>NW_021320055.1:655388-669760 GCF_001605985.2 Dendrobium catenatum
AAATACTTCCCAAATTAGCTCCTTGATTTGTGGCTCCAATATTAATTGGGTCTAATTTGAATGAGCAATTCAAATTTGATAACTTCCCTATTTTGGAAACGCCTCCTCTCAGAAATCTGAGAATAAATTCAGCTTTATTTAATTAGTAGACTAGTGCGTGGACCCCACTTGCTCACAATTCCTAACCCTTTTTTTTTAAAATGGCCGGCCATGCTTAGAGGCCAAATCCTCTCACCTGCTATTAATTCCTATCTAATTAATCCCTTATTTTCTCTGAAAACCGCTGGCCTCTCATGGAATTAATTGGAATTCTCAATTAATTTCCCTCCTCTGTCTAAGGGAAATTCAAATTGAGGATGATCTTTAGCTTCCCAACTTTCCACCTCACCAAGCCGCCACCCCGACATCGACCACGGTTTCGTCTTTGATGATCAAGGAAGAACGGATAAGACGTTGGATGCTCACTAGTCATCCCATGGACTACCCGCCACCGGCTACCACTCCAACGGTCTACATTTTGTGCGCCTTTGTCTCCTAGTGGCATCGCTCAGTTGCTCTCAATCTTCCTCCATTAAAAGTGCCACCAACAAGATAGTGAGTGAGAGACCCAAGGTAAAAAGTTCTATTTGTTAATTGTGGATTTTTATTTCTCCC
Source organism: Dendrobium catenatum (assembly GCF_001605985.2). Classification (NCBI taxonomy): domain Eukaryota; kingdom Viridiplantae; phylum Streptophyta; class Magnoliopsida; order Asparagales; family Orchidaceae; genus Dendrobium; species Dendrobium catenatum. Next base: position 656,043 of record NW_021320055.1, read on the forward strand.
CATAACATTACTCTCTAATTCTATGTTGTCAATTTGATATTGTCTTGTTAATCTAGTTATAACCGCATGCCTTACTTAATTTCGACTTGATAATTCTGAAAATCTAACTTGGGTAAGCATTAATTCTATAACTAGCAAAGCTTTAAAATCTTATATTAAAATCCCCAAGCAGTTCTTGTTTCCATGCATTACGTATCACATCATAGAGTGTCGGAGTGCCCAAATAACCAGCGCCGCAACTCTCCATTTCAGAAATTTCATATTTTTCATATTTTTCATATTTTCATTCTAAAATAATTTTTATAATTATCAGGTTACACATCTCCTCTTTCTGCCGATCAGCATCCCTCCTTCCCATCTGTCCGCCTGCCATCCTTTGCCAGCTTTCTCAGCCACAGTCTCCAGTCAGCAGAGCCACTCCAACCTTCCAAATGCAGCTTCCAGCCGCACTTCTTCAGCAATATTGGACACAACTCTTCGGTTTTTCCCAGACTTCTTTCAGCCGCTGTTTCCAGCCACTTCTTTTCCACCCAAGTCCTTCAAGAACAGTAGCAGTCCACCTATTCCAATTGCTGTTTTAGACACAACACCCACCTTATTGCAATTGCTGTTTTCAAGAAACAACAAACCTCAGTTCCAACCACATTCCCTGCATTATTTAGACAAGAAACAGCTTCTTGCAGCTGTTTTGATATCTCCTATTCATTGTTCTACTACACATTCAATCTTCAACAATTCCACCTTGTTTAAGGCATTGTTTGTCTTGAGAATTGCATTTTTTACATTCCAAGACCTGCAGTTTCATGATCAAACAGCTGCAGTTTTTTTTCAAGACCTGCAGTTTTTGCATTCAAGAACATCACAATAGCTCCATTTGCAGTTTTTTCAAGAACTACGGATTCTTGACATCAGCCGGCCCTCCACCTTTCTTTTCAAGACCGCGTCAGGATGTCCGTTCCTTTGACTCTCTTGCTTATTTTACATTTCCAAATACATTCTTCTATTTCTACTAATCCTTCTTCTTTCCTTCTTACATGTACCAATTTTTTTGTTCTTATGAATTTCATATTTCCAATTTCCATCATCTTGGGACCCATCACCATGAAGAATTGTGATTTGGCTGACTGTCTGACACATTTCGACCCATACAATCTCATCAAGAATGCTAATTTTCCAAAATTCAGAAATCACTACAACAAGTCGATGTTTAATTTGCTTCCATTGACTCGTCTCTTCAACAAATTTATGCTTTCATAGATTCCATAGACAAGAAACTTGATATTTTGTGTATTGACCGTTCACATACTCCACTTCAGCAAGATACTTTCTCTTCCGCTGGCATCCTTGGTTCTGCCGCCGAATAACTTCTCCACAACTATCACCTTCCAATTTTACCTTAATCAAACAATCTCAACATTTGTTTCAGCCACCACAAGTTTTACTTCAAGCTTGTACAATTGACCATCGTATTCATCTTACATCCTTATCTTAACTTGTTAACATCCATCCTTTTCCTTCTCCATATTTTCAAAAGGATGCTATGGAACAATTAGTTTCTAAAATGCTTCAACCTGGCATAATTTGTCATATTCCCTGATTTTTTTCTATTCTGATACTGCTTGTTCAAAAACAAGATGGTATTTAGCATTTTTGCAGCAATTCTAGAGCTCTTAAAATGCTCATCATTCAAGATAAATTTCCTATTTCAATAGTATATAAATTTTTAGATGAATTACAATGAACTTTTTTTTCCAAGCTTTATTTTCGTTATGTCTCTCAATAAGTTATGATACATTCTAAAAATGTTCATCAAAACTATTGATGACGGTCACTATGATTTTCTCCTAATGCCTTTTTCCCCTCCTACCTTTTTACAAATTTACTGTCAAGTTTTCTTGCAATGGAAATTTAATTTTTGGATGATGCCACATAGGAAAAAATTTCAGCCATATCTTCATCTTTTCCTTCAATCAACCTTGAGGATAAGGTTGTTTTCTATGGTGATAGGAGTGTTGTAAATCAGCATATTATATTTTTTAAATGACAAAGAGGTACATATGTAACAAAGCATTAGTGTAGTCTTTCTTTTACTTGTTTTAGGTAGATTGGTTCTTTAGTGACGTGGTAGTCTACCTAAGTGTTATAAATTTATTTCTAGTTGTAAAAACTTATTATATAATGAAAGATTTCTTGTTTCACCTTCTTAGTCTTACTTCTTTCCCCTCTTCTTCTCTTGGAGTCTACACCTACTCAAAAGGTGCCCTGCCCTTCTTGATATGGATCAAGAAGCATATCAGACGGAGGGGTGGTGGGGTGGGAAAGGGGGCACCTACTCTAGAAGGATAGTATGATAGTCTTTCAATTACCTCAGACTTTTTATTTTTATTTTTCAATTCCCTTAGACTTAAATCTGATAATGTTTCAACCACCTCAGACTTAATAATCCCTAAGATCTTAATAATTTTGAAATCAAGCTATTTTCTAGTACATCAACTAATTAATCAGAAAAAAATAGTAATATATCTCTCCCTTGATGTCGAATATAGATCTAGGTTGAACAGTAATCAGCTTGTTCTACTATTTGTTTTCATGTTTAGCTGATATATGGATGATTTGGATGAACACGAGCTCCATTTTCTGACAGTATGAAAATTCATGAAATTGGAGACCAAGTTGCCAGCTATGCAAGGTGTTTTTACTATGTAATGCCGATTGAAGTACCTAACCTTGCATACTTTTAAAATCAAACTGCAATTACACATGTGTATGCGTAACTGAGGTTTCATTTGGGGTAACTTTCTTACTATTTTTTAAAGCAGTTTTTCAGTGCAAAAAAATTTTGAACTAGATGTTTTTTTACTAGAAAGTTGCTTTACAAAGCAATAAGAAAGCCGTCTCAAATGAAGCCTAAGGCTAGTATAGCAGTGTGTTGTGTGAAGAATCAAGATCTACTGCTTGAGGAATGCTTCTAAGGATGGGGGGGTGTGCATCCAAAAGAAATGATGACACGGTTTCCCGTATAAGAACATCTATTACGTGTTATTCCGATTATTTTCACTGGCAATATTCTTCTTTCCAACATTTAACAATTTATTCTTCTTCATATTATTTCTTTGTTCAACGTTATTTTTCTTGATGCACATAAGCTAATTTTGGTTTCGCATATTTAGTTGATTATGTATGTAATGATAAAAGCATTTTGCAAATTCACATTTGATAGTCGGCCTTATAAACATATATTTAATGTTGTTATTTTCCTGAATAATTTCCAGGCTAGTGAAATTGTCAAATCAAATAATCTTTCCGACAGGATTATTGTGTTGCATGGACGAGTTGAGGCAAGTTTCATCAACCATAGAATCTGTGATTACTTACTTTCACATTGATTGCTTAGTGTGCTGTAATTTTGTAAATGTAACGTGTTTGTTAACTAATCTGTTGATTATCTACTTACATAAGTATTTAAATAAGAACTCAATCTATTTCTCAGGCTTGTTAAGAACATTCAGATTCTGTCTCTGGAAAGCAATGCCAAAATGCGGTTGAATTTTTAAAATGAATTATTGCAGATCTATAATCAAGCCATTATCTGAATTTCTTTTCATTTTTGAAACTTTCCATTCATCCATACACCACAAGGTGATTGTTGGTATAGAAAACTGATGCTTACCATTATGTTCAGCTTTTCTTTAGTGCTTTCCTGAGAGCTTTTGTATTAAAATCTTTCGAGATAGAAATATTATATGAATTCTCTATATGTGTGTTTGTGGGTGGGCAAAGAATTCATTTTGTGTGCTTTTGTTTGTGGGTGCGGGGTGGATGAGGCAGATGGGAATAAAATCTAGGTGTTTGAAACTATGCAGGAAGGGAGAGGCTAATGATATGCAGCAGTACTGCTATTTTAAAAGAATCAAAATAATGCACTGCCATTATCCTTAAAGATGAACTTTTTCAAATTGTTAATCTTTGATTCAATTTTTGGTACTCAGATCATTGTAGTTCGCATCATTAGTAAAAGGACAACTAGCAACTCGTTGGTCAATTAACCTTAAAACTTTATGTAATTATAAATATAACCACCTACTAGAAGCTTATGTTTTCGTAATGATTCAATTCTATGGGCCCATAATCATGATTACTTGTAATGAAAAAAAATCAATAGACATAAATATTCATTTATTCTATGGGCAGTAAACATAATTTGATGCTTTCCTTCTAGCTTTTCTAGTAACAATTAGCAATAGAATCTTGTTGCTTAGGGATACATATAGTTTATATAGGCATTTAAGCAAATTAGTGCACTAGATGAATTATTCATGCTCATTCATATTAAGGCTTGTTTATGGTTATTTATATAATGGAAAAAAATGGAACAAAATTTGAAAGGCTCGTCTTACAAAATGAACAAGTTTGTGCACTTACTTTCTTATTCGTCTTACAAAATGAACAAGTTTGTGCACTTACTCTCTTATTCGTTTATGTTTGTGAATGTGCTTGCTTGTTGTTTAACAAGTAGTGCACTACAAAATAGATAAAATGCTTATTTAATGATGACTTGTTGAGTTATTCTATGTTCTTATGTCAATTTTTCTATATCTTACAAACTTAAAAAATTATGTATACTATGATAAGTATATAATGATGAAAACATCAAATAAATAGTTAGATATATAGATTTAAAATTTTCTTATTGATATTTAAACATCATCATATAACTCAAATAATACTTAATGAATTATATCAATTTTGATTAAATGTATAAATTCAATTATGAATATGATAGGGAACACTTGTAGATCTCAAGTATTTCCTATCAATCGTCGGAAAACAGCGAAAATTCTCCACAAAAATCTGCACAAAACCACGAAAACAGTAGATAATCTGTATTATATGATGAAAAGGAAACAGAAAATAACAAGATACAATTGATCCTCTATTCGAGAGGAGGATTGATCTCTCCCAAATCTCTAGACGCCACTAGAGCCCAAACAAAACCTAAATCTAGGAGATCTCAAACTTCAGTCAAATTCAAGATGCCCTAACCCTAGGAAAACAAGTATTTAATTCATACAAATCAAAAGGAAATCCCTAAACCATCCCTACATTCAATTTCCCTTCTAAAATTCATTAAAAAACCTTCCTAAATGAGCTCCCATTGATTTGCGGTGCATGCGGATAATAGAAGAGGCGGAGATGTCCCGCCTCATTCGTGCCTGGGCCGGTCTCACGTGGACCGGTCTAACAATACTCCCCTCCTAAAGATCCACCTCGTCCTCAAGATGGAGATATGCTCTGGTGTTCCCATGGAGGTGGTCATCCTTGATGTGGCTGAAAATCCTTACCAAATTGCTGACTCAAGGGCTGTACTGAAAGAGAAACATCCCCTCCCTCCATCCTGATCACATCCAGCTTATGTAGTACCTCCTGATAATTTTCCCCCACCTCTTGTAGGCCCCTAACCATGGTCTTAAGTGATACCATGGCTTTGGATAACCCTGCATCTCTTCTTATAACCACCTTTCTCCCATCCACCATTAATTTCATCATGAGTGCTCCCCAATTGTCCTTGGTTTTCCCCAATGTTTGCAACCACTTCATCCCAAGGATGACATCAGTACTTCCAAACTATAGTGGGAGAAAGTCCTTCCTTACCTGAATCCTCTGGATGGTCAACACCACTCCTCTTCAGATCCCCTGGCCTTTCTCCACCTTCCCTGTACCCATTATCACTCCATAACAACCGGTGTCCACCAATTTCAAGCCCAATTGGACAACAACCTGAGTGAAAATGAAATTATGGGTAGCCCCATTATCAATTAGCACCACCACCTCCCTGCCCTTTATCTCCCCCTTCACCTTCATGGTTTGATTTTTAGTTAATCCTACCACTGAGTTCAGGGAAACCTCGGCCATATCCAAATGTAACTTCTCCTCCATCTCTTCCTCTAACTCCCCCACACCTCCCTCATCAGTTTCCTCGTCATCACAGATGGTGAGAACTTGAAGAGTTCGATTTTTGCACCGATGTCCTGGCGTATACTTCTCCTTGCACCTGAAACACAACACCTTTGCCCTCTTCTCCTGCCTCTCCTTCTCTGTCAGCCTTTTGAAATTTTCCCCACTCTCTCCTCCTACTGGCTTCTCCCTGGTGGTCTCATTAATGTTGCTTGATGCAGGCCCCTTGAGTGCTAGCAGAGTGGTCGTTGTCTTGTAAGAGCCTCCTGAGCTGCTGCTTCTGGCTCTCTTCTCCATATTCTTCTGATTTTCCACCAGTTGTGCTAACTTCATGGCATCCCCCAAGTCACTAGACATCAGAACTTTCACTGCCGCTCGGATCTCTGCCTTCAACCCTTTCATGAAGTTCCCCTCCAATACAATATCTGATAATCGCTCCAACTTACTAGCTAGGTGCTCGAACCGCTCCCGGTAGTCTGCTACTGACCCTCCTGCACCAGAGTAAAGAGTTGTTCATAGAAATCTATTCTCCGGTCCATTTGGAAATGTTCTATTATGCTATCCTTAAATTCCCTCCAGCTCCTGATAGGTCTCCTCTTGTCTCTCCATTTGTACCATGACAGCGCTTTCCCTTCCAAGCACAAGCTTGTCGCTGTCAACTTCTCCTCCTCCGTCAGCCCATTGACAGCAACCTCTCCACCTTATAAATCCACTTGTACGCATCCTCCCCTTCAAATATGGGCATTTTTAGCTTCATCACCTTCTAATCTCCACTATTCCCCCTTATTCTTCCATAGTCTCCTCTCTCCCAAGTGCTCGGCCCACCCCACATCTCCCGGTCTTCCATTGCCCTGCCATAGCCCAAACCCCCTTTGAATTCCCCTCTTCTTCCTTCAAAACCAGCACTTCGGCGACCATAATATCCCTCCTGACATTCCCAATCAGCACCCTTTTGCTCCGCCCTTCCATACCCATCCCTTTCCCCATACCTACCTCCTCTATCCTCCCTCTGGAAAGGCTCCAGATAGGGTTTCCTTCTTTCTCCTTCAACGATTTCCACATCATCTCACTCCTTACGAATTTTTCACTTCCATACTTTTTGCCACGGAAGCCGTCGTTTGGTTGTGGATATCCAACATTTTTTTCATCATGTCTCAGAGATCAAATTTTTGTCAGAAAAAATATGTTTCTAGTGGATTTTTGGTGGACATTATTAGGGAAATTATCTTCAGAAATTCAAAAGTAAATTTGTAATTTTTTTGTTTCGCTTCCCTTCAATCATCTACACATTGTTCATCAAATATAAATATCACAAACATATGAAAAATCAGAAACTCAAAATCTCATGTTTTAAGCCCTATAGACATAACAAAATAAGCAAAAAGAAATAGCACAATCTTGTGCTCTAAAAGTTAAAAAAGAATAAGGAAATTAGAAACTTACTAAAATTTACGAATAAGAAGAAAATTACTTTGGAAGTGTGGGTTTAAAGTGAAACAAAAACAAGTGTTCATGCTAAACTCGTGCTTAATGGATGGAGAATACCTATTGATTTGTAAAAATTATATGCGATAAAATAAAATAGAGTAAGACTTTGAAATAGCTGTACTGTAGGCAAGTAATGAGGTAGGAGATCAATGATTGACCAAGAGAGTCAAAGGAGAAACGTCGAGTATGGAGAGAGCCAAGGGTCAAAAAATACAAAATTGATAGAAAATGAGGGGAACATGTCATGCTAAGGAGTTTATTCAAGTTTTTGATGGAGTGCCATCATATATTTATTCACAAGCAATAAGAAAATTTTTTATGGAAAATTTTCTACAAGAAATTAATGTTAAATTTTTTATGGATTTAAAAGCTGATTGAATTTTCTTTGGAAATCAATTTAAAATTTTGAAAAACAATTGCTAGCAAAATTAACCTTATTTGATTGCTTTCCTTTAGCGAAGAAGTATTCTAAAAAAGAAACTACTAATGTTACTAACGCCAACAATATGAAAAAGTGGGAAACATATAAGAAATCTAGTCGACAAGAGAGTAGGAAGATGCGAACCACTAAGGGTCTATTTGGGACAATTTTCTTCCTATTTTGCTTTTTTAGATTGCAACCATAATTCTCTTTGGTTATTGCTTTCTCGATGCTTCTAAAAGTTTCTGTACTAAAAAGCTGCTTTTTGCAGCAACTTTCAAAAAAGTTATTTTCCCACAACCGTTTTACAACCATCTTTATAAAGGCTGCAGCTGTCCCAAACAAAATCTAAGAAGTGATCAACTATAGCATAAGAAAATGATGAACCAATTGGCATTATCTTAACAACTATGAGAATCATTGATGATAAAGTAATGCACGTTCCCTTGTTACTGTGCAACGTATGCAACGCTTGACGTGGTGAAGTAAAACTCTGTAATTTGCCTAATTTGTGGCGAGCTAGCTCTTCATAGACTACTATGCGTCAGGTCAATGCATATTTTTGCTTTGCACCTTATATGTGTGCTTTTAATAACATAGGTTTTTCTTTTGAATGCCAAAAGTTGGACAATCCTTGCTAATTTTGATTATATGTAACCCTAAATTTTTTTTTTCCTAGGTTTTTTTATTAGAATTGTCTTGCATGTTTGGATGATATAGGCATCAATTTTGGTCAACTGTAACATCATTTTGATGTTCTTGGGCTTGGGTAAATCATTGAAATCACCTCTCTGCAATTGAAGGACAAGGCTTTGTTCATCGACCCCTTCACAGAACTCACATTGGTAGGGACCTCACACAATGAATACATCCTTTGTAGGTACATTCCCATAGCTTTGTTTCCTCTGTTTAAGTTGTGTCAGCTAAAATATAATGACACGTCTAGTAGCTATGCTTCAAACCTGGCACATACCGATACTAAAAAGGCAAACATCTAATGGCTCAGTATATATTCTCGATGTACTTCTTTTTGCATTTCTTTCTAATGACCTACTAGCTTTATGCTTCTTCAAATGTTATGAAGGATGTTCTAGGTTTTAGGTTTCTAATGCAAATATAATATGCAAAATAGTGCTTATTTAAATGAAAATAATTAAGGCTTATTTTACTAAATTTTCTAGATGAGGTGCACACAATTTATACAACAAAAAACATGCATATCTTGTGGGGAAGGATACTATCCCAATACAAATAATTACCTGGTATTTAAGATAATGAATGAAAAGAAAATCTAATTTAATTTCAGCAAACAAAATTTTATCTCTAATTTGAATCAAACATAAGAAAGAAAAATAATGAAGAATCACAATAATTAGGATTTCATGCATATTAATAGAGCCAAACATGTAGCACATCTAAACAGACTAATGACACTATCAATGGAATTAAGAGATTAGCAAGGAAAAGAATAAACCAAACATTCCACTTACTTTTGTAAATGCTTTAAGTCTCGCACTTGATCAAGATTGTAATCCTTGAAGGATGAAGACAAATTCAATTTCATAAAATTGAAATTTTTATTCTAGCCAAGTTTATTTTAGCATGCTTCAGAACACCCTTCTATAGATAATTGCACTAGTAATATAGATAGGAAGCATTTGTTTAAATCCAGCCGAAACACAAGCTGGAATAGTCCTAATAAGAACCAATCCTGGATAAGCTACAGTCCAGAAATCAAGTAAAATTGCTGTTACTAGTCTTGTAGAATAAGCTAATACCCCAGGTTGCTACAGTTTAGATTAGGAGATGCTACATAATAACTGTAGTCCCGGCCCCCAGATATGCTTGGTAGAACAGGGCGCCAATAATGAGAAGCCGCAAATAAGCTGTTGTCCGGATAAGAAGTTGCAGGATAATATTCCTGTAGATCTAAAGTTGCAGGGTAAACAACCTCGTAACTTTGGGCATGTGTTTCATTAGAGACATGTATATAAATTAATGGCACCTAATTGCCAAATCTTAAACCCTAATTATAGCTTACTCGATTGACTTAAAATTCCAAAAATTATCACAATGCATGCATCTTGTTATCTTCATATTTAAGTTTTCTTTGTTCAGTTTTCTGGATCATATTAATCGGATGCATTTCTTCTTTTGACTTGGTGATAACAGGATGTCAATGTTGAAGAGATGGTTGATGTCATAATATCTGAGTGGATGGGCTACTTGCTTCTATATGAGGTGCATTTGCATGTCTAGATTTAATGTTCTCAAAATTTCTATTATTTTTTTACGTTCGGCAGAGATTAAATGGTTGATGAAATGATAGTTCAAGCAATAATGTATTCTTTTATGCATTAATTACATGCTTTTTCATAATCCTGACTTTTATAATTTTTTTGTTGCTTATGTTGTAGACTATGCTACCAAGTGTGATCTTTGCCAGGGATAAATGGCTTAAGCCGGGGGGCCTTATCATGCCCTCTCATGCGACGGTAAAATTTTGTTATAGCCTCATTTGTCTTGTATTTGCTTTCTTGCTACATCTAATAGTTGCGGTAATTATTTCCCTATTTCCATTCTTAGCGTGTATTATTTAATCTATCTAATTAAAAACTAAGAAAACCTTGATAACTCATGTTTCCCTGTGAGTAGGCACATATCATTATTTGCTTGCTTGTGTCATGTGAGGTGGAAAAAGGGTGAAAAAAAATAATTAGGAAACGTAAAAATTTGACCAGAGAAATTTCTCAAAAGCACAATTGATGTGTCATGTATTTCTTAAAGATTCAAAGAGATTTTTAAAAAAATGTGGCAATTGTGCAAGAACTTAACTTTTATTCTTTCATGATCATGCCTGTTACATAAAACAACAAATTATAATTTTGACTATCAAATTATACCTACCAAACTTCTCCAAACTCTTAGCTTTCTGCATAATATTGATGAATATTAATACTAGATGCTCCTGATTTTGCTAACAATCTAACTCTTAAATTGTTGGATCAACATTCCAATAATGGATGTGTATGAGCAATATAATTCTCTCAAAATTTCCTTCTCCAATTTCATTCGTCCTCGCATTGATATCTCTAGAATTTTCATGGAAGAAAAAAGTGCATCATCTTATCTAGCCCTTCAAATGTTATATCATTATCATTATTAGCCATATGCCAAATATTTGTGGAGTTTTAATTAAAAAAAGAGTATATATAATGTGAAAATATCTATAAATAATGACAACACGCCTATGTCCTCAACCAAGAGTTCTCCTATGACTCGCCTCTCTTGATAAGATTGCAAACATATATCGTCTTCCTTTCAAAATGACAAAAATAAACACAAATGTATACGACAAACACAATCTTAGTACATAAAAATTAAAAGAAATAGCAACAACACAATTTAAGCACGACACAACAACAACCTTCAAATACGACTAAATATTTTTAAAAGTTTGAGAAAGAAAGATACAAATGGGGTGAACACTTGCGGAGAGAAGAAGTAGATAAGAAGCCCGAGACAAAATCAAAGAGAGGAGAAGAGAAATGGGGCTAGCTCGCAAGCTAGAACAAAACCTGCAGGTTTTACATTCCAAATGTTTTCTCACACCAAAAAACTCCTCAAATGCCATAAAACAGCCCCAATTTATAAGTGAAGAAAGGGATCCCAACAGCCAAACAGCCGCCCATACAAGCCAATAGAAAAGGGGGAGGCAAAAAGACCAAAACCCAATCGGCTAGAACAACACACGAAGAGGCTGCGAGACATAGCCAACGAACGGACAGCGTCAGGGGGAAAGAACCGGGCAGGCAGAGGAAACGAAGAGGCAAAAAAGGGGGAATGAACCCGGGTAGCACCGAAGCAGCAAAAAGGGAAATAAATCCCCTTAAACTCCAAATCCTTACCAAACAGCAACATCTAAACAATGGGCCAAGCCCATTAAGCTAAAATCAGCCCACCAATTAAATACCCAAATAGGCATGCCTTGCTTGCATCATTGACCCTAATGCTTACTGGTTGGATCATGATGATGATCAATGGTGTGATCACAGTAGGAGGCAAGTACTCCTAAAAGGTCGGGTTTATAATGGTCTTATCCTTGGCATGTTCTGAGTTGTAGTGCTGTTATAAATGATGTTGCCAAATTATGATAGACCATTTGGCTTGCTCAGGATAAGCGGGTATGGTAGGCTTATCTAAATCCTCAAATAAATCATTGGGAATTTATTTATCATTATACTGTTTAGTGGAGGATTTCATGGCATAGAAATTGGTTTACTAATAGGTGCTATCCATTGGCTCTTATTTGTGCAAATGTTTTCCATCTTTTGTTTCACGGTGGGCATATTAGTGTCTAGTCTATTAGGATTTTGTCTAAATTCAATTTCTAAAAATACAACTTTTTTATTATCCCAACTAGCATTTCAGTGATCTACTCTTGAAGTTGATTATCTTGGGCAAGATACTCATTAGAATTATTCGTACTTATTCTCGATAGAGTGACATGATAATAAGCTATGATGATGCAGCAAGTGCAACCGTGAAAAATATTTAAGTGATATGCTAATTAATTGATTTTCTTGAAGTAACTATTAACCGATATCACTTAAAAATAATCAAGTTTATTCTAATGGAGAAATCAAGTTTGGCTCTTTTAAATATGCCGAAAAACACTTGGTTCATGATCATATAATAGTTGATACAATGATATTTGAAGGTGCATCAATATAACATCAGTCATTCAGTTTTTTTTTTTTTTTTGTGTGAATTTTATTTTGAATTTACATTGATTATGACCTATTATTTGAGAGTTATGTCATCTGTAAGTTGTGAAATGCATACAAATTAAAACAATCACTAGAAGGCATATTGATTATTATTTGATCTCAAAGCATATGAGTGGTTCTTATATATATTTAATAATGTTAGAATTATGATAACAATGTATAGGTCGACAAAGTTATTTCAAGTCTTAAATACTAGAATTCATGAAAATGTTACTTAAGTATAGCATTGAAAAAAATAGAAAATTGATACTGAAAAAAGTTGGAACTCAACTAAAATTGAATGCCGACTAAAAACATCGAAATTAATGACATTGTAATTTTCATTATATGACTGAAACTGAAACTGAAACCAAATTTAAAAATTTGTAATATGCCCTTCTTTTGGTGTATGCCTTGCACTTTAATGATAAGAGTGCATCTAGAAGAATGAGATGAATGTCCTTCCTGAAATGTTTACTGATGTGATTAAGTGATCCTCTATGGCATCTTAATAATTCATGCATAAATATTATTTTTTTTTATGGAACGATGACAAGGTATAACGTGTTTCTCTTTCTTGCCTTTCTCCTTTTCAGCTATATATGGCACCAGTTACACATAGTGTTAGATACCGGGAAAGCATTGATTTTTGGCGTGATGTTTATGGGATTGATAGTAAGTTACCCTAATTTATTTATATGGTCTCATGTAGCTGGTCAATATGAAAGCATTACACAATCATTTTTCTTTACGAAATAAAATTCTTTTGTCTGCTCAAGAAGTGATTTACTTTATTTCAATCTTCAATTAATGTTAGAGGAAAAGCTAAAATAGAAATGTGGAAGCTTGGTAATGAAGTAATAAAGTGGTTTAATATATTCTTGATCTTTGTTCTCTAAATTGAGCGCTTGGTTTTATTTTCCACTTTTGGAATTTGGGCAAATGACTATCTTATGATTACAGTGACTGCCATGTTGTCTCTTGCGAAACAGTGTGCGTTTGAAGAGCCATGTGTGGAGACAATTTCAGGAGAAAATGTTATGACTTGGCCGTCTGCGGTAACTTCTTATTAGTAACAGCTCCAT
>NW_021320055.1:670354-686566 GCF_001605985.2 Dendrobium catenatum
ACTTGCTACCATACCGCATCTCAGTTTACACCTTTCAGGATTCTTTATGGGAGGGATCCTCCACCATTGGTGAATTATCAGAAGGGGACGACCCCTGTATATCTAGTGGATCAATACTTGGAGGAGAGGGATAGGGTGTTGGGAGAGTTGAGGGAACACCTATTGAGAGCCCAGCAGATCATGAAGACCAAGGCAGATTCTCACCGCAAGGAGGTGACATTTGAGGTGGGAGAAATGGTATACTTGAAGCTGTGGCCTTACCGACAGAAGACTTTAGCTAACAGAAGAAGTGAGAAGCTCTCCCCACGATACTACAGGCCTTTCGAGATCGAAAGGAAAGTGGGGATGGTGGCTTACCGTCTCAAGTTACCACCTCAATCCTCCATCCACCCTGTATTCCATGTGTCATTATTGAAGAAGAGCATAGGGGAGCACACCGTGACCACTCCTACCATACCACAGGGCCTCACATGAGATATGCAATTCTTATTAGCGCCACTACAGGTGAAAGAAGTGAGGAAGAATGATCAAGGCAAGAGGGAGGTACTCATCGAGTGGAAGGACCTTCCGACGCATGAGGCTACTTGAGAGATATACGAAGTCATGCAGGAGCAATTTCCAGACTTCAACCTTGAGGACAAGGTTGATCTTCTAGAGGGCGGTATTGATGCAGTAAATCCTGGACCCGTGCGGGTCTACAGGCGGCAAGGGAGGGGGCAGCCGAACAGGGTGAGGCAAGGGAGAGAAGTCACGGTGGGCCCCATGGGCCCACCCACTTAAGTATTTGGGCATCAAGGGGGGCGGCTGGTTTTGGGGGGAAAATGGAGGGTGGATGATGGGGGGCAATTTAGGGATGAGGGGAAATTTGTGGGATTGTATGAAAGGAGCCATTAGGGTTTATTTTGGGGGCTATCATGTGAAGAAAGCTCTTTCTCTTTTCCTTCTTGTTTTCTCTAGGGTTTCTTTTGGGAGATTTGGTCCTTCTCGAAGTGGACTAGCTTTGTCTTGTAATTTTTCTTGAAGATTAATGCAAAGCTCTTTTGTTCTTCCTCTCATTCTTCTTGTTTTGGATTAACTTTGATTTGGTGGAGAAATATCATCCTAGAAGGAAAATTAGGGCAAACCCTAATTTGTGAAACCTAAGGCGTATCAAATTCATGAAAATGTTACTTAAGTATAGCATTGAAAAAAATAAAAAATTGATACTGAAAAAAGTTGGAACTCAACTAAAATTGAATGCCGACTAAAAACATCGAAATTAATGACATTGTAACTTTCATTATATGACTGAAACTGAAACCAAATTTAAAAACTTGTAATATGCCCTTCTTTTGGTGTATGCCTTGAGTTGTCAAATTCGGAACTCGATGCACTTTAATGATAAGAGTGCATCTTGAAGAATGAGATGAATGTCCTTCCTGAAATGTTTACTGATGTGATTAAGTGATCCTCTATGGCATCTTAATAATTCATGCATAAATATTATTTTTTTTTATGGAACGATGACAAGGTATAACGTGTTTCTCTTTCTTGCCTTTCTCCTTTTCAGCTATATATGGCACCAGTTACACATAGTGTTAGATACCGGGAAAGCATTGATTTTTGGCGTGATGTTTATGGGATTGATAGTAAGTTACCCTAATTTATTTATATGGTCTCATGTAGCTGGTCAATATGAAAGCATTACACAATCATTTTTCCTTACGAAATAAAATTCTTTTGTCTGCTCAAGAAGTGATCTACTTTATTTCAATCTTCAATTAATGTTAGAGGAAAAGCTAAAATAGAAATGTGGAAGCTTGGTAATGAAGGAATAAAGTGGTTTAATATATTCTTGATCTTTGTTCTCTAAATTGAGCGCTTGGTTTTATTTTCCACTTTTGGAATTTGGGCAAATGACTATCTTATGATTACAGTGACTGCCATGTTGTCTCTTGCGAAACAGTGTGCGTTTGAAGAGCCATGTGTGGAGACAATTTCAGGAGAAAATGTTATGACTTGGCCGTCTGCGGTAACTTCTTATTAGTAACAGCTCCATCAAGTATCAGTTATATTATTATTATTGTGGGTTTGATTGGCAATGCTTCTGCTGCTTGTTTATGTTTTTTTTTTAACATCGAAAGTATTTTAAGTTGTTTGATTGAACTGTTATGAAAAAAGTTAAGTTGTATGAAAATTGAAAAGCAATTTTCTTAGAACTGTGATTTATATGGTTTCTAAAAGGGTGCTTTTATGAGTTTTAGTTGTTTTATTTAATGAATAAATACATTTATAATTTTAATTAATTTTAAATTTATTAAGATTAGTTTATAATATTGTAATAATATAAATTTAATATTTATATTTATATCAATCATTCACTCATATTAGTATCATTCAATCATTCATATTAGTGTCAATATTTTTCACCAAACTATAATACTAATGATACTTAAGATGGTAATTTAAAAAAAAGCTTTTTGCTTTACCCCAAAACACTAACTTAACCCTTACAAAGTGAGCCTTATTTCATTGCAATAAGCTATAATATTTTTAATATAACTTGATGCAAGATGATACTGAGATTTAACTTGATGCAATTGAACTTCATTCCTAGTTCGATGATACCAGCCTATGGGATGTCTCTTCAAGAATATGAAGACCTGCGACGCCATGTGGATAAATTGATTGCTAATGAATTGGTGTGTCAAAGCGCTAACCCCAGCATCGTGTTCGTCCTTCCCGTGCCTAAAAAGGATAGGATGTGGTGGATTTTTATCGTTAGCCATGCGGTGAATGATGCATCAACTTATTGGTCTGCCACTCCAATCTTTTTTTTTTTTTTTTTTGAGGTGGTGACAAGCTGACATTTGTATTGCCCATTCCTATTATTTTTTTCAGTAGAGCCCTAGATTGCTTCTATTTTTAGCACATTAATTACGGTTTGCAGTACAAAACCACACCATTTAATGCCATTTCCTTGTAAAAGATTTCCTCAGGTTGCCTCTTTGGAGGGAATTTTAAATCCTTATCATCCATATAGAGTCAGTGCTACCTAAGAGAAGCAAAAGCACTACACAAAGTTCCTAGATAAAGCTGAAGTTATCTTCACCTGAAGCTTAGCCAACATGCGCAGTATGGACTTCAACTAGATTGCACTCTTTAGAATATCAATGTAGGCTTATAGTCGATTGTTTTGAAGAAATGCAACTTTACTGTAACAGCCTATCACTATAGAAGAGAAAATCTATGCGGTGTACTTTATTTGAGATGTCCAATCACTCAGTTGGTTCGCTAATGTTGCAATGATCACTATGGCGAACAACAAAATATAAAGGGTGAAACTCTGGTTGGACAAAAAAGTGAGCCAACTAGAGGTACTAAATTAAAAATTAAGACTGGGACTAAGCCCGAGTATCATTTTGGCCTTTTTTCGAGAGCAATCTCAAATTTGCTCAAGTGATTATGATTCTACTGTATAATGATCCAATTAATCTAAATTATATTTCAACATCTGGTTTATGTTTATGTGCATGACTTATGCCATTGAAAATAAAATAAGCATAAAACTTTCCAATCTGCTCCTAAAATTCACACACATCTGCACTACCTTTCTCAAGAAGTTATGTTTTATAATTAAAATGAAAATTTTTCTCAGATATATTTGAAGCATGATTTTGTATTCTTTCGAAATTGCTGCCCATGATTTATCGTTCATAAAGTTTATGCGACCATTGTAAACATATTTCTATGCCTTTACCAAACAGGTAATGCGTGTGGATTGCTATGCCGTTCTAGCAGAAGAGCTAGAATCAATCACTGCAAAATACAAGTTTATATCAATGTTGCAAGGTACGCATGGCGAGGATTATATTTAATGGACTGTTTATGGATATATAGCATATCACTAAGTGCTGCTACTGTTAATAATATATGATGGAGATCCTATTTATTGTTATTGCATCAAAGGAAAACAATTTAATTTTTTTTTCTCTGTGATGCACGTAAAGTAAATCTCTTTGAAATCATTTTCTTGTGGTGGTTAACATTTTTAAAATAGATGCACTTTGACAACAAGAAAAGAAAATGTAAAATATGGTAACTAAGCAAAAAATGTTGAAACATTTTGCCCACCAACTCAACTTTATCTTGTGCAATGCAATGTTGCTTATTCCTTTGTACCCATAGAATTTTGGAATTTATTTTAAATTTTCTCTTAAATTTGAATTTTAATATACTTTTTTCTTATAAAATACTTAAAATATATATAAATCATGGGGCTTCTGCCATGCCTCGTGATAGATAACATGTCTTGCCTTAGCAACACCTTTTAAAACATTGATTGGGCATAAAGAAGATGCATAACAATAAACGTTGAGGTGTATATGTGATACCTAAGCTACCAAATGATTGGAAAAGTATTGAGGTGCTAGTTTTTAAGAACAAAAGATGTATTTAATAAAATCATGGCACCATAACCTCTGCCCGTGCTTGATAAAATCCAAAGTGAAAACCTATTAGATTCTCCTAAGTTTTTGCATGGACCAATTGGGATATAGAAACAATTAGAAAATTTCTTAGTATGATCTTGATTCTGGTTGAGATCCAACAACTCCACTACACTCTTTCCCTGCAACTCCTCTTAGCTTACTACCACATCCTGTCCCATAAATGCCAACTTTACTGCTAAATCTTCTAGATCAACTTGCTTTATTTTTCACTAAGAAACTTGCTATAGTTTTTTATATTTTAAATAAGTAAAAATTTTAAATACAAAAAAACTATATTTAAAAAAAATCATAAAATATTTAAGATACGTGTGTCCAATTTGTATTTAATATTTTTTTAATTGGTTAAGTTTTTAGCATGTCTTACATTTGTGGGAATATTAGACGCATGTCGTGTTGGAAATGTGTCGGATTCTGCACGCCTTTTTGAGAAGAAGTGTCGGTGCATCCATAGGATATAGTCTCTTGCAGTGTGGTCTTTCATGCAAATAATGTCATTTGTGAATATTCAGTTGATTTAGTGTATTAACTTGATCCCAGATATGTGATATTCTTTTTTTCTACATAAAAAGGCTAAGAGAGTATGATTTATTTGAAAGTTAAAAAATAGCTGACTTTTTTTTTTTATGATAGCCCCGCTACATGGTTTTGCCTTCTGGTTTGATGTTGAATTTGATGGCCCCCAAAATGTTCCTTCCAATGAGCATATTCATACGCTTGGAGCGTCTTCAGATATTATATTACATCCCAATAACAAGAATAAGAAACGGCTCAAATCCAATGAAGCTATTGTTCTTTCAACTGCTCCAGAGGATGATCCTACCCACTGGCAGCAGGTAATCAACAAAAATAGCACAAATACCGCAATTCTTTGGTTGCTCGTAGACATAAAATATATCTCGTAAATTATCGTTTTCTTATTTACTCATTTTATCTGTACAGATAAAATCGTTTTATTTGATGGATTTGTTGCGTTTGAAATCAAAATTGATTTCTGACTTCATTTCCATTCAAATTATTGATCTAGAAAATTTCGTGGCTTTCTTCAATTAAATTAAGGCTTCGTTTGGGACAGCTTTTTCCTGCTTGCTAAAACATTTTCTTAGTACAAAATTTTTTGTTCTTACAAAATTTTTTGTTCTACAAAGCCGTTTTATGAAGAAATAAAAAAGTTGTCCCAAACAAAGCCTAAGACTTCGTTTGGGACAACTTTCTTCTTGCTTCTAAAAACAGTTTTTTAGTACAAAATTTTTATTTTTTGCACTAAAAGTTGCTTTAAGAAGTGGAAAGAAAACCGTCTCAAACGAAGCCTAAGTCTTCATTTGGGACAGCTTTTTTACTTCTTCTTGAAGCGACTTTCTAATTCAAAATTTTATTCTTTTAATAGAAAGCTGTTTTAAAAAATAGTAAGAAAGTCGTCCCAAACAAAGTTTAGATACGGCCAAATTATGCATTTTAATTGCGTAAACTTCTGAATATTATATAATTGGTGATAAATATTTTTTGCAGACCATTATTTACTTTTATGATCCAATAGAGGTGAAACAAGACCAAATTATCCAAGGCTCCATCACTCTATCTCAGAGCAAGGAGAATGCGAGATTCCTAAACATTCGCCTGGAGTATAGGTGTGAAGCACCACTCTTTTTAAAGAGAAATTATTGTGTACGCAGTCCGAACATAGAATGGTTCAGATTGCTGCGTATTTATTGCTTATTTTTTGATACATTAAATAAGCAGCAAATAAATAATACTCACTAAATACGTATAAAAAATTGTATCAAAAAATACTTAGCAAAATAAGCAATAAATACGCAGCATCCGAACCGTTCTCTACGTTCTGATTGCGTACACAATAATTTCTCCTTTTTAAACGTAGCTCGAGTTTTTCGGCATTCTCACTCTTATTTCACTTTGGCAGCTCTGGAGGTCGATCTTTTGTAAAAGAAACTGTGATGAGGTGATCCCAATGTCTTGATATAAATTTTTTCCAATTTTGATTTTCATTATTGAGGAACCAGTTCAAGTGCTTTTTTAAGGTAAGAACATTCTGTTTGGAAAATTGCACTTCCGAAATTTCTGAATGAATATATCTTTTTTTTTTAATTATTCTGGAATTATTTTTAATGCAGGTAATTTGGTAGAAGATTAGTGATAACTCAAGAACTCTGTAACTTCAGGTAGACATTAATTTCATGCTTTTCTTTTGCCATAATTTCCACTTAATTCTTGACAATTTATTCCTCTTTATTGTTTGCTCGATTCTACGGCCTTTTGTTTCTGCCTCATTGTCTGTAAATAGTTTAGAGTTTTCTGAATACCAGCAGAAATATTCTTCTATCGTTTCCATGCATAAGTATTCTATATATTCAATGTATTTTATCATGCTTTTAATTTGTGTTTTATTTATTTTCACCGTTATATCTTAATTAGCTTGTGAAATATATTAATTAAATTTTTAAAAAAATTAAAAAGTATAAAAAAAATATATTAATTAAATTTGATTTGAGCAAATTCAAGGTCTATATAAAATTAAATCAAATCAAAATTATGTCTCAAAGTTCTAACAAGTAAACAGTTATTTCTCATCATGCCTACAAATGAATCAATATGGAGTCCAGTCATGATTATTTTATAAACTAAATTAACTAATAAAATAAAAATGAATAGCTTGATTGGTGGAAAAGTACGGTTCTGAATCCTCAATTTATACTCGATTTCCTTTGAGCGATAACACCTCTTAAATGAGACCCAATTAAGTGAGGGTCAAAAGATTTTTGAAGTGGGTAAATCTTCTAGATCAGCTGAAGATTAGTCAGATAGTCAAGCACCCTTTCAAGAATGACAACGATTAGAGCCTCCATTTCAAAAAATAAAAACTAATAGAATAAAGAATAATAATTTTATAAAATTCTATTGATAAATAAACAGAACCAAAAGGCTTGATATAACATTTATTCATAACGATGAATAAAATTTTAAAAGTTAGAAAATATGCCCCTTTAATAAAATGCAACTATAATTTTATTTCATATGTAATTTTATTATTTCGATACATCAAGCTTAATAGAATTAATTTAAATCACTAACAAATCGAGTACAAAACAAACTCAAACATTAATTTATACATCAAACTTAATCATTATTATAAATATTCTAGCTCAAAAGTTTTAATAAACTCCTCAAATCAACTCAATTCATTTACAACTGGACCCATTATAAATGACATTTTGAGCTTTAAGGGCAAGTTTATGCAACATCCAAAATTATGCAATACGAGATAAACTTAGGCTTCA
This sequence comes from Dendrobium catenatum, assembly GCF_001605985.2. Classification (NCBI taxonomy): domain Eukaryota; kingdom Viridiplantae; phylum Streptophyta; class Magnoliopsida; order Asparagales; family Orchidaceae; genus Dendrobium; species Dendrobium catenatum. The sequence goes on from NW_021320055.1 coordinate 678,138, forward strand.
TTTGGGACGGCTTTCTTCCTGCTTCTTAAAGCGGCTTTTTAGTACAAAAATTTTATTTGTACTAAAAATCTGCTTTAAGAAGCAGGAAGAAAGCCGTCCCAAACAATGCCTTAGTAGATCATTCAAAATATTTTAGATAAACTTGTCTGTTGGAGAATTATCACTCTTTCGTTAGCATCTACTCTAAATCTAATATTCAAATTCAAAACACTGCTAATAATGATCAACCGTCTTAGGGCAATGTACTCATACTTCATCAATCATACGTACAATTAAAATTCCCCCAAAATATCATCATAATTTAAAATCTCAATTATTTTCACTCATAAGCTATGGATGTAAAATAATCTAAATACATGAATTTTAAAATCTTGGTGTTTCAATGAGAAAGAAATGCAACGAAATATAATATAAATCATTTTAATTTTAATTTATTTTTCGAGGCAAATTAAGCTCATCCAATTTTGAGTCAAAATTATCTACACTATAAGCAAGCTCACTTCATAGTTGTCGACACCCGCTGGCTGCCATCACTGTCGCCACTTCAACAGCCGCTATTGTCGCGAGTCATCAGGATACCGCCATCGTCACCCGCCATCATATTTGCACTTTGCACAACATTCATTTACTTCAAATTATACGAAAGAAAAAAATTACATGCATTTACTTTACACTAAAAAATCACATGCATTTACTTTACACTCATCAAAATAACTCCAATTTCACCGCACAAATCATCCATTATTGTTAATGATTTAAGACCACTTGCCAGCAACTTATATAAACCATAAAATTAAAGTACAATAGATGGAAATAACATTAGGTTTTAAATAATAATCGCAAAGATGTAAAATGACGACATTAAAAAAAGAAACTCAGGTAGGCCATTTCCAAAAATTAGTTTAAACTAATACAAAACCAAAATTCTATAAGCTGCCTTCAACAACAATACACCAAAGCCTTCAAAGGTTGTTATATACTCAGCAGCAAAATGTTCCCTTAAGATATTTTCGATTAGTGACATTAAATATTTAATAAAAATAAAATTAAAAAAGTAGACTGAAAGATTGACCTTGAAAATTGCAGAATCACAACACTGCAGAGTTGATTTTTGCATGGTAGTGAACATTTTTTAATGTCCAGATTCAAAATCACACCTCCTGCATGAAAAAGGAAAATTGTAAAGGCTTACTCTGTAATCAGAACAAATATTTTAGTACTTTAAATGTAATACCAAATTTTCAAAAAAGATAATTCTAAAAAATTTCCCTTAAAAATCATATCAATTTTTTGTACATCCTAAAAATGACCAAAGGCTTTATTTTTAATTATTTTCATTTAACAATGAGGGTCATGGATAAGCCTGGAACAAAGAAGGAAAATAAGAGGAGAAGAATAGTAGAACAAGTACGAAATGATAGGCTATGGCTAAACATAAAATTTGATTTTTGATATTTCCTTCTGCAAATCGCATTTGAATTTCGAGTGATAAACTTTAGAGGCTTGAATTAGAAGTCTTTTTGAGGTGCAAATGTCTTTTTGAGGTGCTAATTTAGAAATTTATGAATTGGGGATATTATTTTATTAGATTGCCTACCAGAGGATAATACATCGGATAATAAAGCATCAAGCATTACCATTCTTCTCTGTATGAGAGGGAAAAAAACCCCATTTAATGATGATATGTTTTCTCTGCATAAGATTTGGACACAAATTTGATCGAAGTCATTATTGAAACCTTCAAGAAATTCAACCATCATTTTTCTTTCAACAAATTGCTTGAGAGATTACCTCATCATCGTAGCATGTCATCTTAAGATTTTAATAATATTATAACTCTAGCCAATAAACCTTCATTGTATTAAAAAACTCAATAATTGGAAGGTTGTCTTGCTTGGTTGTTGAAAATTTAGCTTTGATCTCATAAATGAGGTAGCGTCATTCACTTTCGAATACTTTTGATTGATGATATCCCAAATTTCGTTTATGGTAAAAAGGAAGATATTGGCCCCCAAACACTATGGTATTCCAAAATTATGTCATGATCATGAAATTCGCTCATCCCAAAGTACAAATTGTCTTTCAACTTGCATTTATTAATATGGCACATTGTATGTATGCTTGTTAATAATTGTAATACTACTTTACATTAAAAAGAAGAATCAAATAACTTTATTAGTGTTATTCACATTAAATATGAAAGCATCACAGTGAAGTTCATGTATGTACAAATTTAAATAAAAAGAATTAGATGTGAAAATCAAAGAAATGTGTTAAAGGGAGAAGTTATATACATGTAAATGTAGAGCTTACCCTTATGATACTGGTCGGATAAGCAATGTATCCGTGCATGATAAATAGAAAAAGTTGAAAAAAGAAATAAAATTAAAAATATTTTTACCTTAATTAGTGCAATATTAGACAGTGCTAAAATAAATGACATTAAAAGTTATAATTGCAAAATGCAATATCAAAGAAAATTTGATGAAAAATATATTTCATCTTACCAGTATGTATGTTTAATTCTCTTAAATGAAATATTTACTGATTAATCAGGATAACTCATAAGCATATTATTTATTTATTTATTAACATATGAGTTTGATGGTTGAAACTCAACTCATTAAATTGAATATTTCAAATAAAGCTCCTCATGAAAAAAATAACTGAACAAAAAAGTCAATACAAAAGAAATGGATCAAATGAAAATAGGTATGAATTAAATTATATATGTACAAACTCGTAATGGATAATAGCTCTTTCCAAAGTTTTTGGATGTTATTCTGCTTAATCATTTTAATTGTCATTGAAAGAAATTAAATTACCGTCTACTGTTCTCGACTAGATATTTTAAGTGTTCCGGCCGGGTTGTAACACAACAAGAACGGAGAAAGTGAAAAAAAAGGTTGGAAAATGAAAATCCTAACCTTGCTCTAACACCATGTAGAAAAATAAAATAGTATTAAAAAAAAACTAACTTGAATTTTATGGTTTAATTCTATATGTAAATGCAAAGATATTTATCGACTTCTCCAAAGGCTAAAAATGAAAATAAATCAAAGTTGGTTACACAAAAAGAAAATAAATCACCAAAAAGATGTGAGTGGTTAGAATAGGAAGAGGCACATGAATTACAATCTAAAAGCCACAAAAGGATCAATCCAATAGTTAAAAATCCTAACCCGCATGCTTATGGATCCTAACTAAAATTGGTTGGCTTGTAGGTCCCATGATCCTTTAACACTAAGTGCTTTTTTGAACTCCATTGTTACATGCTCATCATGAGAACAAATAATATGACAAAGGTACAAAATCAAAATCTCTCAGCCTACAAGTGGTGAAGTGAATTCTACATAGCTGAATGGACAAAGACTGCCGAGTAGTTTTTTCTAGCAAATGGATTCCTACTAGCTAAGAAGGTTGAAATGGGTTGAAAGTACAAAAATTGAGTAGGCCTCTACTAAGCTAAAAGTTCTTTCAACATAGTGCAAGCCAAATCGGTTTGGGTGAGAAGATGAGTGTTATACAAGTTTTGTAATAGCCTTCTAATTTGGAATAGATAAGTGCATGCATCTTTTAAAGCACTTACTGAAGAAAACCAAAAAAGTAGAAGTCTTTCCTATTCATTAGAGCCACCATATTAGTATGCATTTAATAAATCTTCTTCAACCTAGGAGTAATTCCAAAAAAAAAAAGTTTAACCTACACTAACTCAAAGAGTTCCTATCATCATCGTGTACTGTTTCCTCATGCATAGATTCCTACACCATCGGGTACTTTTTCCTCGTGCATAGATTTCTCTAAGAATCATCTACCAACTAAAAAAAGCCAACCAGACCATATTAGTAGTTTCAGAAGTTCAACCTGACATAAAATCCTCTAGTTTGCAATTTTCCTATTTTCTTTGAGCCACGAGTGTTCGCCGCTCTATAAATTGCAAACAGAAAGTATTGAATATTCACATTATACTTGAAGCTGTTAACACTGGATTTTGGTTCTAACATTCTCCCCAGACAAAAGTCTAAGAAAATTAATTAGCTGCAGGAAGCTTATAGTTTGTTGGATAAAGATAAATCAACAAGCCCTCATCATAAGTTTAGTTTTCTTTAGGATGCCAAATTAAATGTTGTTCTATTTTTGAAAAAAAAAGTACCACCGCCTTTCTTCTATACCAAGAAAAAGTAGCCTAGAAATCTTGTAAATAGTCATGGTTGTACCATTCTATATTGCCATATGATTTCTCAAGTGAGAAAGACTGACAGGATTCTTGAAACCTCAAGGTCTACAACAAAGTGAGGATTGTAAGGGTACTGGTGGTACTCACCAACCACTCAGGTCCGGCCGGGGGATGCCAATTTAATCATTTGAATATTGTGATCCTAACACATTGCAATTCAAAGTAATAGTATACTAATTAATAATTATAAAGCATACTAATTGAACAGAGATTTCATCGCAAAAGATGATCTCAAACAAAATGGTCCTAAGCATAAAAGGTTCCAAATCAACATTAAATACGCAAAATGCTTAGCGCAAGGTAGGATAAACTAATAGTTAATCCAGAAAATGCATTTTTGACTTTACCAAGTAAAATTATAATGCCAATTTTGAAGGAGTGATAGAACTTGATTACTAGCTGAAAACCACGTCATTCATCATCCTCTTCCTCATTATTGTTCATATGATTGATCTTTTGGGCGCGATACATCTCAGCAACCTATAAGAGAAAAATTTAGCAATCTCCTTATGGAAAATAGCTGCACAAAAATAAAGTCAACAACAAGCAAATACCTGTTCAGATGTTGTGGCTTGTTCTGGGCTTTTGTCATCTCGGACACGTTGTAGGCGAGGAAATCGAAGAGAAATACCCTAATGATATTTCACAATTAGAAATTATAGTGGCATTTTGACAACATTTTAACTTACTAATGCATGGAAGGGGAAAAAAGAGCCTTTCCAGACCTTATTTGGATCCACAATGCCAGAAGCAGCACGATGAACAGGACTAATGCTCAAATCAGCTGCCTTTACTTCCCAGACCTTGAACAAAATGAAAAAAATCAGTCTTTGAAATTCAGTAGCAAAATAAAAGGTACCAAAAATACAAAAAAAGAATGAACAATAAAATAATTATCTTTGAAAATCCACCATAATAAAATATATGCACGAGTGGAATAGCATATTCATCAGCGAGTCATCAACTCAGCTTTGAATGCTTTATTCAGACCTTGTATCAGAAAAAGTTAGAAAGGATGCAGCAACAATTAGGTGTCCAATATAGGCATGTATGGTTGGTTGACTTGTAGAAAAGGGTAAAGCCTACAATTCATATATACATGAGGCTTTACAATCACCCATTCCGTTGGATGAACCTATTTACCAACAGAAAAGGGTAGGATTTTCAGTTCATATATCTATTATTGTTCTTTGTAATGATCAATTCAATCAAAATAAAAGGTATTTACTGAAGGAAGAAGAAGAAATCACAACAATATGTTGGTTAATTGAGATGATGATTAATTCTGATAAAATTCTGATACATTGGGAGATTGGACAACATGTTTAACATATACTACTGAATAACATACTCGTTAGGTCATTTTAGGGGCATCCTTCAGATCTCTTTAAAGAGTGATGCAAAATTCTCAACTAGCTTTGGCATCTACATGTCACTAATTTTGCTCAAAAGAACGAGCCCAAGGACTCACGGGCGGATCCAGACCATTTTTTTAGGGTGGGCAAATTTTGTGATTTATAAAGGTGAAGGCCAGTGACCTCTTGCAATTGCGAAGGCGGCTTGATTTGCGAGTTGCAAATGACGGGACGACAGGGCTTCAAGCCTTCGAGTGTGATTTAGCGAACGACGGAAAGTAGGATAGGAAAAACTGGCACACAATTAATAAATTTAGGGCAAAAACATTCTGACGGGGGGATTCTGAAAAAGCCCTCTCTAATGAATTTTTTTTTTTTCTGGATGGGCAGCCGGATCCGCCTATGCCCAAGGTTGAAACATCTACCCAGCAATAATGATCTTCCTTTACCTATTATTACCATGACCACAATGGGAATGTTATAATCCTTCAGCAAGAAGATTCTTTCATGTTTGGTGAATCGAAACTAGTAAGATTGTCGATGTTGTACAGCACATATGATGACGGTATGGGTTTCCAAATATGATTTGGTTGATGTCAAATAGAACTACTCGCATGGCATCTCAGCAATGTAATGACAAATCTAAGTCAGCATAGGCAATCAATCTTCATTTCAAATCCCCTTTGGATCCATCCCAAAGGATAAAGATATGGATGGGATATGATTTATCACCATAATTTATGCACATGATAGAAATGAAATTTTCAAGCTATGCCGTGTTGAGGATCATATTGATCATGTCGTACTTGACATAGAACAACTCGTACATGTTCATGTTGTTGAATGTAATAGCTAGCTGGAATGATTCAACTGAACCGGTCCAGCACAAATTTAAGCAAGTAAGCAGGTTGTGCAGGAATTGAAGCGCGCGAGCATGCAGGCATGCTAAGTTGAGTTGGATCAAGATAGGGCGGAATAGACCGAGTGAGTGGGAACAGCACTAGCATGACTTGGGACGGACGCAATCATGAGCGGGCAAATGTGACCCCATAAGGGAAATTTTGGCTTCAATCAATTTAGAAGAAGGAATGCAAAATATATAGAGATTTATGGATGGAGGAGGTTGTGCAACGGGTTCTTGGTTTTAAGTGGCAGAAAAGAATATTTGTGCCTGGATTGTTGTTTGATAGAAAGGTGATTTATTCGTGAAGCGCTCTACTAAAAGGAAGAAGAGGAGTTCATTCATCGGGACATTTCATCGGCGTACATTTTTTGTTGTTAGAGTCAGAGGCAGTGAAGGCAAGTAAAACATTCTATTGGAAAAGAGTTATAAGTCAAATTGAGTTAATTAAATTATGCATTGGTGTTCGACATGAACGAAGAAAGAATAGGTTTTGATCTTTGCCATCTCGACTCGCTAAGGAGGAAGAGTATTTGAGGTAAACAATGCAATTTGTTAATTATCAGTTAATCATTTTATAGATAATGACATACAACATAATTAGAAATATAAGTTAATAATTTAGAGACTTTCAACATTACCTTTGACACTATTTAAGGTGTTCAACATTGCCTTGACAACATTTGACTTCTCGAAGGTAAATTTTAATATTAATTAATATTGTTGATGTTGTTTTAGACAGTGATAAAATCTAGTATAGCCATGAAAAAAGTACTAGAAGCAAGTGTACTCAATGAAAGATTAGAAAAGAGATAAATTGTTAAAGAAATTTTAATCTGAATTCAATATTAATGGAATTTTTAACTACCTATATAGACTGACATAATTACATCCTTCATAGTTAGGTGGTGCTCTAACAATGATCAATTAAGAGCTTACAGAACTTACCAGTGACAATTTTGATCATTCAAATCATCTGCATGCAGTGTTGCAAACATTTAATGAGAATAAGTTTTATGCTAAATTCTCAAAATGAGAATTCTGGTTGAAAAGAGTAAATTTTTTTGGGCATGTAATTAGTGGCGAAGTTATTTTAATGGATCAAAATAAAATCAAAGCTATTGCAGAATAGCCAACGTCGACTACAGTTTCAAAGGTAAGGAGTTCTATGGGTCTTACTAATTATTACAGGAGGTTTGTTGAAGAATTTTCTCAGATTGCAATGTCGTTATCAAGATTAACACAAAAAGCGGTAAAATTTGAATGGGACAAATAGTGTGAAGAAGTTTTTCAAAAATTGAAGAAATGCTTAATGATTGTTCCCATATTAACAATTCATTTAGGCACAGAAGGAATTCAATTTATTTGTGATGCTTCATTGAGGGGACTTGCATGTGTATTGATGCAATATGATAAGATAGTGACATATGCTTCAAGGAGGCTAAAAGTTCATGAAAAAATTATCTCAAACATGATTTGGAATCATAGTTTAAAATTGCAAACAAGAGGTGTGCCTCTGCACAATTTGACCCCCAAGAGCCTCATTGCTTAAGCAAATTTGGGACTTGGTGAGGCTTACGCCTCATGGAACCTGATGCTCGCCTCAGAGGCGCAATTGCGCAATTTTTTGTGAGGCGTACGCCTCATGGAACCAGGGGTTAAAGGATGACGAGGACCCTTTGGTGTATGATGATGTGCGTCTGATAATGAGTTGTTCATAGATGATGAGACAGATTTGCCATTATCAGGCATGCAGCTAGACGATCTAAGTGTGGATATCTTGAGGGGTGAAGCAGATCAAGCGGACACATCCACTAATACCACACCACACACATCTACTAGTACTGCAGCACAACAAGCAAGCAGAGGTATCTCATTATTTCTTATGTGCTATTACATTTAACATATATGCAATTAACAGCACACTAATCATTCT
>NW_021320055.1:686663-910779 GCF_001605985.2 Dendrobium catenatum
CATAACCTATGTGAACGCTTAAACGACTAGCCTTAATCGAAAGTTCTCTCCTGTTATCAGGAGAGATAATTAACTATAGGAGCTTGCGCCTATAGGAAACCAGAACTCAGATCAAAAAGTCCTCACAAAAATGAGGGCGAAATCTCTGGGTAATGTCTTATCTAAAACCCAATCTGTCTTCTGAAAATTCCCCCGGAACCTAATCCAGTTAAAACTCTCTGTCATCGTCGTCATACAAACACTTAAAAGAAAAATAGACGGATGACGTGGAGAGGCTGGGATCACACATAACATAAAATGAGAATTTTCGGAGCCCACAAACATTAAAGATGATGAAGATTTGACATTCATAGATACAATTGGAGATGAAGATGCCTCATTTGAAGACCCATTTAGTAATGTGACATGATTGGATTTTAGATGTTCTTTCTTATTTGTACGTTGGGAGTTTTAATAGACTTATATTTGTAGTTTTGTAATTTGAATTATGCTATGAGATGTATATATTGCATCTATTTTATTATTTTCCACTAATTTCACTTCTCATTTAGATGTTGTTATTGTATGATAGACTCTTATTGTTATTTACTTGCTAGCATACTTAAATTCTCATTTACGCAATTTTTCGTCCGTGAGGCTTACGCCTCACACCGCGTCGAGGCTTACGCCTCGCCTCACGGACAAAAAACGCCTCGAGGCTTATTTACGCAATTTTAAACCTTGTTTGGAATTAGCAACTATGATTTTTATAATTAAAATTTGGAGGCATTATATATATGGAGTCAAGTATGATGTCGCATTATTTATATGGAGTCAAGTATGATGTCTTCACATATCATAAAAGCCTTAAACACATCTAATCAAAAGAGCTTAATTTAAAACAGACGCTGGTAGGAGCTTATCAAAGATTATGACTTAAATATACATTACCATCCAAAATTAATAGTCTTTGATAGAGATGTCTGATCCACTTCTAGATTGTGGAAAAAGATTCAAAAAGCCTTAGGTACCAAATTGACTTTCAGTATTGCATTTCACCCACATACGGATGGGCAATAAGAAAGGATGTTGAATTTTCAAGTAAAACTTCTTATATAAATAATGACAAAGGTTCTGATATAAACTTTCAGCACTGCATTTCACATGATTTGGAATTGACATGATATGAGCTTTAACGTTCTGTGAATATACAATCAATCAAAACCCATATTTTCAAATGAATCGTTTTTTTTTTTTTACTACTTAAACCTCATAGTACACATTAAACAATAACTAAATATAATTACTAAAAATTTACATTTTATGCTTTAGAACTAACACTTCACTTTGCTTCATACTTTCAAATGTTTTGCTTTGCACTTCCACTTTTTCAGAATTTCACTTCGTAAGTTATCATGAATGCACAATTATCACTTGGGTGTAAAACCTGGCTGGATCATCAAGTTTGCTGACCCCCTTCCTCCCTCCCTCCCAATGTTTAAAATTGCGTATCCGGGTATTGAGGCGTTTTTCATTCGTGAGGCGAGGCGTAAGCCTCAAGGCGTTTTGAGGCGTAAGCCTCAAAATCAAAAGATTGCGTAAACATAATGCAAGTCAAATCTCAGGTTGGGGTCAATTTTATGGTGACAACAAGAATATTAGCAAGCATTGATTGTTATGTACTTATGTTTACCTATAACATCCCAATCGGTCCAATCATTCCATGCATCTGGCCAGCTGGGCTCAATGCGATGGTGCCAGCAAGAAAATGGTGCGCACACACAATTAGACTTGTGGCCCTGTTTGCACTTGCATCACAAGGGTAGTATGAGGGCCGATTTGATTATCCCTTGTCCCAAATTACTTTAGTTCACAATTCCAAGAATGAAAAGTTATTCTATTGAAATTCTGCAATCTACAAGAACCAATAATCAATGCACCAAAATGAACTTTGTCTTGTAATATTATCTTCAATGAAGAGTTGTTTTACATTGTATGTTAGCATATTTGTCTCCATAAAGAGGCATTATTAAAGATTAAAACAGCTACTAATCATGGTAATCATAAACCTGATAGAAAGAGCATAACCGGTGAGAATTAGAACTATCAATAATGAAAGCTTGATGATTTAAAAAGAACAGAAAAAAAATGCAGCACACAAAATATATTAAGGTTTTTAAATGCATACCAGTCGTGGGGACAACACTTACCATGTTCAGTAATAACTCTTGGATTTTATACAGAAAATGGAAAACAGTAAAGCACAAAATTATGTTGCTAAAAAATAAATAAATAAACCATGTAATAGAATATCACAATACCTCTGCTGGCTCGAACCAGACATCAGGATTCATTGAATCAGCAACTCTATAGTATGGCTGAAATGAGGTGTAAGCCAGATACCATACGTTTAGAAGGAAAACATAAATAAAAGCTCTGGCGTGCTACAATCAGATATAAAAGGATTACTTTTGGCTTTGGTATAACTTTACTTCCAAGACTTTTGGACCTCTCTTCAAGCTGCAACTCAGAAAACCCAGTACCTAAAGAATATATAAATGATTATTTTACCAAGATCAAAAGAAATGTTGATAATAAACAATTAGCCTATATGATGAACAATCATCATCTTACCGATGTTACATATGCTTTGATATTCATCATTTTGTTCATCATAGCAAGCAAGAAGAAAAGAACCATAAACACCTGCTCAATTGCCAGAAAAAAAAATCATCGAGTGAAAAAATTGAACTGATAGCAAAAAAAATTAACCATTCGCGTTTTGTTCAGAAATACATCGGACCAATAGAAACTGATACACCAATCTTGGGTGAGGAATTTCTATATAAGCAAATTCATTCAACAGAGGGCCAACAGAAGAGTTACGCAAGTAGGTACCTGTGCGTTTTCCACGACCGTGGAAGGCAGCAATGGGAACTAGATCTAAAGTGTCTCCTACACTGCATCAACGAATAACTTCATAAGCGGAATAAAAAAATATAACTTAGTAAGGAAAACAAACTCAAAATAGAAATTTGCATTCATGAATATCGTTTGCGATAAAATTGGTCATCTGGTGACATAAAAATTCAGCAACCAAGTTGAACTTCACCCACAAGAAAGAAGGAAGCCTGAGCATGCTTAAGAAACTGAAAAGGTCATGATAACATGTCATCATGGGTAATTTAACAAAGTGACTGAGTGAAATCATCTTCAAGACTATTAAGGTACACATTAGAGCATCAGTATAACGTACAATTAGTTTAAAATGTTACGTGGCTGAAGGATGGAAAGGGTATCAGAAAGCAAGGAGAACCAGCTATCATCAACCCACGTCCATGACAACAACTCTTCCTAATAATAATATATTGTTAGGATTCCATTGATGTTTATTAGGCAAGGAATACCATTTTTCTAATGATGTTTCTTCACTTCAATAGTGACTTCACTTAGATTCAACTTTCTCATGTGCAAAAAATCCTTGCGCATTAAAAGGCACCACAATGTATCTCATGCGAAAAATCAGCTGCCTCATAACAAAACAGCATGTGTTTTTCCGTTGTTTTAAATCTTGCATGTTAATTATATTACCGAGTTGCTTGAATCAATTGTAATTCCAGACTTCCACACAACTTCAAGCTAAACATCAACTCAAACTATCTTCATATATAATTCAATTTATTAGCTAGAACACTGCGTGAAGTGGTATCAGAACTCCACTGCAACATCAAGCAATAGAGTGGCACCAAAGCTCCATGGTAACATTCAGCAATGTTATATTATTTTATCATTAATGTAAGGAATATTTTTCTTTCCTCAGAAAAATAAATCACAATATAGTGAAGCTAACAATATGTTTCTTAAGTCTATTTTAATCAGTGAATATAAAAAAATATTCGTTCCCAATTACCGAAATCAAGCATCTCAAGCCATGCATTTTCCTAATCTAGTTTGAGACTAAAGAAAAATGCACTAATGAGGCAAAGCACTTAATATTAATTTGTATCGCAAGATTTTAAATAAATACAAAAGTTATTGAACAATAATAGATAGGAAAAAAATAAATGACATTCATGGAAAATAAACAAGATAAATCACATGAACAACACGGGTTAAAGGCATATCCATGATGGCTCTACTCCAAGGCAACAGTTCAAAAGCTAAAAAGAAATCTTGAATTCAATGACAAAAAGTAAATCAAAATATATTAGATAGCAACCACAGCACCTGTCCATATAATCTTTTTTTAATTTTAACCAGTTGTTTGACCTTTTCGAAGGCTCATATGTCGCATCTTTGTCCAAAGTTTTGATAATCAACCCTTCACAGCTTCATATACATTAAAGATAATTGTTAGAAATAATTGTTAGAAGGTAGAAAGACAACAGCAAATAATAAAATTACACATAAATAACTCAACACTGAACCTAAAAAGCCTCTAATGAAACTAAAGCAGGTGTGGAATTGTATCAGCAAGGAAGCATTTAATGCATGGGGCGATAGATCACTAACAACTATAACCTTAGAGAAGGCAGCCCCCTACTAAATATATATCCAAGGTGCACTATCTTTGAAATAACAATATATCAAGCCAAAGCAACAGGGATAATGAATTCGTGATGCTCCAGGTAACTAAAAAATAAGAATCCACTGATAGTGAACATGAAACCAAAAATCACATTTAACAAAAACACTGCAAAAAAATCAAAATATAAAGCAATAATCGATTAAACCGAAGTTTCTTTACAGCTACAAGGATGATTCATCTATCAAAATACCTGGAGCTGACAGCTTTTTCTAAGAACTTCTGTATTTCTTCAAGATCATTAGATGTTATTGTAGTTGCAAAACGAAATTCTCCTGGTACTTCCGCAAAAGAATTGTAAAGTTCCTGCAGAAAGATGCACATAATCAACACTTTAAAATTCACAAAGGATTGTGGTGAAAGAAGATATCATTTAGATATAAAATAACAACAAATTAACAATGTTTGAGCATTACTCAACCCATTTTTTACATATTGGTATAAAATAACAACAAATTAACAAAGTTCGGATTAAGTTGTAATAAGACGCTTAAGAGACTGCCTGTGTACTTACCACAATTGACAAAAGTTGTACCACATCGAATGCTCTGGCACTAATAAGATTCAATTTTGAATTAATTTCATTAGATTTGACATGAGTTTTATGATCGGTTGTCAAGCTAATATTAATTATCAATCTTCCTCATTCGGACTTTGGGCAAACAACAGTAGTAATAAAAAATAAAATATCACAAAATTATAATTATAATAATAATAAGGATAAGGATAAGAACAAGGATAATAATAACAAAAACAATATTAATAATAACAATTTTTTTAAACAAATTTTGATGTTAGCCACAAAAAAATATGAGCCAATGAATGAAAGGACTATACATCATTGGCTAGTCACATAGAAAAGCCCCTCAATCAACAAAACCAAAGCGCAAAGCAACATCAAAACCTAAACATCTCTAATTTAATTCAATTTTCCCCCATTGAATATATTTAATAAAATGTGCTCATGCTGAGCAGATGTTTTGCTCAACATTTGCAGCACATTGGTTGTTTTTCTTACTTATGTCAGCAAGCATACATAATTTATAACTGAAATCAATCATTCAACTAGTCTGTAAAGCAAATGGATTGAACTAACCAATGCAAACCCATAGAAAATAGCATTGAACATTCTTAGCACTGGCATCTCAAAGATGCAGAAAAATTTTAAGAGATTAATTACTAATGGAATTTAGTGCAACATAGGCTTCATTTGAGATAGATTTCTAGTTACTTTTGGGGTAGGAAAAGTATAACAAATAACAACATCAAGCCTTTATCCCACTATGTAGGGTCGGCTACATGAATCTTTCTTCTCCATCGTGTCCTATGAAGAGTCAAATTCTCAGGGGTGGGAAAAGTATCTAACAAAAAATAGTGTCCTTTCAGATGATGGTTATTTACTAATTTTCCAAAATTTTGCCTTAGACAAACTGCATTGTGGTAGAAATAACAGCAATTGTGGTTCAAGAAGTAACTTTTAACAGTAAATGCAGAAGAATAGCATAAGCCACCCAATTGAAGTCTTATTGGGAGCACTATTGATAATGCAACTACTATAATTTCAATGTAAATCTTTAACCTTTAACCTACCATTTTGATGAGGACATCGGGCCTTATAAAATCTACCGGAGGCGGGGCCAACGATCTACGGCCACGATCGCGCCAATTTATTTTTGAGTTATTTTATATATTTTGATTTATTTATATACTTTTCTATTTATGCCCTTACTCGAATGATTAGTTATTTATAAGCCCTAGGGGGTATACTGTCTTTTATTTTTCCCTTCATGTATTGGACTATTTAAGTCCCTCCTCTTCTTCGAGAGGACTAATGAAAAATTCTAATAAAAATTTTCTGCAACTTTGTATGTTTGTGAGAGCTTGAGAGCTTTGGAGAGAAATCCCTAGGAGAGGGAAACGAATCATCCACCAACCTTGGAAGCGTCTGGGTTCGTGGCTATTTTCCTCCCTATCTTTTCCTCTTCTTCCCTTCCTCCCCTCCTCTTCCTCCTTTAAGCCGCCACCCCCAATCCCACTAAAGCCCCTCCACCTCTCGGCCCAAATTCCCCTCCACACCTTAACCCAACCGACCACCCACTTTTCCCCCTCCAAACCGCCAACTCCAACCAAGCCCTAGCCCTAGCCGCCGCCCCCTTCTCTCCACACATCAGACCCCATCAATACTTGCCTTTTTCATAACTCCTAATTTATAAAGCCATAATTTTAAATTTCCAATCAATTTTGAAATTTGATTTATTTCCTAAAATAGAAATCTATTTTAGGAAAGTTTCCTAAATCTCATCCAAATCAAATTCAATCTGGATATGATTTAATTTATTTGGCCTCAATTAAAGATCCCATTTAGGCAAGCATTAAAAACCCTAATCAAAGCCTTCCCCACTCATGATGTCACTGGCCCCTCCCCCTCTCTCTCAATCCCCCACTAAATCACCTTCCTTTTGAAGACACCAATCAATTCCCCAATCTATAAAATACTTTCCTTCTCCTCCACTTATTTGAATTTCAAATCTTTAAATCCTAGTTCCCTCCAAGTAGAAATCTGAAAATTAATTTCAGATTTTGGAAAAGGATTCCCTCTCCTAGCTTTGGTCGAACCATTATTGTTGGCTTGATACTTCATCCAAGGACGAAGGGGAAGAAGAAGCTGCACTACTTGCTCTTCCATACAACCTAAACTACCGCACCGGAGCTTCGTATTTCATTTCTTTGGGTAAACTCTTCCTCCCACTCTTTTATCTTCCTAGTCGCTTTTCAATTGTGGTTTTAGTTTGATTCACAAAGATCTTGTTAACTCCCCTCCGCTTAAGCCTAGTGATTCAGAGAGTCAAGTGAGGGATCCTTTCATAGTGACTAGTCTTGTTGTTAGCAAAGGGATTTCTTGTTGAAAACCATCCATGCATGCAACGTTAGAGTAATTGACTGTTTTAAAAAAGCAGTATTATGAAAGTTTCATGTCATTGGCTGTTGAGCTGGATTTCCACCTTACCAACCGTAACAGGCAGTTACCTCATTCAATCATTATACCGAATCAAACTCATTAATTCACATACCTGTAACTCTAATTTCCACAATCTGCATCTCATTTAAGATATTAACCTTTATGCATGTAATTTGGCTTAAGCTTGTTTTATCGCTTCATTGTTTTATTTTATCGTTTAAATCAATATAAGTTATACTTAATATTGTTCTCTAACATTTAAGCGTGTGAAATCCTAAATCAATATCATCTTAAGCATTATTGTCCTGCATCACATTTATTGGTGTTTCTTATCATTTTATATATCTAAAAAATATATTTTGAATAAATATCTATCTTAGTTGAAATACTTTAATTAGAAATTTAATATTGTTTAGCAGCTAATAGTTCATGTACAAGCAACTGTATGCTTGTCTATATTGTTATAGGCTTCAAGCTGCCATAGTCGTTAAAGGCAATTTAATAAACAGACTAAAGGTTTTTTTTTTTGCTACGGTTTCTAAGAAGTAAAATTTTACCAATTCATGCAGGTTAAGAAGCTTATGAACTGATTGATATCAGTAATCAGATTCTAATTTTATACAGTAGCGTATGATCATGTAATTCATTTTAATTTTCACCATTTGACGGGACTCGTCATCACCCTATCCCAGCAATTTAGGGTTAGTTTTATGAATCCTCCTTTACCATTACTTTAAAAAAATACTGTTATAAGACATTAGATTTTTATGTTTAAATGTGTGATTTGTTTTGACTTTCTGAATCAATAAATGTTTTCTTACTTTTTTTAATCATTTGATGAAATAGTTTCCCATGTATAGCATGGGGCAAGATACAAATTTATGATAACAAGAAGAGAAATTAAGTAAAAGGCAAATGGATCAAATTGAAGTGAAGGACAGAAAAGAAACACTTACAGAAAAATAATTAATCTAGAAATTACTTTCAAATGATCTAGTCAAACTGGCAACTGTCAGCAGATAAAACAGTCAGAAAAATAGAAAATCTCTTCAAAGGGATCATGTAACTACCCGTGTTTGCATCTTTAATCATGAGGATATGTCCTGCTCAAAGCAGATTTGCAAGAATGCAAGCAAAAGCTTTAGTAGCTAAGGAATGTCTAAGTTGTGAGATTGGATCATAATCTACTCGATATGGCCTGAACTGCCAAACCAAACAAGAAAGATGCAGTGCGATATCAGAAAAATGATCTAAACTAGCCCAGGAAGAAAGGAGGAAAATATCATGTGATGGAAACTTTTTCCAACATCCTTATTACCTAACTTAAAGAGGTTAGAAGATAGACAAATGTTTTTTTCTTGGTTCTACCCAAAGGGAACATGAAAATGGGTGCTAATCCCTTGATGCCCAAAAAAAAAGCTCCTCTATGATCCTAATTGAAGATAATTTGAAGGGGCTCAAAAGCTGTTGGAAAAAAGCAGTATTAAGAAAGTTTCATGTCATTGGCTGTTGAGCTGGATTTCCACCTTACCAACCGTAACAGGCAGTTACCTCATTCAATCATCATACCGAATCAAACTCATTAATTCACATACCTGTAACTCTAATTTCCACAATCTGCATCTCATGATTTGGATTCTATAGATGGACAGATATACACGACATAGCTAATAATCAAACAGCTTAGATAAGGCGAGTAGCCAACCCTCCGAGACCAAGCACAAAAAGGACAGTAAATTATCCAAGAGGTTTTGGGAATATATCTTAGTATTGTAATGTATAAAAATTACAAACAATTCATTGCTCCTATAGAATGAATTTAATTATAAACATAAAATAACTCCAATACCTCCCTGCGAACTTTGAGTTGCTCATGGAGGAGGGCCGGTGGAGGGGATTTGGGAGGAAGAGAGTTTGGTTAGGTAGAGAAGAAATAAATTGGGTTTAGGAAAAAAAAAATCCGGAGCTACACACCTCGAGCAACACCTCCAATAGAACTCACAAAGAGATCTACAAGCGCCACTTCCTCAAGAACTCAAAAAGAGATCTTGAGAATCTCGGAACTCACAAAGAGATCCTTCCACTTCCTCAAGAACTCACAAAGAGATCTTGGGAATCTCGGAACTCACAAAGAAATCCTTCTCCTCTTATGAACTCACTAAGAGATCAAACAAGTAAAATAAAATTTCATTAACAATTCATCATCCCATTACATAAGAAAGGGCCTCTATATATAGGCCTAAGAAACTAAAACAATACACATATGCCCCTAAGGCTTACAAAATGTTAATGTGGGACGATGATAGCCGTTGATCTTCAGCTCCTCGAATAGCCATGGACGGTTGGATGTCCGCATCAAAAGTTAATGCATGCAAACTTGCCCTTTATTGCAAAGAGAGGTTATTTCCATAACGCCAACCCATGGCCTCTTGATTAGAGGGTTATCAACCTAATTACTAATTACTGCTCTAGGCCTCCCTCTAATTAGTAACAATACCTGAATATTGAAAGCATAAACATGATGTTTATTGCACCAGAAGCAACAAATATTGGTTTAAATTTTTCCATGGCTTCTGTCAAGTAACAAATATTAGTTAATTACCATAATAAATCCTACAAATACAGTTGTTACCTGGAAAGGTAAGATTTTCTGCTTCTCACGATCAAATGCAACAATTTCACAATCCAACACAAAAGAGCTTACTTCTGGGTTCTTGAATCTGCATTAAAATTTGATAATTATGCATAATTAATATCATTAAAAATGTTAATGATATAATGCTAAACCAATTACACGCATACAAATGCACAGAGCAAGTGCACTTCTGTAAACAAACGTCAGAATTGTGCAAAGAAAAGGAAAATGTTTTGTTTATACAAATAGGAAAGCTTTCACTAGGAACCAAAATGGTAAAGTTTGATCAATCATTGTTGTTAGAAATTATAACAAATCGAAGTAAAACCCTAGTGGCCGAGCGATTGACACCAGATCAATATAGTGAAAGTGGTATAGCTTTAAAAATAATTATAATAGATAAATATATGTATAGGAGAAAAATAAATAAATAAGCCAAAATTGCAAAATAAGTTTTATAACTCCATTCAAATTGAAAGAATAATATATATTTGATTCAATACTCAACAAAACATAAGTACTAAAGATAAAGTTATAGTTCAACCTTGATACAGCACTGACCACATCAGGGTATTTTCCAGTATTTCGTTCAGCATTACGGCTATATACCTCTATAGAACCATCTTCCATGTAATGTATCTGCAATTCAAGAAAGAAAACAGAAAGCAACTTGAAGCATGTGCACAAATTTATAAAATTCTGCGTAGTAACATCCAAACATGGATCATACATGCCAGGAATGTCTCTAAAAATGATAAGACAAGTTTCATAATTTGCAAATCAAAGAAGACAATTAGAGTTTGCAGCAATACCTGAGCCCGCTCACCATCATACTTATATTCACATGTAAACTCGGTTCCTTGAAATTTGTCTAGGATCTCAGAGACTGATTTTGTAGGTTTAGCCAGCATAGGTCCCACTGGCACACCCAAAGAGAAATTGCATGCCTCTGAAAGTTTCAGTACCCCAACATGAAGAAGAGCAGGCACAATTTTACCGTAGTCCGGCAGAACAGAATATACTTGTTTAATGATCTTTGCAGCCTAGTGTGCATGAAAATGAAAATCAATAATAAACACAAATCAGGCAAATAGGTAGAAACTAAGCTTAACTATGATCGAATTCCAATTAAGCATTCATAATACTTAACCATGATTGAGATTATACTCTGAGGTGAAGTATTTAAAATATACTGCCACACTGAAATTCAGCTTCGTAAACGTGAAGATCGATGTCGAAAGCTACAAACCCATGGATACAATTCCAGGATTACTATTTAGTTAAAGAATTAAATTCGTTTTAGCAATCTAGTAACGGCTGAGATAATGCAATGTCAGTTAAGACGTGTATTACATAATAATATTCATATTTCTACACTTGTTGAGATTATGAAGTGAATAATCATGTTGAATGCCTCTAAGGTTTGAGGAATATGTTTACTAAAATTGATTCGGGATGAGATCGTGAAGTGAATAATCAATTTGTTTGTACACTTAAAAAGAAGTATATAAGGGAAAACTTTCCTTGTAATTTGGGAGTCAAATCAAAAAAAGACCTAGAAAATCACATTCAATGAAGTTATAACTGTCCAGTTTCTACATAGAAAATGCCAATGTGGGTGATTCTCAAATCACAAGAATCACCTACGTTGAAAGCCAAGAGGATATCATTAAAACAATAACAACAACATCAAGCTTTTATGCCACTATATGAGGTCAGCTACATGAATCATTTTTCTCCATTTTGTCACGCTCAAGAGTCAAATTCTCATCTAAATCTAATAAAAAAGGTAATTTCTAATATTTTCTAACCATAAGTCTACCTTTGACTTTCTTAACATAGATCAAATCTAGTACAAAAAATGCTTGGTATATACTCTTGATTCAACACATTCTACTCTCCTAATCGGGTGATCAGAAGGCTGACGCTCTATGTGACCAAACCATCGAAGGCAACTCTTTCTAATCTTATTAGCCAAAGGAGTTACCGAGTTACTCCAACCTTTGCACCTATATGCTTGTTTTGCATTCTATCTCTCAAAGTAAAGCCACTCATCCAACTGAGCATCCTCATCTCTACAACACTTAACTTAATTTTATTATTCTTTTTTAATGGCCAACATTCTACGTCATAAAGCATTACAAGTTTCACCACCATCTTATAGAATTTTCCTCATATTAAGTTTGAAGGGTCCTTTTTTATC
Source organism: Dendrobium catenatum (assembly GCF_001605985.2). NCBI lineage: Eukaryota > Viridiplantae > Streptophyta > Magnoliopsida > Asparagales > Orchidaceae > Dendrobium > Dendrobium catenatum. The sequence goes on from NW_021320055.1 coordinate 699,025, forward strand.
ACACAACAAGCCTAATGCATTCCTCCACTTCAACCATCCAACTTGAAATATATTAATAATATCCCCATCTATTTCAACATCACTCTGAACAATAGACCTGAGCTATCTAAAACATGTACTTTCATTAATGACTTGATCGCCCAAAGTCACAAACCCCCCACTAAATCTATTACTACTAAAATTACATTCCATATATTCAATTTTAGATCTACTCAAATAAAAGCCATTAGAATCTAAGGTTGACCTCCATAATTCAAGTTTACCTTCAACTTCCTCCCTAGTCTTATCAAAAGAATATAATCAGCAAGAATCATAAACCAGGGTACATTCTCTTGCAAATGTTTAGTAAGAACATCCATCACTAAAGAAAAAAAAGATATGGGCTTAAAGCTAATCCTTGATGTAATAAGATTGAAATAGGAAAATACTTGATTAAACCACCTTGTGTTTAAACATAGTAACATCTCTTGCATACATATCTTTAATGACTTGAGTATAACCATTATAAATCCCTTTCTTTTCTAAAACTCTTCATAGAATCTCTCTTGGAACTTTATCATAAACTTTTTCTAAATCAATAAATATCATATGTAGATCCTCCTTATTCTCTCTATACTTCTCCACTAAACCTCTCAATAAATGTATAACTTCCATAGTAGACCTACCCGGCATGAATCCACATTGATTTTGAGAAACATTAGTATGACGCCGTAACCTATACTCAATAGAAGTACGTAAGAAATTGCCAATGCGGGTGATTCTTAAATCGTCATGTTGAGGATATCATCAAAAGTGCATAAACATGATCAGATCATCAATCAGACAACATACAAAAAAGATAAATACTGTTAAAACTAGATTGTTGCGTTCTTTATCACTTATTGTCAAGATCCTCTATGCTTGACTTTTTGTGTGTATTTTATTGTAATTTCCATATAGCAACAATCGTTGCCTTGTTGTTAAAGGTGATGTGGCTGATGGTGACTACCTTGCATTGATGGTCTATTATTGATCCTGATATTATACCCCACTACATTGCTAATCTCACGTTGTTGTTTCCTATTATCATTTTTTCCCTATTGTTGTTGTCATTGGATTGAATTTTGATGTTTTTTTGTGTTTTAACATAAAATAAGTCGGGTTGCGACAACTACTTTCTCTCTGATGGAGGAAAAAACAATAACATGGAAGAAATTTTATATAAAGCAGAAAACATAATTTTATATATAGAAGAAAACATTATTGAGAAGAGAATCTAAGGATTAAGTTTGTATTAGAGCACCAATTCTTCGTGCATGATACATAAGAAGAAGGGATACATAACAAGGAACAACTGCTTCTAGTATTAGAGATGAATCAGAAGTCAAAAAAGAAATGAGATGAAATGAAAGAAAGTTAATCGATGGATAATAATAATTCTAGCTCAAGTTACAAGGATAAAAAAAGTTAAAAGGATAACAAAGTAGATGGCCATCATGATGGAGTTAATGAGGCTTCAAATAACTGCCACTACAACTAGTGGCCAAATTATAATCCTCATCCCACGAAAGGTACAAACATGAGCAGAGGGAATTAGGACAAGATTATAGCTACCATTCATGAAAGAAATATGTAGTCATTTAAAGCATAAAAGCTAAATTAGATAAGCCTATATATGATACAATGGTCAATTTCAAGGAGCTTGATGCATGGATAGATTAATTGGATACTATTTCACCTTGTACGGGTATGACACCAAAGATAAAGTTGCCTTTGCCCGGTTGAAGTAAAGTCATCATGTCTTAGGTGGTGAAATGAATGGCCATCATGAAGTGACTTAGGAGATGCTTAAGCAACTAAAACATTAAGAATTCTAACTAATGAAGTACGTAGAAAAGCAGTGGAAAAAATGGCAGTTTCAGATAGTGCTAAGGGCCAATATATGGACGAGTACACCACGAAGTTTCAATGACAATCAATCACTTTGGGGGTCAATTTGGAGATGTGCGGACTCTAATAAAAGTATACCTGAAAGCTTTATTCTCAAATTGCAAGTGGACACCACTAATTTTATTTTCTTTTTCTACTCTATTATCCATTTTTTTCAAATATTTACTTTTTATTTTAGACAAAATAATCAATTTTCTCAACTACAAATTAACAATTTATAATATCATATTATTTACTGAGCAACTAAAATGAATTTATTATTATATCAATTCATTTCATATTAATTTCATTATTGCAATTATCATATTTTTATCATTTTTTAAAATATAATATTATAATGTCATGTCTAATGCGTGTCAATGACAATATTTTCAATAGGCATGTCTCATCATCTATGTTAAATCATTATCTCATAGATGTGTTTCATTGTCCAAGTCAAATATTGTTTATGTGACCCATGTCCATGTCAATGCATCATAGCTCAAATTCACCTAACAAGCTAAAATAATTTCTTTGCTTTTACATGATTAGCTATCAACATGTAGGCATACCTAAGCACACATCTAAGAACAAATCCTACCCAAAAACCATTAAGCAACACTTGCAATCTTTCATAAATAATAGCCAAAAATAATTTATAATGAAATTATGTTTTTTATTCAAAAGGGATTATATAAATTTAATATTTGGGAACTACCATCCATTCTTGAAAGTGCCTCTTTTTTAATAGAAAAGAGGGATGTTTAGATACTTCTGTTAAAACTGAGAATTTGAGAGGAAAAAGCTTGTCTTTATTCATTACTATATTCTCTATTTATAGATCTATACAAGATATCTTAATGAGGAAATAATAGATTACAGATTTAATACATAAAATTTCTAATAAAATCTTTCCTAAATTCGTTCCTTCATTATGGTGTGATCCATGAGAGCATCCCATGGATTGATCTGTGTCCGTCGGATTCTTTGCATTGGGAACGGCTGGATTTCAACACTCCCCCTCAAGTTGGGAAATATGGATCTGTCATTCCCAACTTGTCAATCATTCTGAGAAAGACAGAACTGTCCAATCATTTGGTAAGAATATCTGCAAGTTGATCCTTTGATGATACATGGTCGACACTTACTAGACCATTGTCTATTTTTTCTTTAATGAAATGTTTGTCCACTTCTATGTGTTTGGTCCTGTCATGCTGAACTGGATTGTGGGCTATGTTGATTGCTGATTTGTTGTCACAATGTAACTTCATGGGCTAATCCCACTTGACCTTTAAGTCTTCTAGAATTATTTTGATCCGTAGTAGCTCACATATTCCCAAGTACATAGCTCGATATTCTGCTTCTGCACTGAATCTTGCCACCACATTATGTTTCTTGCTTCTCCGTGTAACTAAGTTACCTCCAAGAAATGAGCAATATCCAAAGGTATATCTTCTATCAACCGGTGATCCTGCGTAGTCAGCATCCGTGTATACTTCTAGAGTTATTCGCGATCTCTCTTAAAGAGAATCCATTTTCCTGGTTTTCCTTTAAGGTAGTGCAATATCCTGTCAACTACTTGCATGTAAATCTGCTTTGGATTCTGCATAAACTGAATGACCATGCTTACAGCTAATGCTATGTATGTTCTAGTGTGGGAGAGGTAGATCAATTTTCCTACAAGTCTCTGGTAGGCCACTTTATCTACATCTGGATCTTCTCTAGCTTCTCCCAGTTTAAGATTAGGTTCTACTGGTGTCGGTGCTAGTTTACATGTTTCTTTTAGAAGATTTTTGATATATTTCTGTTGTGAAATGAAGATTCCTTTGCTGGAGTGAGCTACTTCAATTCCGATAAAGTATTTTAGTCTACCAAGTTCTTTGATGTCAAATTCCTTAGTAAGAATTTTCCTTATACTAACTTTCTCCTCTTCATTATTTCCAGTCAAAATAATATCATCAACATACACTAATAATATTGTGACTCCCCTGAGTCTGAGTGTTTAAAGAATAATATATAATCCCCTTGACTCTGTCGATACCCATTAAGGAGCATGAATTTAGAGAATCTTCCGAACCAGGCCCTTGGTGATTGTTTGAGCCCATATAGAGCCTTTTTTAATCTGCACATCCTGTTACCTTCAGATTTTTCTTTAAACCCTGGTGATATTTCAATAAATATCTCTTATTCTAAATTCTCATGCAATAATGCATTTTTCACATCCAATTATTCCAGATGCCAGTTGTATTTGGCTGCTATCGAGAGTAGTATTCTGACAGTATTCATCTTGGCTACAGACGCAAACATTTCTTAGTAGTCAATGCCATATGTTTTGAGTGAACCCTTTTTGGCTTTTTCCACCAGTCTTTGCCTTATATCTCTCAAGTGTGCCATCAGTTTTGTATTTTACTGAGAACACCCATTTGCAGCCGACCGATTTTTTTCCTATCGGTAGATTGACAATCTCCCATGTTTTATTCTTTTCTAGGGCCTGCATTTCATCCTTAATGGCATTTTTTCATTTTTTATCAGATAAGGCCTCATAAATATCTTTAGGAATGTGGATATCTTCTAATGTAACCAGAAAATTTTTGTGTGGCGAAGAGAAGTTGTTGAAGGATATAGAGTTGTTTATGGGGTATAAGGGAGGTGGTGAGCTTAAATTATTTCCAGGAGATGGTTCAAATTCTTGGATCTGCTTTGGAGCACAGCTTGAGCTTGTACGTTTGGAGTAAACCTTTCCAAATCTAATGATAGCTTTGTCATTTGTTTCCCTATCTTGAGTTTTTGGTGGATTGGTTTGAGGTGGTGGAGGAAGGTCAAGAGGTGTCAGTTCATCTTCCTCAAGTTTAGTCTCCCCCTGAAGATGAGATTTTGAAAAATATGAATTTTGATCATCAAAGGTAACATCAATAGAGACAAGGATTTTTCTTGTGGGTGGATGATAACACTTATAACTTTTTTGGGTAGCTGAATAGCCAACAAAGATGCATTTGAGTGCTCTTGGATCTAATTTTCCTCTCTCCTGACTGTGAATATGAACATAGGCAGTACATCCAAATATTTTGGGCTTAAGATTATGATGGGTTCGAAACTCTGGGTAAAAGGAGGACAAAGTTTCCATTGGAGTTTTGAGTTCTAAGCTGTTGAAAGTAGTCGATTTATGAGATAAGCTGTAGTTAAAAGAGCTTCCCCTCAATAGGATTTGGGTGTATTGTAGTGAAATAGGAAAGCTCGGGTGGAGGCTAGGAGGTGACCATTTTTACTCTATGCAACCCCATTTTGTTGTGGGGTGTGAACCCAGGACTCATGGATGATCCCTTCACTCTGGAAGTAGAAGGAAAGTGTTTGGTTGAAATAATCTTTGGCATTATCGGAGCGGAATCTCCTTATTTTTATCCCGAATTGATTTTTGATAATTGAATGAAAGATGGGAAGAATGGTGCTAACATCAGATTTATTTTTAATGAGATAGATCCAAGAGACTTGAATGCAATCATCAATGAATGATACAAACCAACGTGCCCCAGAGATATTGGGGATTTTTTAAGGTCCCCATATATCACTATGAATAAGGTAGAAAGGAGTATCACATCTCTCACTTTTGTTTGGGAATGAGGTTCTTTTATGTTTAGCCAACTCACAAGTTTCACAATGAAAATTTTTATTTTCTAATTTCTAGAAAAGTTGTGGATACATATATATAAGGATATCAAAAGATGGGTGACCTAGTCTATAATGATGAAACCAAATAGTGGAATTCCTATCGACTAGGGATAATATAGAGCAACTATTTTTAGATTGGTTTGGTTCTTCCAGGTAGTACAATCATGTTTTCTCCTTAGCAAGTCCAATCTTCTTCCCCAATCTCTTGTCTTAAAATAAGCAATAAACAGGGTTAAATAAGGCTTGACAATTATGGTGTTTAGTAAGTTTTTGTATTGATATTAGATTTGTGGATAATTGTGGTACGTGGAGCACATTTTTCAGGGTGAGTGAGGGAGATAATATTATGTCTCCTTGGCCAGCAACCATGGTAAGAGAACCATCAGTAGTGATGATTTTCTTGTTGTTTGGGCAAGAAGCATAGTTTATGAGGTGGGTAGGTGAGTGGGTCATGTGATATGTGGCTCCTGAATCAATGATCCATAATTCCTTTAAATGATTTCTTGAAGTACTTAAACTAATAGAAATTGGAGTCTTACCTGAAAGTGCAAGTGAAGAAGAAGCATTTGATTTTTCAAGAGATATCAGGAGTCGTTTCAATTTATCAATATCTTATTTATTGAATTCTCCAAGGCTGGACTGTGCTTCTGACTTACTTGTAGTGTTGTTGACATATGATGTGCTCCTTGTTTCATCTTTTTTATTCTACCCCTTGCTGGAGGGTTTTCCATGTATTTTCCAGCACGTTTCCTTTGTGTGTCTTAATTTTTTGCAATAGCTGCACCAAAGTGAGTCCTTGTCTTTAAATTTTGAAGAATATTTACATTTCTCCTTCCATGACAATTCTTTGTTCACCACCATTGCTGAATTTCCAACAGTCTTTGGTTCTAACATCACTCATCGACTTTCTTCCGCTCGAATGAGAGAAATGATTTCATTGAGTGATGGCGTCTCCTCTTTGTCGAGGATCTGGACTCTAACCTGCTCAAATTCTATATTTTGTCCTGTAAGAAAACCATAAACTCTATCTTTTTCAATAAAGTTCTTTAGGATTGCGGCATCTTCCGGACATTTGGTTTCTATGCATCTATAGTGATTAAGTTCTTGCCAAAGATTTTATAGAATAGTGGCATATTCCATCACAGTCTTACTCCCTTGCTTTGTGCTTCCAACTTTGACTTTAATTTCAAAGATTTGAGCCGCATCTCGAGCTTTGGAGAAGGTCTGTCTAGCAGCATCCCATATATCCTTTGCAGTGGAAATGAACATAAATGTATCGCTAGTTTCTGGAGTCAAGGAATTCCACAACCATGACATAATCATGGAGTCTGCTTCATCCCATGCCCCAAAAGTAGGATCTCCTTGTTTTGGTCCTCCTCCAAGAAGATGGTGTATTTTTCCTTTCCCTTTTAAATAGGTCTTCGCAAATTGAGACCACTTTAGGTAGTTCTTCCCATTTAGACGATAGGAATGTTGCATGCTTTGGAGGTCGCTCATCCTTGGTGCACCATCGACTCCTCGGTTTGGTCAATGCTCTGTGAGGAATTAATTTCGGACATTATTATAGTAATTAAGACTATCTATTTGACCTTGGTTAGCAATGAAGGCTTCCCGGAATAAATTTCCCTTGTCGACAATAAAGGTCGATAATAAGGATTTTTTTTCACCGAACCGGTCGAGCCTTGAAAAAAAAAGGCTCGGATTGGACTAGGGCACGGGGCCCAGTTCCACCGCCCAAGTCGCACGCAGGCGTGCCGATCCCGTCATTGGTCGCGGTGGCTTCCTTACGCGAGTCACAGGCGTGGATCGGGTTTCCGATCAACTTCATCTGGGATGTGCGATCGCAAGAGGGATCGAGCGGGCTGCTTCGCTCCTTCGTCGACTTTCCCTTTTTGATAGATCAGGTACGACGCTTCTACAGCTCCTTCGACTCCTATGTGGTTGTCCGAATAAGCTCCTTCGACGACTTTGGCCTTCCTCTCGGATCGGAAGTTCAGATTGAGTCACCCATCCCGTCTGGCATATATGGGTCGGCAACGATTAAGTCTCAGATGCCCCAAGCTTCTTCTTTTCTCTTCCTCCTCCGACGATCTAGGATCCTTCTTCGACGGCAATTAAGGCCATTGGCTCTGATACCATGTTAAAATCGGGAATTTGAGAGGGAAAAGCTTGTCTTTATTCATTACTATCTTCCCTATTTATAGATTTATACAAGATATCTTAATGAGGAAATAATAGATTACATATTTAATACATAAAATTTCTAATAAAATCTTTCCTAAATTCGTTCCTTCATTATGGTGTGATCCATGAGAGCATCCCAATGATTTATCTGTGTCCGTCGGATTCTTTGCACTAGGAATGGCTGGGTTTCAACAACTTTCCAATATACTATGCCAATATGTTGAACACACCTTGACCATTGATCAACCCTTGCACATAATTTAGCAAGAAAAATGCTGATCATGCAAGACTATGTTATGTCCATTTGAAAAGGTTTACAGATGGTTTCGTTCAGGCTATGTCATGCCCAAACAAAATGATTTGAAATATAAGTTGAATTTGATCCAATCAAACATGGTGACATGATTAAACTAAAAGCTCAATTTTCAGGCATGAAGTGACACAACTATCAAACAGAAAGGAATGCATTCATTATTAAATTTTATTTACCGAAGCACCAGAAATTCTGTGTTATCCACTGCTGGAACAAATGATTAAAAAAACGCCTGCTAAGCCATTGTATGACTCACAACCTTAATTTCAACTAAATCAGGAGCATCGAGTGAAGCTCAGATATTGCATCTTGCTGCCTTTTAATTTGCCAAGGGTAAATATCAAACATAGCTGATAAGGTCTTAAGAATCACTCATTATAATTTTTCAACAGTAAAAACAATAAGTCTCAAATGAATAAAGCAAATTCTGGCCAATGGAACCTTGTCAAAGATGTTGAGCATGTCGCCTGGAAGCGTATGTGTTTTTTAAATAAGAACACCAACTTCCAAAACAAAATAATTTACATGCAGTACGTAGTCATGATCTATATTACTACTGCTAAATTGGCATCAAAAAATCACTTTGGCAAATCCATTACTAAAATAAAACAGAACTCCTGACCTCTTCCAATGTCTGAGAATAATTTTTAAAAGTTGCACACTTAAGTGCTTCTGAATATACAGATGCTTGCCCAAGAGCTACAAGCACTGTTTTCTCCGCCAAGCCTATTCTCATTTTGGACTGCAGAAAAAAAGTTCGAAGTAATGAAACTCCCTATGCAGAATGATGGTGAGATTTATTAACAGAAAAAACAACAAGAAAAGCTTTTAAACCTGAAGAAGGCGAATTATGTATAACGGTTCACAATCAGTGGCAGCTACAAGAAGACCTTTAATGTAACTTCTTTTCTTGTCTTGGCTGTCCTTTCCAGATTCCTGATATGCAGGAAAATCAAGTAGATAAGATTCAAACAAAATAGATAAGTTCACAAATATAGACAAAGTTAAGACCATGCAAATAAATCGAATTTCAACGAATTTTCTGCATTTACAAGTCTTGAGACTATGTAACCTTTGCAATGGCGCGAAATGTATCAAAAACTTTGGTGATGGTCAAACGCTGAGGCTTGTACAAAACTCTCTGTGAAGACCTACTAGCCTTGGCGACAAGACCCAAGTCACCTAATTCCTACCATCAACACACAATCTTCACAAATCATTCCTCGAAAACCAAAGAGAAAATGCTTTGGAAGTATCGCACACTCTACCAACCTGTAGCTGCTTATTGACATGCTCTTCCTTCCTCCCATAAGCTTCGGCGAGAGCCTTGATAAGCGAAGCATCTCCTATACCAAGCTCGATGCCCTCATGTGGAGGAGCAACCCTATTAGCCGACAAATAAACCGTCGGAAGAAGGTCGTTAGGAGTAGTAGCCATAACAGTCCGGAAGACATTGCAGATGATGTCCGTGATTGCGATCCTACCCGACTCGTTCGAGATGAGGTCTAGTGCGCGGGCGAGGAAGATGAACGGTACCGGGTCGCCATCTTTCCATGAGGCGGCGGCTTTAGGGTCGAAATCGGAGCCCTTTTTCCTAAGTTCGACAAGGATGTCGGTAGTTTCCAACTTCTTTGGTTCGTCCGTGGCAGATGGGGGTTCTAGGACTTTGTGTTTCTTGATAGGGGAAGAATAGTTCTCGGATTGGGATGATAAAGCCTGGCGATTCTTCTTGGCTGCGGCAGCGCGAGAGGCGCCCATGAGGACATCGGCGACCGTGCGGCCGGACGCCATTGTACAACGCTGGGAGGAAGACAAGAGAGAGGTGAGTGAGATTTTATTAGGGTTTTTGAGAAATGAAGAAAGAGGCGAAGGAGGAAGACAGGAGCATCGAAGGGGATGGAGTACAGTTGGTACCCTAAAGAGCATGTAATGCATAACAAAGTTATGTTGGCGTCACTGCACTTCATATTGGGCGGGATGAACGATAATACACCTGAAGAGTAAGTAGCCCTGTTCTTGTGTTTTGTTAAGCGAATTAGGGGCCGTTTCTTTTGCCCAAAAAAAAATTATAGTGTAAAATAAATTGGGATTTACACATATATAATATTTAAAATTATTTGATTTATATATCTAACACATAAACATTAGAATTTAATTATTTACCACCTAAAAAAGGTTCCCCTCACTTGTCATTATGTTACATCACGTCAAAACCACACCCCCGACATCATCTTCTTCATTCGCCTTATTCACTCGGGCTCTGTCACTCAGGACATGCCTAAGAGGACACGCCTAAGATCAACAATATTTGATTTTCATCTTCTTCATTTTTTCTTTGTTATTGTTGCTTGCTTTTCGATCTTCTCCATTTCAATATCAACTTGTTTGCTTTTTGTCTTCTCCATTTCTTCGCTGTTGCTGACGTTTTCTTTTCATCTGCTCCATTTCTTCATTGGTTTCCATCTTAACCATTTCATTTTCATCTCTTTAACTTTTCATCTTCTCCATTTCTATGTTGTTGTTGAAGGGTCCAAAGGGTCTCATGGATTTGTTAGTCTATGAGGATTTTCTTGGTTGTTTGTGTAAAACTGGGAAATTTAGAGATGTACGTAAGCTGTTAGATAAAACATTTATTAGTGATAACGACATGATTCAATTTTGGGTACTAATGTAAAAACTGGAAGGAGGTCAATTCTTTCAGCTTAGCTCTTTAAATTTGATCTTTGAGACAATGCATTTGAAGCCTACTTTCGATTGTTGTGCAAGAATGGGAGGCTAATGTAAAATATGTAGATTTTTTATTGCTTATTATAGTGCATCTAAAATACTATGGATTGCTATCTTTTTTTATTGCTTTGAATGATTGGTTTTGTTATTAGATGCCTATAACAAAATCTGCATTCTTATTTTTAATGTTGTATTTGTATTGCTTCTCAAGTTCTAAAGCCACTGTGCAATGAGTTCGAGCTCATCGACGATGTCAATGAGAAACCTAAATAATTAAATATATTATCCTTACAATTTGTAATATATAATTTATACCTCCTAAAAAGCTCTTAGTACTGGAAGAAAATTTTGTAGACTCCCTCGTAACATATCAGAAGATGATTGTGATTATTTTAGGTGGTGTGAATAACTCAATGATTTGATGCGTGCTATGAATCCCTGAGAAGTTAAAATATAGTCGGAACCAATCCAACTCATTTGTTACAGTTATAGATGAGTTTCTTCAAATTAAAATATTGCTAGTGATCGTGGTGATCCTAATTTTGTTGTTAGCAATTGTTGTGAACTCTCTACCGAAGAGTTGTAGCTGTAATTGTTGATTCTCCTTGAAATGAATGTAATTTGATGTATTAGTATTTGTGCCGATTGGGCATTGTTCTTTCACCTGTTAATGTAATCTTTTAAAAAACTAGTAGAATGTTATACTATAATTTTATATGTTGTTATTAAGTGTCATGTATTACTTTTAGATGTTGTGGATTAGTCCAAAAAAAATCACAAGGTCTGATTTATATGTTGTAATTAAGTAAAGCTTTGTTGCGCAAAGATGAAAGAGCTTTGTTGTAATTAGTGTTATGATAAACATTCCAAAGACTTGCTATAGTTAGCTTTGATGAAAGGCAGGACTAAAGAAACATAAAATAGTAACGGTGCAATTAACATGACTGATTTGTAGAATGGTGGTTTTGGCTCTTATTGGCCATATTTAAGATTTTTGCAGTCAATAAGATGAGTAATATGGGCTCTACTAATCATGTTTGTATGAATAAAAATTTTACAGGCATTAGAAAGTGTTATTTGGATCAATGCTGGCCTTCAAAGAAGAATACAAAATACAAAATGACCCATATAAAGTATTATTAGCCTTAAAAAAAACTAAAGTAAAATTGGCTTATCCCAAGGATAGAGAATATGTACGACGGATTGGTAGTTTTGCACGATGTAGTAGACAATTGATCACCGTGCAAAATCCTTTTATCAATTTTGTCACCTTCCACATTTAGAGAGTTCTTACGAGTGTTTCTATGATGTCCCAATAAATTTCAGTGACTACAATTATGGCCTAGTTTTGTTTTCTTTGCAACTTCAAAAAAAAATTTAATTCATCTCTTCTTTGAACTTAGTGTGCCTACCAGCTCACCATCGTTAACTACATACCATGGATCCTTCCCTGAAAGGGTTGAAATTGCTCAATCATACACCATTTTGTATTTAACCATAAAAGCATAAAAGTTTAAGACAAATAGCGTGAGCATAGGTTGCAATTGAAAGAGGCATAACATAAACCTATACATGTAGTAGGGATCGTCGACGTACGTGTGACATAAGGTGTGTTGTTTTGTTCCAATGAAAGCACGCTATATACACAATGTGGTCCAGTTAATTATCAAAATCCACAACAACAATCCTTCTCTATGTCCACCTCGTGACATTCATGATTGCCCGTAACCTTAGTTGTTGTTGTTGTTGATTGCCGAATAATAAATGTTCTTTTCTTGTCGTGATATATTTGATATATTCGTCTGCATGAGAAAGTAGTAGACCTTTCCAATCATCATAGTTTAACTTTCTATGATAATGTTGAGCCATAAGCATTGCCCTAATAATGTCGACCAAATCGACCATAGACTTGATTATAGCTTCTTCTGCCCATTAATTAATAGATTATTCTACCCATGTAGTTATTGTCAACTGAGCTGAACATTAATTATATCTCCTGCTAATTCTCTTGAATGACAATATTTCATATATGGCAATGACAATCCAAAAGTTGTCTCCAAGTTATTGTTGATGTCCTTTGGCGTGATATCAATATTTTTGTTTATAATGTCATTGATTTCATGAGCTACCCAACTTGTAGTAGCTGCTTATTTTCTGCTCTATTGACCCTTGGGCATAAATGAGTATAATGCAATTTTATATTTCAAAGCAGTGACAACTAGGAAATAATGAGGCACGTATTCTCCATAGATAACCAAGGTACGTGCAAGTAGATATTACTCTGAATTTGTCAGTAGCCTTTATCTTAATAACAAAATTATATAAAATTGCATTAAACCGACTTGCTTGCTTGAAACTTTTGGAATCTTCAAAATGTGAACTGTCACGGAGTATTTGTCTCATCAATCTGAGCTAGAAAGAATTCATCGTACATATCATCTACGATAATGTCATTGTTCTAAAAAATCTTTGAGCTTAAATGATGCATTCCAATTAATTGATTGTCAATTGCAATTTGAATATTTTGTAACTGCCACATATGTTATTCGTGAAATTTCAATACAACCACCACCTTAATTATATTCCTTTTGTAATAAATGTTACTCATGTAAAGTATATCAGTATCACTCATAATCAACTTGTAATTTTTAGGCGAAGTTTCGTTGATATGATAGTGTAATTCAATGGTGTGACCCTAAGCCATGGATAGAGTGATTTAGTTATTCTTTTAACAATAATAAATTGATTTTATTTATATGAAGCTTTAAGATTTTATGACTTCCACCATCATATTTCATTCGATTATGACCTTACACCTCACTCCAATATTCACCAAATTTGAGGACAATAAAGTAAAATTTACTCGAATTCATATTTGTGAATACAAATATTAAAATGTGAAATGAGTTAATCTATATCACTTATATTCAAAGTAATAGCAATCCAAAGTGTATATTTTTTTTTTTGGCAAATTATATTTCATCAAAAGCTCATTATATAATAAATTCAAAGTAAAATATTATATTTCGATTATTAGTGCTACATAAATTCAAACTAAACTCTCCTTATTCTATATAAATTAAATTACACGATATTTCAAAGCTGAAAAAATACCACTTATATAATATCCACTAATTCTATAAAAGCTGAAAAAATCATAAACTCTCCTTAATATGTATCACTTATATTAAAAATAAAATTTGTTCACTCAGAAATTAGTTAATCTTTATCACTTATATAATCAACATATTTTATGATGGACACATAATCAAAATTTTTATTGAAGTAAAATATGATTTTATGTATTAAGGTAGGGGTGTCAAAACGGGCCAACGGGTCGGTTTACCTCCAACCCAAATTGACATGGGTCTAAACTGGTTGACCCTAACTCTACCTGATTTTGTAAATGGGTCAGGAATCCCAACCCAGACACAACCCATGCGGGTTATCGGGTTAACTCAACCCGATTCGTGAACAGATGAGAAGCAACTAGCAAGCAGGTTCAGAGACTGGGGGGGGGCTGTGCTCATGTTGATGCATCATAGCATTATTTAGCTATTTTGATATCCTTTCACATGATATCCCATTCCATGGATATCTAAATTATGATTTATCATTTTTCAAACATAAGAAGCATCTCAAAAAAAAAAAAGTAAAATAGGTACTTTCTCCATTCAATATTTTTAATGTTATTATCTCCCTATGTTTAGTTATCTACCAACCTATTACCTACATTTATCTTCTTTGTTACAGGCTAGAATATACACGGCGATAGAGTTAAAATCTCATATCTTAGCATTTGCACAGATATCCAGCTCACACACAAAAAACACAATATTTTTTATCTGAAAAACCCTAGAAAGGGGAAAAACCACGGGGTTTGTCCTAGTCTGAAATGATTCCACTAGTGTTTAGGCAGATTACAATTGGCTGACTTAGCCCTAAGGGTGATCAAATTACAAATGTCAACCGTATAGTTAAAATCTAGTGACAAACATGGATAAAACGTCTGGTGTTACTTGGTGGTCTGGCGAAAGTTCGGCATTACTTAAAAATTCGAGCATCAATTTGTAGCATCACGGTGGTTTGGCAGAACTGCAATGTCGGACAGTGGTCTAACAGAACGCCGGGCGTCAGGTGGTGGTCTGTTAGAAGTCCGGGCCTCATGTGGTAATTCAACAGAAGTATGGGCCTCACGTGATGGTTCAGTAAAAGTCTGGGCCTTAGGTAGTGGTCCGGCAAAACTCCGGGCCTCGGGTGGTGGTCCGGCATAAGTCCAGGCCTCCAATGGTGGTTCGACAGAAGTTCGAGCCTCAAGTGGTGGTCCGATAGAGGTCCGGGCCTCAGGTGGTGGTCCGGTAGAGGTTCGGATCTCAGGTGGTGGTCCGGTAGAAGTTTGGGCCTCAGGTGTTGGTCCGAAAAAAGTTTGTGCCTCATGTGTTATTTTTTCATAATTTTGGGCGTCATGTGGTGGTCCGGCGAAACTCCGGGTAGTGGTCGAGGAGGATCTAAGGGGCAAGAGCGATCTCCGATCTCTCTCTTTCTCTCTTACTTAGGGTGGGGATTCCCCTTTTCAAGAGGAAGGAGTGGTCTATTTATATATTTTCTAGAGTGGAATATCCTGTAAATAGGAGGAAGATCAAGGGTAAATGAGGAGTTGTTTGGATGGACGGCCGATGTTGAATCCCTTTATCATGGATTATTCATTATACATTTAAAGGTGTCTTAATGATGTTGAAATTCAATGATCTTGGTAATCCAAAATTGTGGTTTGAGCCTTCCAATAATGCTTCGAGTCCTTGATTTTGACCCATTGGGCTCGGATTGAGTCAAATTTAGAGTCGTTGGTTTGTAGTTTTGAGACGTTTAGTTCGACTGTAAGTTTGCTGAAATCGAAGTTCAAATGATCCCTATTTTAATTTTGAAAGTTGCCAACCTAATTTTGCATTGAGATTCGTGCATGATCAATATAATTTTGTTATGATGTATCATTCTTAAATTCCCCCTCAAATAAAAAAACTTGAAACTCCAATAAGTAAACATAGCAAATTTAGCAAATCAAAATGTTGTGTTGTTACATATAATGCAAAACACAATGAAATATCCCTCATTCTTTGTGCCACCTCTAAAGTCAGTATATAGATCTACTTGTCATGATCGGACCTAAGTTGAGGTAACTCACAAAACTTTTGTTTTTGAACCCCTTATGGATTTGTTTGGAAAGGTTTAGTGTGTTTGTGAGTCTGCATATATTTTGTTGTGGGTCCTAGGGGTTTGTTTGTATATTTAAAAGTATGAAATTTTCTCATGGGGTGCCGTGGCGTTGGGGTTGGCAACACTTTGTCACTATTGTTGTTGGAAAAATTAGAAATTAATTCACATGGTAGCACTAGGGTGGTACTATGGCATTGTGAACTTTCGACCCAGTTTGAAAAGTTTCTTGGGTTGAGGTATGTTACTATTTGCCTATCATAATTTTCAATAATTTTAAATTTTTGTATTTTTTTTATTAAAATTATATTATGGTTTAAACAATGTTGTTTTATTGGATTCTGGTGAATTTCATCCATGTGACTTTTGATATGGTATATGTATGATTATTTTGGTTATCTTGAATATTTATTTGAGATTTTTTATCGCATGATTTTGAAAAATAATGATTTTTATTGATACTAAATTTTATCTTTACATATGCTGCGTCCTGGAGTATTCACGACAGTAGAGAATTATAAAGTTTAGCGTCTTAGCATTGTACGAAGATCCAGCACACAAGCAGATAAGTGAGAGAGGGTGTAGCATTTATAAGAGACACCATAGTTTTTATGTGGAAACCCCTAAAAAATGGGGAAAAACCACGGGGCATGGCCCAATTTGAATAAATCCACTAGTATTTGCATTTTATTACAAATGAGGCCCTTCTTAGGGAGAAGACATTGGCCTGATGTTACAAATATAAGCCATATAGAGCGCATTACATGATGGGAGTTACAATAATCAGTATAGACATGTTTGTTTGGTTGGAAGGCCATTGCCGGCAAGAGACAAAGGTCAGAAAGACCGTTGTCTGGTGATGTAGGTCGGAAGAACCATAGTAGGAAGGATACTGAGGTCAGAAAGCCGTTGTCTGTTGATGGAGGTTGGAAGGACCATAATAGGCGACGGAGGTCAGAAAGGTCGTATTCGGTAGGAGATCGGAGTCAGAGAGAAAGTTGTCTGGAGATGGATATTTGAAGGACTGTAGTCGGCAAGAGACTGGGGTCAGAAAGATCGTTGTATATAGATGGAGGTTGGAAGGACCATAGTAGGCAACAGAGGTCAGAATGATTGTAGTCGGCAGGAGACCGGGGTCAGAAACACCATTGTCTGTTGATGGAGGTCGGAAGAACCGTAGTCGGCAGGAGATTGGGGTTAGAAAGACTGTAGTAGGAGGGCGGTTCTTCAAGAGAACTCCCGGCGTTAAGTGGTGGCCCAGAAGAAGTCTGGGCGTCAGGTGGTGGTCTGGTGAGGGCCTTAAATGGTGGTCAGGCGGAGCAATGGCGTTAGGCGGTGGTCTGGCAGAGGTGAGGGCCTCAAGTGGTGCTCCGACGGTGGTCCGGCAGAGATGAGGGTCATAAGTGGTGGTTCGGTAGAGCAACGTCGTCAGGCGGTGGTCCGGCGGAGGTGAGGGCCTCAAGTGGTGGTTCGGAGGAGCAACGGCGTCAGGCGGTGGTCCGGCAGAGCAACGACATTAGACGGTGGTCCGGCGGGGGTGAGGGCCTCAAGTGGTGGTCCGATGGAACTACGGTGGTGGTCGAGGAGACAAGGAAGCAAGAGCGATCTCTGATCTCGCTCTTTTTTACTTAGGCTTATGGGGGTCCCTTTTCAAGAGGATAGAGATATCTATTTATAGATTTATGGAGTGGCATGACTCGTAAATAGGTGAGATATCAAGGGTAAATGGGGATTGGTCGGATGAATGGCCGATGTTGAATCCCCTGATCATGCACCGTTCTTTAGACATTTGAAGACTTTAATGATGTCGGAATTTGGCGATCTTGAGCTCGTTGGATTCGTATCGTCGAGTCGCTTGATTAGAGTATAAGCTTGTTATGTTTGGAAACCGTATGTTAATACAATTTGTGGTTTGAACCTTCCAACAGCGCTTTGGGTTCTTGATTTGAACCCATTTGTGCTCGGATTGAGTCGAATTTGGTGTCGTTGGGTTTGTATTTCCGAGACACTCGATTCGACTGTAAGTTTGCTGAAATCAGAGTTCAGATGATCCTGAATTTAATTTTCAAAATTTCTAACTTGATTTTGCATCGAGATTCACGCCCAATTAAGATAATTTTTTGAAAACGTATCAACGTATAAAATAGTACTTTAGAGTTAAAGCTTCAAAATATTGTTATACATAAACTTGGTAATATGATAGAATAAATAAATTATAGTTTTGGCAAACTATAAAACATCGGTTGATAAATTATTTTGGTAGCCATTAGAACATTTTTGTAGAATTACATAATGACATCGTAATTGCTTCAGTAGTGTAGAATGCACTTTATTTTTGATATATGTGTTCAAAATACTTGAATTGTCAGAAAAAAAAGGGATTCTATTAACAGACAAAATATATTATGTTATTTGTTATATGTGTTGGAATTTTTGGAGTATGAAGGCTATTACAATATTTACTAAGAATGGATTTCGTTTGGTATAAAAAAAGATTATATTATTTGTTATGTATTGGAAGTTAGGGCTGGAGGGCTTTTCTGATATTTGCTATGAGATGTTTGTTTATATTCAACCATTTTTAATGCAACTCTAATAGTTTATTTAAATGCTTATTTCAATTCAGTATCAAGTGTATGTTTTAGTTTCAAATTTTAATTTCCAATTTTTTTTAGCTCTTTTGGTTTTAGTTATTTATTCATGTTGTAGGCTCTCATAAGTCATAGCATATTAAATTGTGTTAGCACTCCTACTTTTATTTTCATTTTCAGGCAAAAAAAAAAATGTATTGAGTGAGCTGAGTAGTTTGTAATATCAAGCTATGATCTCTGCTGTAAGTATGCATACTAATTAGTTTCCTTGTGAGAGGATTTACTTTTATTTTGTTGTACTTTCCTGTTGCCAAATGCTGTTGTAGGTATACTTTAGGTTGTATGCATTTTTTTTTAATAATATATAGAATATAATTTATAAGATTTAGTAGTCTTCCACTTTACATCTTGATACATTGTTAAAAAATTATCTTGATCGAGCACAAATCTCAAAGCAAAATCAAGTTGGAAACTTCTGAAATTAATATTAGGAGCATATGAACTCCGATTTTAGCAAACTTATAGTCGAACCGAGCATCTCGGAAATACGAACCCAACGACACCAAATTCGCAATCTAAGCCCAAATGGGTCCAAATCAAGGACCGAAGCGCTGTTGGAAGGTTCAAACCACAAATTGGATTACCAAATGGTTTCCAAACATAACAAGCTTATAATCGAATCGAGCGGTTCGACGAGACAAATCCAAGAAGCCCAATATCACTAAATTCCGACATCACTATGACATTCAAATGTCCATCAAATGGTTCATGATCAAAGGATTCAACATTGGCCGTCCATCTAACCACTCACAGCTTACCCTTGTTCCTCCACCTATTTACTGGTCATGCCATTCCCAAAATCTATAAATAGAGCTCCCTCTCCTCTTAAAAAGGGACCCATAAACCTAAGGAAAAAAGAGAGAGATAGGAGATCGCTCTTGCCTCCTCGACCACCGTCGGAGTTTCGCCGGACCATCGTCAGACCACTGCCGGAGTTCTGCCGAACCACCGTCGGAGTTCGGCCGAACCACCGCCAGAGTTCTGTCGAACCACCACATGACGCCCTATGCTCCGCCGGACCACCACCGGATGCCCTGTGCTCCGCCGGATCACCACCCGACTCCATGTGCTCCGCCGCACCACCACCCGACGCCCTGTGCTCCGCCGCACCACCACCTGACGTCCTGTGCCCCGCCGCATCACCACCTGACGCCCTGTGCTCTGCCGGACCACCACCTGACGCCCTGTGCTCCACCGGACCACCAATTGACGGCTTGTGCTCCGCTAGACCACCACTTGAGGCCCTCACCTTCACCGAACCACCACTTGAGGCCCTCATATTCGCCAGACCACCGCCGGAGGCCCTCACCTTCGCCATATCACCACCTGAGGTCCTCTCTTTCGTCGGACCTCCGCCAGAAACCCTCGTATTCGTCGGATCATCACCTAAGGCCCTGAACTCTACCACACCACCACCTGAAGCTCGAAGTTCTGTCGATCCATCATATAATACCCAAATTTCTTGCAATTGAAAGAGGCATAACACAAACCTATACATGTAGTAGCGATCGTCGACGTACGTGTGACATAAGGTGTGTTGTTTTATTCCAATGAAAGCAACGCTATATACACAATGTGATCCAGTTAATTATCAGAATCCACAACTACACTCCTACTCTATGTCCACCTCATGACATTCATGATTGCCCTTAACCTTAGTTGTTGTTGTTGTTGATTGTCGAATAATAAATGTTCTTTTCTTGTCGTGATATATTTGATATATTCGTTTGCATGAGAAAGTAGTAGACCTTTCCAATCATCATAGTTTAACTTTCTATGAGAATGTTGAGCCATAAGCATTGCCCTAATAATGTCAACCAAATCAACCATAGACTTGATTATAGCTTCTTCTGCCCATGAATTAATAGATTATTCTACCCATGTAGTTATTGTCAACTGAGCCGAATATTATATCTCTTGCTAATTCTCTTGAATGACAAAATTTCACATATGGCAATGACAATCCAAAAGTTGTATCCAAGTTATTGTTGATGTCCTTTGGCGTGATATCAAGATTTTTGTTTACAATGTCCTTGATTTCATGAGCTACCCAACTTGTAGTAGCTTCTTGTTTTTTTGCTCTATTGACCCTTGGGCATAAATGAGTATAATGTAATTTTATATTTCAAAGCAGTGACCACCAGGAAATAATGAGGCACGTATTCTCCATAGATAACTAAGTTATGTGCAAGTAGATATTACTCTGAATTTGTTAGTAGCCTTTATCTTAATAACAAAATTATATAAAATAGCATTAAACCGACTTGCTTGCTTGAAACTTTTGAAATCCTCAAAATGTGAACTGACACAGAGTATTTGTCTCATCAATATGAGCTAGAAAGAATTCATCGTACATATCATCTACGATAATGTCATTATTCTCAATAATCTTTGAGCTTAAATGATGCATTCCAATTAATTGATTGTCAATTTCAATTTGAATATTTTGTAACTGCCACATATGTTATTTGTGAAATTTCAATACAACCACCACCTTAATTATATTCCGTTTGTAATAAATGTTAATCATGTAAAGTAAATCAGTATCACTCATAATCAACTTGTAATTTTTAGGCGAAGTTTCGTTGATATGATAGTGTAATTCAATGGTGTGACCCTAAGCCAAGGATAGAGTGATTCAATTCGTTCTTTTAACAATAATAAATTGATTTTATTTATATGAAGCTTTAAGATTTTTTTACTCCGACCAGCATATTTCATTCGATTATGACCTTACACCTCACTCCAATATTCACCAAATTTGAGGACAATGAAGTAAAATTTACTCAAATCCATATTTGTGAATGCAAATATTAAAATGTGAAATGAGTTAATCTATATCACTTATATTCAAAGTATTTTTTTGGCAAATTATATTTCATCAAAAGCTCATTATAGAATAAATTCAAAGTAAAATATTATATTTTGATTATTAGTATTACATAAATTCAAACTAAACTCTCCTTAATCTATATAAATTAAATTACACAATATTTAAAAGCTGAAAAAATATAACATATATAATGCCCACTAATTCTATAAAAGCTGAAAAAATCATAAACTATCCTTAATATGTATAACTTATATTAAAAAAAAAAATTGTTCACTAAGAAAATAGTTAATCTTTATCACTTATATAATCAACATATTTTATGATGGACACATAATCAAAATTTTATTGAAGTAAAATATAATTTTATGTATTAAGGTAGGGGTGTCAAAACAGGTCAACGGGTCGGTTTGGGTCCAACCCGAATTGGTCCTGGACGATCGAGCTTCGTACCGGACGATCCATGAAGAGAGGAATTTCGTCCAGACGAAAAATGACATATCGTCCCAGGCGAAGGGTTCACGGGAGAATTTTCGTCCAGACGATCCAATTTTCGTCCCGACGAATCATACAACCAAAACTGATTTTCTGCACAACCTGTACCGATCGTCCCGGACGATCCAACTTCGTCCCGGACGAACCTGGAGCAAAAACTGATATTACATGTTGAGCGGACCCGATGGCTTGAGAAAATGGAGAGGGGTTGTGCTCATGTCGATGCATCATAACATTATTTTAGCTCTTTTGATATCCTTTCACATGATATCCCATCCCATGGATATCTAAATTATGATTTATCTTTTTTTCAAACATAAGCATATCAACAAAAATAATAATATGTAAAATATGTACTTTCTCCATTCAATATTTTTAATGTTATCATCTCCCTATGTTTAGTTATCTATCAACTTATTACCTACATTTATCTTCTTTGTTGCAGGTTAGAATATACACAGCGATAGAGTTAAAATCCCACATCTTAGCATTTGCACAGATATCCAGCTCACACACAAAAAACACAAGATTTTTTATGTGAAAAACCCTAGAAAGGGGAAAAACCACGGGGTTTGTCCTAGTCAGAATTGATTCCACTAGTGTTTAGGCAGATTACAACTGGCTAACTTAGCCCTAAGGGTGATCAAATTACAAATGTCAACCATATAGTTGAAATTTAGTGACAAACATGGATAGAAGTCTGGTGTTACTTGGTGGTCTGGCGAAAGTCTGACATTACTTAAAAATTTGAGCATCAGTTTGTAACATCACGGTGGTTTGGCAGAACTGCAATGTCAGGCAGTGGTCTGATCGAACTCCGGCATTGGGTGGTCGTCCGACAGAATTTCGTGCGTCAGGTGGTGGTCTGACATAACTCTGGGCGTTAGGTGGTGGTATGTTAGAAGTCCGGGCCTCAGGTGGTAGTTCAGTAGAAGTCTGAGCCTCACGTGATGGTTCGGTAAAAGTGCGAGACTTAGGTAGTGGTCCGACATAAGTCCAGGCCTCAGGTGGTGGTTCGATAGAAGTTCGAGCCTCAAGTGGTGGTCCGACAGAGGTCCGGGCCTCATGTGGTGGTCCGGCAGAGGTTCGGATCTCAGGTGGTGGTCCGGTAGAAGTTCTGGTCTCAGGTGTTGGTTCAACAAAAGTATGTGCCTCATGTGGTGGTTTAGCATAATTCTGGGCGTCAGATGGTGGTCCGACGAAACTCATGGTAGTGGTCGAGGAGGGGCTAAGGGGCAAGAGCGATCTCCGATATCTCTCTTACTTGGGGTGGGGATTTCCCTTTTTAAGAGAAAGGAGTGGCCTATTTATAGATTTTCTAAAGTGGAATAGCCTGTAAATAGGAGGAAGATCAAGAGTAAATGAGGAGTGATTTGGATGGACGGCAGATGTTGAATCCCTTTATTGTGGATTATTCATTATACATTTGTTGTCTTAATGATGTTGGAATTCCATGATCTTTGGCTCTTTGGATTTGTCTCGTCGAGCTGCTCAATTGGACTATAAGCATGTCATGTTTGAAAAACAGTTTGGTAATCCAAATTTGTGGTTTGAGCTTTCCAACAATGCTTCGAGTTCTTGATTTTGACCCATTGGGCTCGGATTGAGTCAAATTTAGAGTCGTTGGTTTGTATTTTTTAGACGTTTAGTTTGACTGTAAGTTTGTTGAAATCGAAGTTAAGATTATTCCTATTTTAATTTCAAAAGTTGCCAACCTAATCTTGCATCAAGATCCGTGCACGATCAATATAATTTTTTGATGATTTATCATTCTTAAATTCCCCCTCAAATAAAAAAACTTGAAACTCCAATAAGTAAACATATCAAATTTAGCAATTCAAAATGTTGTGTTGTTACATATAATACAAAACACAATGGAATATCCCTCATTCTTTGTGCCACCACTAAAGTCAGTATATAGATCTACTTGTCGTGATTGTACCTAAGTTGAGGTAACTCACAAAACTTGTTTTTTTGAAACCCCTCTGTATTTGTTTGGAAAGGTTTAGTGTGTTTGTGAGTCTGCATATATTTTGTTGTGGGTCCTAGGGGTTTGTTTGTATATTTAAAAGTATGAAATTTTCTCATGGGGTGCCGTGACATTGGAGTTGGCAACACTTTGCCACCATTGTTGTTGGAAAAATTAGAAATTAATTCACATGGTAGCACTAGGGTGGTACTATGGCAGTGTGAACTTTCGACCCAGTTTGAAAAGTTTCTTGGGTTGAGGTATGTTACTATTTGCCTATCTTAGTTTTCAATAATTTCAAATGTTTGAGATTTTTTTGATTAAAATTATATTATGGTTTAAACAATGTTGTTTTATTGGATTCTGGTGAACTTCATCCATGTGACTTTTGATATGGTATATGTATGACTATTTTGGTTATCTTGAGTATTTATTTGAGATTTTTCGTCGCATGATTTTGAAAAATAATGATTTTTATCGATACTAAATTTTATCTTTGCATATAAAATAGTACTTTAGAGTCAAAAGCTTCAAAATATTGTCATACATAAAGTTGGTAATATGATAGAATACTAAAATTATAGTTTTGGGCCTTTTGGCAAACTATAAAACATCGGTTGATAAATTATTTTGACAGTCATTAGAGCATTTTTGTAGAATTATATAATAACATCGTAATAGCTTCAGTAGTGTAGAATGCACTTTATTTTTGATATGTGTTCAAAATATTTGAAATTTTGAATTGTCAGAAAAAAAGGGATTCTATTAACGGACAATAGATATTATGTTATTTGTTATATGTGTTGGAAATTTTGGAGCATGAAGGCTATTACAATATTTACTAAGAATGGATTTCGTTTGGTATAAAAAAAGATTCTATTATTTGTTATGTATTTGAAGTTAGGGGCGGAGGGCCTTTCGGCCCTTTCTGATATTTGCTATGAGATGTTTGTTTATATTCAACCATTTTTAACGCAACTCTAATAGTTTATTTAAATGCTTATTTAAATTCAGTGTCAGTGTATGTTTCAGTTTCAATTTATAATTTCAAAATTTTTTTAGCTCTTTTGGTTTTAGTTATTTATTCATGTTGTAGGCTCTCATAAGTCATAGCATATTAAATTGTGTTAGCTCACTCCTACTTTTATTTTAATTTTCAGGAAAAAAAAAAAAAAAAAAAGGGTATGTAATGAGCTAAGTAGTTTGTAATATCAAGCTATGATCTATGCTGTAAGTATACATACTAATTAGTTTCCTTCTGAGAGGATTTACTTTTATTTTGTTGTACTTTCCTGTTGCCAAATGCCGTTGTAGGTATACATTAGGTTGTATGCATATTTTTTTATAATATATAGAATATCATTTATAAGATTTAGTAGTCTTCCGCTTTACATCTTGATACATCGTTAAAAATTTATCTTGATCAGGCACGAATCTCAAAGCAAAATCAAATTGGAAATTTTTGAAATTAAAATTAGGAGCATCTGAACTCCGATTTCAGATAACTTATAGTCGAACTGAGCATCTAGGAAATACAAACCCAACGACACCAAATTTGATCCAATCCGAGCCCAATGGGTCCAAATCAATGACCCGAAGCGTTGTTGGAAGGTTAAAACCACAATTTGGATTACCAAACGGTTTCCAAACATAACATGCTTATAATCGAATCGAGCGGCTCGACGAGATGAATCCAACGAGCCCAAGATCACTGAATTCCAACATCACTATGACATTCAAATTTTCATCAAATGGTTCATGATCAAAGGATTCAACATCGGCCGTCCATCCAACCACTCCAAACTTACCCTTGATCCTCCACCTATTTACGAGCCATGCCATTCCCAAAATTTATAAATAGAGCTCCCTCTCCTCTTGAAAAGGGACCCCTAAGCCTAAGGAAAAAAGAGAGAGATCGGAGATCGCTCTTGACTCCTTGCCTCCTTGACAACCGCCGGAGTTTTGCCAGACCACCACCGGAGTTCCGCTGAACCATCGCCGGAGTTCCGTCGAACCACCACTGGTCCACTACAGCCGGACTTCCGCCGGACTACCACCTAACGCCCTGTGCTCCGCCGGACCACCACCTGACGCCCTGTGCTTCGCCGGACCACCACCTAACTTCCTGTGCTTCACCGGACCACCACTTGAGGCCCTCGCCTTCACCGAACCACCACTTGAGGCCCTCACCTTTTCCAGACCACCGCCGGAGGCCCTCACCTTCGCCAGATCACCACCTAAGGTCCACTCTTTCGTCGGACCTCCACCAGAAACCCTCGCATTCGTCGGATCATCACCTAAAACCCTGAACTCTACCAGACCACCACCTGAAGCCCGAAGTTCTGTCGGTCTATCATCTAACACCCAAACTTCTATTTTATTATTGTTATTTGTAATCTAATCGCCCTCAGAGGCGAGTCAGTCCATTGTAACCAACTCAAGTTCTTGTGAAATCTTTTCAATCGGGCCAGACCCCATGATTTTTTCCCTTTCAAGGATTTTCCACGTAAAAAATATTGTGTTCTCTGTGTGTGAGCTGGATATCCGTGCAACACTAAGACATAAAATTAAATGTCTATCGCCATGTATATTCTAGCCCGCAACACATCTATATTGAGCAACAACTCTATATAATACATGATTTGGATATTTCACTTTCTACTTATTTTCATAATCAGGCCCGGTATGACTTCTACGGTGGCATGGGTCAGTTGTGACATTCTCTTCCTGTTCTCATATTCAACAACATTTTATGAATTATAGCCACATAATTGCAGTTTAGGTAATCTAAGGAATTTATTAAAGTGGTATATCTCAGCTTTGCTAATAAGATCATTTGCCTAGAAACAATCTAACAACTTTGTCCACCACACAACAGCTCTACAAGTTACCTAAATTGTTTAACATCTTTATACATATACAATTAGAGTGGATACCTATACATATAGTAAAATAACTCAAGTGAATCCATTTGCTATAATATAATGAGGAAAAAAAGAAAGATCCAAATTAGAATAATGGTCGAACCTTATTTGAATATTATTTGAATCTTGTTTGAACCTTGCTTAATTTCGTGTTCAAATATTATTTGAATCTTACGTTCAAACTTTATTCAAAATATAATCAGAGCTTATTCTAACTTTGTCAATACTTATTTGAATAGTGCTCAAATGTTTTTCAAACCTTACTCAAATCATGTTCAAGCTTCGTTCTAACCCTACTCATATTGCCTGAAATTTTGTTAAGTTTTGAGCAATATTCAAACATGCATGCAGGAAAAAGTTGAATGATCGAGCAAATTCTTGTTCAAAAAGTACACATGATGATTGAACCACTATTTGAATCATATTTTCATATAACATGAGTAATGCGGTGCAAAATGTAATTTCAGACATATTTTTGCAAATAATAAAATAATGAGCACATTTGCTCAATTATACTATTATGACTATTATGAGGTATTATAAAATCAAATTTTACAATAAATACTAATATTCACTAATATTATATATAAGGTTGTCATATGAGGGATTTAATTTGTTTAAAAATTAGATACACATGCTTCAATAATGCGTTATAAAAACAACTAAACAGAGTTAAAAAAATTATGGGTAAAATAGGTCTTAAAGTTTCATTAAGCCCGAACAGTCGGGTCAGAAGAATCTCGTCGGTCGATTCCGACCGGACCTGAGTCTCTCTCCTCCGACTTTCCCGTTCATCGTGCAATCGTGCATATGAATTCGGTTCCATCATTCGCAGCAGGTTATCAGGGCTTCCAAAGGAATTTGCGGATGGTAGCAGAAACTAAATACTCGGCCTTTCAAATTGCTATTCTCGGTGGTCGATTCCTTAACCTAGTGAGTTTTAATCTTGATAAGTTCTTCAATAGGTGAATGCATTTACTGTTCCTTCTTCCAGGCGAGCCAAATCCGTTATTTTCTTGCTTTTCCTCCCATTTTATTTATCCTTGTCGTCTTTGTTAGTAATGCTACGACTGTCCTTCCCATCAGCTGCGAAGAACGAGGCTCTGAGTGGCGAGGAGACGCTTTCTAGGGTTTTCCTTTTCTTTAGCGGATACGTCGCGCAGATCGCTGATGAAGGATTTTCTGCTCTTTTAACCTGAAACGGGTATGTTAAGGTAGGATCAAGCATTTGAAGAGCATAATTGTTCCGTGTGTTGAAAATACTAGACTTATTTATCTGACCAAAATAGTTAAATTTTTTCAGGTTTTGCATCTTATTGGGTTAAAATGTCAGATGTCTGGAAGCTTATCGAAAATGTAGGACGATGGTTAGCTTAAATGAAGTCGGTAAATTCTTTCTCACATTGCTCTAGAAGAAATTGAAACTGGGGACAAGAATAAAGAAAAAGAAGTTGCTTCTAAAGGAGTGCAATTGCTACATTTTCTGTTGAAGACGTCGTATGAGAGATTAACACCTGACAGTTATTAAAAGTTGTTGATAATGTTGGTGAGAAATATGAAGGGTGAATTAATTGCATGGATCATCGCTGCCTGAGGGTATGTTGCCAAGCCTTTCCCTATCTGGCCATTTTACTTTTGTATACAAGTGGAAATTAGATTGGGATCTCATTAATGCATGGCTTTTCTTTAAAAAGAAGCGCTACAAAGAAAATGAAGCTAAATGTCTATTTTTTGTTTCGTGTCCTCATTGCTGATTTTTTCTAAATATATGGAGATAGATGTAGATTGCTGTTTAGGAATTTAACAAGTGTGTTGGATTTAGACTGGCCTTGGTCTTAGGAACTCTTCTAGCCTTACTGATAAACCTGATGGAAGGTTTGGCCATGCAAATATTTTGCTTGATTAATAAAATCTGAAAGTTGATCCAAAGAGACTTGAACATTTGAATACATTTACATGGTTTAACTAACTAGACTCAAAGGGATTTCAAAATTTAAAGGAGTTTCCTGCATCTACTTGAGAATTTACACCCCATTTCTTTTTAATTTCAGCACTCCAGATAATTAATGTTGATTTTCTTAATGGCCAGGTTGTAATGAAAGGTTTCCAATCCATTGAAATATAGTCATAATTAATTGGATGCTTTGCGTTTCCAATCATTGACAACATAATTTTGCCAAAGTCAATTTAAGATGATATTCAATTCAATATGTTCCCTTTATCTGATATTAATTTCGTACTTTTAGCCTAATCATGAAGACTGAGATCATTTGTGGCAGTATATTCACTTGTTTAAGTTCAATCCAGCAAAAAAAAACCTTTTGTTTTTTTTAGAATAATGGTTATAGACTTGTTTCAGTTTGAGAATATGGCCTGCCTGACATCATTTCTTTATGCTTGGTTTTTAGACCTGATAAGTCAGTCTAGTTCCATGTTGCTATTTTGGATCACATTTTCCCATAAACCCTCGACCTCTAGCAAGGAGTCCTTTATCTCTTCTATTTCAATGGTGAGAGATTTGTAAGAAAACTACATCTCTACTTAATTGTCTTTATATAACAGGCATATATACATGCAAGTAAGAGAATAGTAAAGAAGATAAAGGAAAAAAATTCTGAATAATGAAAAGTAGAATAATAATAAATAACATAGATTCCTATTATAAATAATTTAGGTTATGTGACAAGATATGATAACACTTCCCTATAAACTCAAGACAACATAGACTATGCTAACTTCAATTTAGTAACAAAGAAAGTGTCACAAGAAGATAGCCACTAGTATTGGGAAGAGAGATTGTGTGAATGTGGAGCAAACAATCGTCAACATGATCCGTGGCTGAGGAGGCGCAAATAATTTTCTTAAATAGAAATGGCGATAGGTGGTGTTGATGGAAGTATCCACAAACAATGTCAATTAGGATTATTGATAGAGAGCTTTATGGTGAGGAAAAAAGACTACTATGTAGTTGTCGCTAGAGAATAGAGATAGATTGTAGAGGTTGACAAATTTGCAAGTTGTAGAGAAGGATGCCAAATGCCCTAGTGATTGATGTTACAGATGAGTATGTCAAGAAGGGAGAAGCTCATCAAGTACAAACGGGTCAATAAAGACGGAAAGTGCGTGAGAAAGCCATTGGATATTGAAAGATTGAGGAGTGCAACATCAATGAGGCGTGTAAATAATATTGAAAGGATTCTAAGACATAACTCTAATGATGCCATGGTTGAAAGGGGATGAAATTGCAAAAGATTACACAACACTCAATTGTATTCTAGTAAAAACATATAAATGGGCATATATTGGCAAGAAACTTGAACAATAAAAAGTTGTTATAAAAGATTACATTGTTACTCAATTATATTTATTGTACAAGCATATATATGGGCATGTCTCTCATAGCATCTTCTGATGAGATCCATTTCACTTGTCATTATTTATTTCAAGTAGACATGTACATCTCTACAATCTCCTCCATTCTTTAACGATAAGCATGCTAGTAGTTTTTATCCTCATTATGCCGACCTCTTCATAAACACCATCAATACACTATTCATCGGCGTTCTCTAGTCATACCTCTTCCAACCCAATGTCTTGATACCTCTGTTTAAGAATTTTATCTATGCTTTCTTTGATATGGATTTCATTTCGGACTCTTTGCGTTTGATTCTTGTTAGTTTCGCTACAACCAAATCTTGTACGGACTTCTTGAAGCTATAGCTGAGTGAAGGTGAACGGAGCGATACGATCCATTTCACTTGTCATTCTTTATTTCAAGTAGACATGTACATCTCTACAATCTCCTCCATTCTTTAACGATAAGCATGCTAGTAGTTTTTATCCTCATTATGCCGACCTCTTCATAAACACCATCAATACACTATTCATCGGCGTTCTCTAGTCATACCTCTTCCAACCCAATGTCTTGATACCTCTGTTTAAGAATTTTATCTATGCTTTCTTTGATATGGATTTCATTTCGGACTCTTTGCGTTTGATTCATGGTACTCTTCTAGCACAGATTAATCATGCTTCACTTGCAATACTCGTAATTTCTAGGAAATAAGATATCTGACTACTTTAAATCTGGTTTTTAGTATTTACAAACTCAACCTTACATCTTCCATGAACTTTTAGTTTGTGGGGCAAAGTTAACATATCTAAACTATCACATGTGATAGTTATTTATATAGGAATCTATAGTATTTATTGTTGTAATTTTTTCATTATTTGTTTTCTCATGTATTATATTTTCCTTGATTGCTCACTTCTTTTGCCTAAGTTCATATATGCTTCTACTAATCAGATAATTTAGAAAAGATTTTGTCCTTTATAACTCTATCTTATTTCTAATAATTGCAATATTAAATATGCAGTTTTTATTATAAATAATGTAGGTCATGTGATAATTTATATGTGATAACAATTTCCATTTCATAATAACAAAGTAAATAATTCATAAGGATCTCATTCTTAAAGTGATATTTGATCATGTGTAGCATTGAGTTCTTCATTTTTGTTAAAATGCCCTGGTATTGATCGTAACTTTTGTTACCACTAATATCTATGGCACTTAACTTACTCCTTCATGGTCTCATCTCATATCAGCCTACTTTTTAGTTAAGAGCAGGGAAGCGTCAAGCTTTTCTGTTTCTACTGATAGCAAAGTACTTGTCTTAGGTTTCACTGCAAGTACTTTTCAGTTGATGGACGTAAATGGCACAGGATGGCAATGAGTTTGCTTTCTTATGAGATTGTATTCCTTTATCAATAGTTATTTCAATATTACGGACACATAATATGTTTTCCTTAGCTTCTTTCAGTTTCTTTTTAGGTATTAATTGGTTATTTGAACATTCAAACTTCCTCTTGACCATGATCTCTATTCGATCAATAAAAAACCTGCCACTTTCATCTGTTTCCTGTCTATGAAACGCACTTTGCAGTCTTATGATTCCTATAGATGCCCGATGGCGCAAATACATTTTTTCAGTTTCCTATGATCTATTGGGGGAAGTGTGCATTTGTAAGGTGATGAATATGCTGACAGAAATTCTGCGATTCAGCTAATCTAACTCAAGTTTGTTTGCTTCTGAAGATTACATTCTACCTCTTGTATTTTGGAAGTTATCGATGTGGATGAATGACTGAACTTTATATGTTCTTTCTTTCCGCAGCCAGTTCTGTTCACAGGTCTTCAAACCTTTTTCTAATGTAATGGAGAAGTCTTCTAGTCATTCATTACCCATGCAAACAGAAATCATTGACATTGGTTCTTCAGATAGTGATGGTGATATTGACTTTGAATTCGACGGGTCTTCTGATGTTGCAACTGCTCAGTCCAGAAACCATCCTGGAAGTTTCGTAGACCAAAATCATCATATGGGAGTACAACTGCCTCAGCATCACGGTAATGGTTCTGCTCCGCATGCTTCTATGAGGAGCAGACCTTGGGTAGGCACCTCTGGCGAACTTCCAGGGAGTGCTGTTAGAAAAAATGGTTCAGCTGAAAACAGTCTTTTAAAGGATCAAGCAGGGTTGACACACCAAAGTCCATACAGAAGCAGCTCGAGCAATGGGAGATTTGATGCAAGCCATGTGTCAAATGAAGAGGTTATTCATGTTCCTCAAAGAGAAATGCAAAATCACTTGAAGGCCCCGGCAACCATCGAGTCTGGTTCAGTCGTTGTTGGTCAGAGCACTGATGGTAGAGTTTTGCAGACCTCAAAGCGTATCCTTCCATCCTCTTTGCAACTACCAACATCGGGATTTGTATCCGAACCAAGCACGGGATTCCGTGGAAAAGCTTTGTTTACTTCACAGAAAAATCCTGTGGAAGCTGAAAAGAATAGGTGGTCTCGAGCAGGTCGAGATGATGGTGCTTATAGAAATGATAGACTTGAAACAGCTCATATTTCTGGTGAATCAAAACTGCCTGGTTCCATATATGTGGAAGATAGCCATAAAATGATAGACAAAAACCATATCCATGAAAGGGAAAGGAGAGCTTTGCCTTCTCATTGGACTGGTAAAAATGCTAACAGTAGTCAGATGAATGCTTCGATGCATAACAAGCGTACTGATCAACATCCAAATTTTAGCACAAGGCCTTCCCATCCTGTGTTAGCAGGCAAAGTTGATAATGCACATAAATTCTCAGACCCGTCCAGCAGAAATGATAAATTAATTACTTCATCAAAAGGCTTATATAATGGTAGAGGTAATGCAGTGTATCTCGGGGAATTTTCACCCTCTGTATAAATAAATAATAATTTCCATGGATGAGTAATTGTCGTTAATAAAAAAGAGAATCACTTATTGTTTTTGTGGGCAGACGATGTGTTTTTACATGAAAATGCACCTGCAACTAGGATTTTGCCTCAATATCCTGGAAAATCCAGTGGTAATGCCAGATTGGTTGGTCCAGATGGTGCAAATTTTCCAGGCTCTGGTGAGCACCGTCTTGGGCATGATGAAACACAAATATATCAAGAGGCTTTGCAGGTACTTCTTTAAGGGGATCTTTCACTATTTTGCTTTCTCATTTTATTTACATCCATGCTTATTTTTGTAATCTTTTGGTTTCATAAAGCTAAATGGTGTTTATTTGGTTTGAGCTTTTATTGATTGCAAGTGAGATTAATTGGGTCCACTTCTCTGTGTTTTACACAGAATCTTGGTCAGCCAAAACTAGAAGAAGATCTACCTGAGGGGCTTTTGACTGTTTCTCTTTTAAAGCATCAGGTAAGAAAGCTGGCGATGGTAAAATTTTGTATTTTCTTTGGAAAAACTTTTGTGAACAACTGCCTATGTAATTTGTGTAAAATGCCTGCATAACTTCTGCCAAGACTCCCGCACTCGTCAACACTCCCGTCCTCTCTTCTTCCTCTTCAGCTGCCACCTCATTAATCCATAGTATACCTATTGCTTACTCATCAATCTGTGGATTATTGTAATTATTATGCCAACACATCAGTATTAGGTTTATTTGTTATTTTTCTATAATTAGTATTTTCTATTTTTTATGTGTTCTATTAGCAACTCACCTATGATTGTAAAAATATCATACATATGTGGGAATGAAATACTTAACTGATTCTCTTAAATTCTTATCGTGGTATAGGAGCCTTAGACTTTTTTCTTAGCATTTCTACAAGTCGAAGCCTTCATTGATTTGCTGTATAGAACCTGCAAGCTTTCATTATTGCAATTCTATTTCTTTTTCCCCTCTATTTTTTGTAACTATAGTACCCGCTGCGTTATTAAAACATTTTACATTGTTATGGCCTTTATTGCTACATTGCTGCAATATAGTCCCATTATTGTAACCTTTATCGCTACATTGTCGTATTTTTTCCATTTTCTATTTTTTTTTTTAAATGCGAACATAACCATATTTTCTCTCTCTATGAACAACAATAATATTACTGACATACCTTTAGTTTTGGGTTCTATTGGAATTGGGAGATGCAATTTAAATCTAATTGGAGAGTTACAGGACATTCATTCAAGAAAAAAGTACGACTTTTTACAAGGCATTAACAGATAAAAATGCTTGCTAGAAGCACTTGAAAGGACATCTACATTGGGTAATTATATTCAAGCATTCTCAGATATTACCTCCTATTCTCATGTCTTGAAAATATCTGAGATGCCCATTTTTAACTTTTGGATCATTGATTATAGAGCTCCAAATCATCTAAAAATTCCTCTTATAAATCTATTTTATACATCTATTATCCTAGTAACAAGAAAATAACCATAGCCAATCAAGGAGATATTCTTAGAAATAAATGCTTCACACTCCAAATGTTCTCCATGTACATAAACTATATATCAATATATGATATCCAATCAAAAGTTAATTAAAGATTCCAAATGCAATGTGTTATTATTCATATTGTGTATTTCAGGAATAGGGCATACGAAAGATGATCGGGCTTGCTAAAGAAAAAAATGCTCTACTATCTCGAGGAATCCAATAATTTAAAAAAAACTCGATACAATATTTAGAATTATGCCTTCTCTCATAAATTCTTAAGTCCAATAAAAAGAAAATTTGGCTTCAACACCTTCACCATTGTCACCCATTATTTATTATTTTCAAAACCATGTTTCCTTCATTATTCAAAGAAAGAAATATCGGAAGGTTTCATTATGATGTTAGTGAACTAACAGTGAACTAACAAAATACAAATGTGACAACTTTCTAATGATTGATATAAGAATTATTATAACTTTTTTCTCTCATGGTTAGTCACTTGAGGATCATCTTCTATGCTTAACATCTCTAGGGTTTGGTGGCTTTTATCGATTATTGCACCTTTGTACAACAACAACATCAAGCCTTTATCCCACTATGTGGGGTCGGCTACATGAATCCTTTTTCTCCATTGTGCCATGTTAAAAGTTAAATTCTCATTTAAATCTAATAAAGAAATGTAATTTCTAATATTTTATAACCAAGTCTGTTTAGGTCTACCTCTTCTCTTCTTAACATAAGTCAAATCTAATACATCTACTTTCCTAACCGGGTCATCAAAATTCAAAAGACCGCCGTTTTATGCGACCAAACTATAAGGTGGCTCTCTCTGATCTTATCTTCCATTGGAGCTACTCCAACCTTTTCACGTATATGCTCTCTAAGAGTAAAGCCACTCATCCATCTAAGCATCCTCATCTCTGCAACACGATTATTGCACCTTTGTGTTATAATTTTTTTTAATGAAAAACTAAAATGATGGAAGTACCATCTTTTTCAACATGATCAATAATCAATTTGGAGTTTTGAGTTGCATTGAATTTTTTAGGCAATTTGTTGACAACGGCAGCTTTAAAAAACCTGAAGTTTAGAATTCTATCTATTTGGTCACAATTAGAAGCAATTCATTAACTGATCTTTAATCTATTTGGGATAATTTTCTTTAATAAAAAAACATATAGGTACAACATATTTTTATGATTTACTTACAATAAATTTTTTATATAACCTCGTATACCAATCATGAGTCTTTTTTTTATTATAAATAAAACCTTTAAAGATAGATCATTTGATTTTATGCTAAAAGTTAAGATTTTCTCAAATTTGTATTTGTGATATTGTATGTGGATTTTTCGTTGTACTGGTGGGAGGCCTAGATCTTTTTTGGTGACTTCTAACATTGTTCTTTTTATCTACATACTTTTTGATTGATTTTGCATGTGATTGGAATTTGATCAATTAGTTACAATCAGTTGCATGGATTTATTTCGTTATTAGAGGTCTTGCAAGATTCAAAATTTAGATGTTTGTTTATTATTTGGACCGTTTCTAATGTATTTTTTAATTTGTATCAAAAGAGACTAAACTTTGTTAAAACTATGACTCGATGAAATGCAAAATTTGATGTTTGTTTATTTATTCTGTGCAATTCATCTTAAGTTTGCGCTGGTAAACTCTAATCTTTAAGATGTCTTGTGTCACTTTATGTGCTGCAGAAAATAGCCTTGGCTTGGATGGTTCAGAAGGAAAAGAGCGTGCATTGTGCTGGTGGAATACTTGCTGATGATCAGGTCATTATTTTTGTGGATATTTCTTTTGGCAAATTAGATGTTTCTATGGTTATTAATTTGATCTTAGTTTTTCTCTTTTTGTATCATCATAGGGTCTTGGTAAGACGATATCAATGATAGCCCTCATACTAAAGCAGCAGAGTCTCCAGTCCAAATTCACGGCAGATTCTTCTCCACCCATTATTCTCGAGGCCTTAAATTTAGACGATGATGATGGTAACAATGAGGTGGATGTGAAAGACATTGGAAAGGATGATCTTCGAAGGAAGCAGGTGGCTAGTACTTCCCAGAATCGCCGACCTGCTGCTGGAACTTTGGTTGTATGTCCAGCTAGTATTTTAAGACAATGGGCTCATGAGCTAGAGGAAAAGGTCTCAAGCAGTGCGGAGCTCTCTTTTCTAGTTTATCATGGAGGAACACGGACTAAAGATCCTCGAGAATTGGCAAAATATGATATTGTTCTTACAACATATTCCATTGTATCTAATGAAGTTCCAAGGCTACATTTGGTTGATGACGATGATGATGAAATTGAGCAAAAAAATATGGAGAAGTATGGGATTTCTTCAGAATTTGCTTCCAGCAAGAAAAGGAAGCAGACATCCAATGCGGGAAGGAAGGGAAAGAAAAAAGGTAAAGGACATAGAGACTCCCAACTTGATTGTGGTAGTGGCTCCCTTGCTAGAGTTCGGTGGTTCAGGGTGATACTGGATGAAGCTCAAACGATTAAGAATCACAGAACTCAAGTAGCTAGAGCTTGTTCTGGACTTCGGGCTAAAAGAAGGTGGTGCTTATCTGGGACACCAATGCAGAATTCAATTGATGATTTATACAGTTACTTCAGATTCCTAAAGTATGAGCCTTATGCTGTCTATAGCTCCTTCTGTAACTCAATAAAATACCCAATATCAAGAAATGCAATCCAAGGATACAAAAAACTTCAGGCCGTTTTGAGAATTGTTTTGCTTCGACGCACGAAAGGTACTTTTCTCTTTGCTCATTTTCTGTTTGTTTTTGATTCTCTGTTAGTCTAGTGTCAGAGTTATATTTTGCAGTAGAATTACCTGAGCTCTGTGAAGTCCAAGTCCAAAATTTCTTCCTCTGTCAACATAGAAAATCATCATTTCAACATGTCTATTGGAACTTTTGGTTTGTGGATTGTATCATTGGCTATTGAGGTTCTAGAAACTTTAGCAAATCGGGGGGCGTGATCCTTCATGATAGTTCTCATAACCTCCCAACCTTCAACTTCCATTACCTAATGAAACCTTAATGTTGGAACGAGATTGAGTACACTGTAAAAGTAAAAGTACTCTTTTAATTGGTTTCGTGGATATCCTGGGATCTGACCAACTATGATTAAGCAGTGTAAGGGCATCTCTAACCTAAAATATCTTTTTTCACTCCAAAATGCAGTGAAACTAAAAAATTGTGTGATTCATCTCCAATCGAACTCCATTTTGCGCCATTCGTAGAAGGTAACCGTCTTTCTCATCTTTCGCGCGTTTCTTCGGTAAATCCGGTAGAGATAGAAAAATAACACAGGTGAACAGTGCGACGTCAATATTGGCGTCACATTATTCACTCGCAACCAAATACAAGAAGTTTTTTCCGTTCGGCTGGAGCTCGCGAGCGACGACATTTATACGTTTGGAGTTCGGTTGGAGAAGGCCTAAATAGTGCACCTAAAAAATTATAGTTGATACGTCGTCAAAAAATCTCTTGAACAGGCACGAATCTCGAGGCAAAAATCAAGTTGGGAACTTCAAAAATTAAATCCGGGAGCACTTGAACTTTGATTTCAACGAGCTTACAGTCAAATTGAGCGTCTCGGAAATACGAACTCAACAACACCAAATTCGACTCAATCCGAGCCCAAATGAGCCCAAATCAAGGACCTGAAGCGCTGTTGGAAGCTTCATATCACAATTTGAGTTACCAAATGGTCTCCGATTTTAACGAGCTTATACTCAAATCGAGCGGCTCGACGAGATGAATCCAAAGAGCCCAAGATCACTGAATTCCGACATCACTAAGGTATTCAAATGTCCAACGAACGGTGCACGATCGTAGGATTCAATATCGGCCGTCCATTCGACCACTCCCTATTTGCCCCTGATCTCACGCCTATTTACGGGCCATGCCACTCCAGAAAATCTATAAATAGACCCCTCATTTCTCATGAGAGGGGGTCCAAGCAAGAAGAGAAGGAAGAGAAGGAAAAAACTCCTCGACCACCGCCGGAACCTCGCCGGACCACCGCAGGAGCCTCGCCGTATCATCGCCGGAGCCTTGCCGGACCACCGCAGGAGCATCGTCGGACCACCGTCGGAGCCTCGCCGGACAACCACACGAGGCCATCAAACTTCGTCGGACCACCGTCGTAACTTCGCCGGACCACCGCCGGAGCCTCGTCGGACCACCACCTGAGGCCCTCACCTTCGCCAGAGGCCATCACCTTCGCCAAAGGCCCTCACCAACACCTGAGGCCCTCACCTTCTCCAAAGGCCCTCACCTTTGCCAGAGGCCCTCATCAACACCTGAGGCCCTCACCTTCACCAAAGGAAATACATCTATTGTAACTCCCACCATGTAATACACTCTATATGATGTATATTTGTGACATCAAGCCAAGGCCTTCTCCCTAAGAAGGCCTCATTTGTAATCGACTACAAATACTAGTGGATTCATTCAAACTGGGCCAGGCCCCGTGGTTTTTCCCCCTTTTCAGGGGTTTTCCACATAAAAACTCTAGTGTCTCTTATGAACACTACACTCTCACTTATCTGATTATGTGCTGGATCTTCGTACAATGCTAAGACGTTAAACTATATATTTCTCTACCGCCGCGAATATTCCAGTACGTAACAATAGTGATGGTTTGAGATTGGGCTGTTAAGAAATGACATATTTCAACATGTACAAACTGCGGAATTGGGGGCAAGGAAAAAGATCTCATACCTTAAGTTTTTTAATTTTCAGCACTTGGTCGGAGTAGATGTACATTAGGTTTGCTGGGTCATACTCTGGATGCTTCTGAGAGCCTGCCTAATCAGCGTGGTTAAATTGGCTTTGTTTTGCTCCTCTTTGACCTTATCACCAGGAATCAATTTTTTTTTTCCTTATACATGCTTATGAGGTTTGCTAGCTACTTAAATAAAGGATCACTTTTTCTAGTTATATTTGTTGATTGCTTCGTCCCTGAAAGTCATTATCATGCACTAGGAATCCCTTTGTTTGTCCCTTTTGACATAATCTTAATGTATAATTATGGCTTTGTCTACTATTATCTACACCTGTATTTATGAACCATTGTCTCCTGTTGTGTAGAAACCCGAATTAATGGGGAGGCGATTATTAAGTTACCTCCAAAATCAATATGCTTAAAGGAGGTTGATTTCTCTACCGAGGAGCGAGCATTCTACTTGAAGCTGGAAGCGGATTCACGGCAGCAATTCAAGGTACTTATGATGAGCATAATTTGCTTAGATAAGCCTTCTTATTGATTGGATCTATACCCTTGAACTCTCATCTCAGTTGTTCTCTTGATTAAAGAGATCTTTGCTGCATTTCTCATATTGTTTCTAGATTACCCTTGTAGAAGTTAGGAAACCAAATTAAACTATTCAATTTGTGTAAAGTGAGCTGTTATATATTTTTTATGAAACCAAATTAATGTTCTTTTCCAAAGCTTAGAAGTTAGAAATCACCGGACAGGTAATCTGGTTACTTATAATGATTATTTGTTATGAAAATTAATAAATGCTTTATTCAAAATTGATTTTTTCTCATATTGTTACTAGATTACCCTTGTAGAAGTTAGGACTTTTTTTTTCTTGTTGTTATGCCCCATAAAACTTTATATAATTTCTGTTCGAAATTTTGAGATTGATCAGCATTTCATACTTCATAATTTTAGGTTCTTATGTATTTGCTTCTTGACGGTCAACTTGTTATTTAGCAATCTGAGAAATTTACTAAGCAGCAGGTTCCGGATTTCAGGCCTATGCTGCTGCTGGCACCGTCAAACAAAATTATGCAAATATTTTGTTGATGCTTTTGCGACTCCGTCAGGCTTGTGGCCATCCAATCCTGGTCAAAGGATATTATTCGGAAGCTATTTCAAGAGATTCTATATTAATGGCAAGGCAGCTTCCCAAAGAAATGTTATTACATTTGCTATATCAATTGGAAGCATCATTAGCAATTTGCCCTGTATGCAGTGTAAGCCATCTCTCTCTCTCTCTCTCTCTCTCTCTATGTGTGTGTGTGTGTGTGTATATATATATATATATTCTTTATTGGTATTGGTGGGATTCAATTCCAAGACTTGGACAATAACTTTCAAAAGATTTTACCAACTGGCATCCATCTAGATGGGCAGGCTAGGTGCAACAATTAGTTTCCAATGTGAAATGGATATAATAATATACTTTAATGTTGTAGCAAATTTCTTTCTAAGAAATGCAAATTAGTTTAGGATCTATAAACATATTAAGCATGTAATGAGACTTGGTGGTGGAATGAGGAGCTACAAAGAAAAAGTGTTTTTGTACTTTTAGAGGGTAGCTGAAATTACATCCAACTTAGGCTTAATGGTTATAAAATATCAATCTTGCAAATAGTGTATTAATCAAAGTAGGAATAGCAATTTTTGATGATAAATGGAGCTTGGTACTAGGAAAGACAAAATGATGGGCATAAAATAACTAAATCAAAAGATAAAGAGATTTATTGACTTCAATCAAAAGATAAAGAGATTATATATTCTTAAGTAAATATAAAGACCTCAAGGAAAGATGAAAATATTATTCTTTATAAATTATTAAATACTATTTTTTTAGAAATATATTATTTTGAATGAGCATAATAAACAAAAATATGAAGTAAATTGTGGTTTGATTCAAAAAATTAAAGTCTCATTACTTGGAAGATGCATAATAGTAATCTTTAAGTCCATCTGAGATGACTATTCAGATTTCATATATGGGGGATACTAAAATGTGTTGGTTAATAAACTTTTTCAATGAAAATTTGAAGACTAAGAGGATAAAAAATGATCGGCGATAAAATATTCGGTTACTAATATTTAATAATATGAATGTTTAAGATTATGATAATTATAGAGGCATTGAACTTATGAGATATATGATGAAGCTATGGAAGAGAATAATGAAACATATATTTTAAAAAATATGACGTATATTATGGTTTGATTCATAAAATTAAAGTGTAATTATTGGAAGATGCATAATTATAATCTTCAAGTCCATCTGAGACGACTATTTAGATTTAATCATATATGGGGGATGCTATGATGCTTTGGTTAATAAATTGTTTCAATGAAAATTTGAAGAATAAGAGGATACAAAGTGGAGATGAAATATTCTATTACTAATATTTAAGAGTATAGATGTTTAAGATTATGATAATTATAGAGGTACTAAACTTGTGAGAAATGTGTTGAAAAAGTTAAAAAATATATATATAAAACAAACCACCCGAATACACACGATCTTCCCAGACGACTACCCACTCACGCACTGGCGGCGGTGGCGGTCGGTGACAGTGGAGGTCGCCGAAAGCGGTTCTCAAGCTTGGAGCAAGTGGTGTAAAGCGTTATTGCAGTAGAACACTTTATCTCAAAATTGAACTAGAATGAAATACACTGCATTTGCATCCCAACCAAACACCAAAAAGTGAAAAAAACAAAGCAGAATAAATGTTTTGCATTCACTTTTCCTCCAACCAAACACCAAAAAGTGGAAAAACAAAGCATAATAAATATTTTGCATTCACTTTTCCTCCAACCAAACAACCCCTAAGAAATTATAGATTTTCTCGATCTTCACTCGAAGCTACTAATCAGTCTCAAGACTTTCTCTCTCGTTGATCACAGCACACAACTCTCTTTCCCTTCTTATGTACCAAAACAAAAACATCTCCCCTGCTCACAAACATTTCTTCTTCAATTTCACCAAAAGCAAACATATATGAAATTATGATTTAGATAAGGATTTTGCACGCTTGATGATTAAGAGCAAGTTAATTAAAGATTTATGGTGAGTTAAACAATGAAATAAAACACAGAGCAGTAAACACAAGCTTAGGCCAAGTTACTCGCGAAAAGTAAAAATCACATAACAATCAATTACTCTTGACGTTGCATACGAGATGAGTTTCAACAAGAAATCCTTAATCTAACAATAAGAGCGGTGCTATGAAAGATCTCTCACACAATTCTACTAAACACTAGGCTTTAGCGGAGCGTTGCAAGATTTACATGAATAAATCAAAACCACAAGTAAGGGTCAACGGGGAAGGTATGAAAGAAGGAAAGAGTTCACCTTTGCCATGATTAAACCTTCCTGCAAGCTTAGGCAACAGTTCGTGGCTGTAGGAACCTTTGGACAACACACTTCTATGTCCAGAAAACCTCAGGCAGCGAATGGAAACTTCTCCAAACATTTGGACATCAAGGTGGGCAGTTGGAATCTCTGGATAGCAGTTTTGGCACTTGGAAAAACTCTGGATAACAACCTATAAGGCTTAGAAAAAGTCGTGGACAACTACTGTGAAAGCAGGAGGCTTCTGGACAGTAAGTTGTGACAGCCACGGGTGCAGGAGAACTGCTCTTCTTTGTTGAAATTCCCCGAGTATGGGAGGGGGAGAGGGGCGCAGATGTTGGGAGAGCAGATTGAAAACTTGGATTGAGGAGCATCAATTCAAATGTGGTTGGGAGGGGAGGGAATTAAGTTTAAAACCTGAGATTAATTCCAGCTTGGATGGGGGGACGTAACTGTGCTTTGATTGATTGGTTTGTGGAGCATTAATGGGCCCAAGCATGGCAGGAAATTAATTAGGAGGGGCTAGGGGAGATTTCGGCCAGGAGAGAGAAGGGGAGAAAATGTCTAGGTTCAATGTATTTGGACCTTGAGCATTAATGAATCAATTAATCAAGATTTGATTAATTTATTTGATTGTGGGCTCATTCCAAAAATAGATTTATTAAATAGGAAGAAATTTGAAATTTAAATTCAATTGAATCTAAATTCGAAATCTTTCCAAAATGGGGGTTGACTAAATAAGGAAATTGGGGAATTTTAGAGGGATTTGAGAGAGGATGTTGGCGGTCAGAGGTTGGGTGGGCTAGGGAGGAGGTGGCCGGTTTAAGTATAAGGGTGGCGGTGGATTGTTTGGCCGACGGTGGAATGGTGGGCCGGCGGTGGGGATGGGTGGCCGTCGGGTGGAAGGGAGAAGGGCTTGGGGCGGCGGGTGCAAGAGGGGAAAAGAAAGGGATAGATTAAGGAACCAAGAACTCACCTGAAGATGGTTATTGGGTACTATGTTTGGCCTCTCCTAGGCTTCCTCTCCAAGGACTCTCAAGCTCCACAAGAAAACAGAAAAAACTGAAATCTCATACATTCATTAACCCTCAAAGAAGAAGATGGAGACTTTAAATAGCCCATACAATGAGAAAATACAAAGTACTACTATGCCCATAGGGCTTACACATACTTAAGCCCTTAAGTAAGGGCAAAAATGAAAAACAAAAACAAAAACATAATAAAACTTCATAAATAAAACTAATACATCAATAATAAATATGAAAATCAAAAGTAGAGTGGTGCAATCGTGGTGGTAGATCGACGGCCACGCCTCTAATAAACTTTCCATGTCCTGATATTCTTATCACATAAACCTCATAAACATTCCTTCATTACTATCAGTTGCTTGTAGTGAAAGATGAGTTTAAGCTTATTAAAGAATTCATTGTATTTGCCATTTAATGGACATTATTGATGTCTTAATGTATAATGTAGTTCGATTGGATGTTTGTCATGTAATCTTAAGGAATTCTTATTAATATGATAAAGTTGTTGATACATCACAAAATGTTGTTGGTGCTACCTATACTGTGGTACCAACAATCTTTTTTTGTTTTGCTCGTATCAATGTTTAATCAAGGCTAAACCTATAACCTTGGTTATTAAATTCGTTGGTGTTTCCAAGATAAAGCCTATGTTAAAGTTTTGGTTATTGCAAATTGAATCGGTCAATTGACTGACAAAAGTGTTAATTTTTCACCATGAATATAAAGATCCATAGAAGCTTTATTATAAGTGCTAAGATATTGTTAGACTGGTCCATTGGACCGATCCAGTCGGACCGATTGGACCGGCCTACGCGAACATCAGCGAGAGTGCTCTGCCTCCTGTATGCGCCGAATGCATGCATGGCGTG
The DNA here is from genome assembly GCF_001605985.2 of Dendrobium catenatum. Taxonomy (NCBI): domain Eukaryota; kingdom Viridiplantae; phylum Streptophyta; class Magnoliopsida; order Asparagales; family Orchidaceae; genus Dendrobium; species Dendrobium catenatum. Next base: position 743,699 of record NW_021320055.1, read on the forward strand.
CGTGAGGCATTTTAGAAAAGGATTTTTTAGGAAGTTTAGGAGGGAAATTGAATATAGGGACTGTTTAGAGATTTCCTTTTTAATTGTATGCATTAAATAGTTTGTTTTCCTAGGGTTATGGCATTTTGAATTTGGCTGAAATTTGAGATCTCCTAGATTTAGATTTTCCTTTGGGCTCTAGCGGCTGTCTAGAGATTTGGGAGAGATCGATACTCCTCTCAAATAAAGGATCAATTGTATCTTGCTATTTTCCGTTTCCCTTTCATCAAATAATACAAAATTATCTACTGTTTTCGTGGTTTTGTGTGGATTTTTGTGGAGAAAGCTCGCTGTTTTCCAAAGATTGATAAGAAATACTCGAGATCTACAAGTGTTTTCTATCATATATTTGCTCATCTTTGCTTCTTGCAATTCCTTGCTCTCTTTACTTTTATGGAGGCATGAGATTCACATAGCTCAAGCGTTTCTAATTTCATTAATACATTCACAAAAAAGCTGATGCTGTTCAGTTTCATTTCTCAGACCTAAATTTACTGGTTTGTTGAAGCAACTCAGCATCTCCTAATTATATTGACCTTACTTCTCTTAATCCTGCTATTATATCTAAACCTTTTCAGGACACACCTGAGGATCCTGTTGTAACAATGTGCAGTCATGTTTTCTGCTACCAATGTGTATCTGACCGTTTAACCGGCGACGATAATTTGTGCCCTGCAGCTGGTTGCAAAGAAACTCTTGGCACCGATTTAGTTTTCTCTCAAGCTACTTTGAAAACTACTATTTGTGATGAGTTTGATAGTAATGCTGCCTCAAGTTCCTCATCACACAGTGAGGAATCCTCCATTGTGCATGGCAGTTATGTTTCTTCCAAAATCAAGGCCACCGTCGATATCTTGAGTTCCCTTTCTAATGAATTCTATCTTACCCACCAAAATCAAGAGTGTGAAGATGATTGGAACTCTGTTAAACCAGTGAAAGCTATTGTTTTTTCTCAGTGGACAGGAATGCTGGATCTAGTTGAGCTTTCATTAAATCAGTCTCTTATTCAGTACAGAAGGTTAGATGGAACAATGTCCCTTAATGCAAGAGATAAAGCTGTGAGGGAGTTCAACAACGATCCAGAGGTTTTATGTTCGCTATTTTAGTTGAACTATTTCTGCATTTCTATGCGACTTTAAAATATTTCTGCCTCTCTTGTAATGTAATGTGGCCATTTTTGGTGCATTTTCAGGTGACCGTTATGCTCATGTCGCTTAAAGCAGGTAATCTTGGCTTGAATATGGTTGCTGCTTGCCATGTTATTCTTCTTGATCTTTGGTGGAATCCGACTACCGAAGATCAAGCCATTGATCGAGCACATAGAATTGGGCAGACTCGGCCTGTGACTGTTACTCGCTTAACCATTAAAGATACAGTTGAGGATCGCATTTTAGCTCTTCAGGTAATTCTTTGTCCATTAATTGTATGCTCTGATACCATTGAATAAGAATTTTATGAAAGCTTGTGTAGGGGGTGCCAAGCTTAAGGCTTCGTTTGGTACGGCTTATTTACCGCTTCTTAAAGTATCTTTATAGTATAAAATTTTCAAATATTGTACTAAAATGCTGCTTTAAGAAGAAGTAAGAAGGCCGTCCCAAACGAAGCCTAAGATAAAGACGAGAAACGCAAGAAAAATAGGTCATCCATTTCTAAAATATAAATGTTTCCTTTCATCCAGCACGTTCATATCCACATTATCAACCTTTTGACTATGCAAAAAACTACTTGGGTACTATCATGGGTAATTTAGATCACATTTTGCAGGAGGATAACCCTAACTCTGATAATTAAAACTGGAATGAACATGAATGTTCCTTCACTGTATTATACCGAATTTTGATTGCAAATAGATGGCAATCCCTTCATCTTCTTAAACTGGAGCGGTATATTTAAAGAAATTATTCTGTGCGGAGACCGAATGCATAACGCCATCCGGAGACCATCAAAATGCATCACGTCAGCGATACTGAGTGGCACCGAGCAGTGTTGAGCCGCAGTACCGAGCACAGGGTGAAGTTGCGCGTTCTGATTGGTCTCTAAATGACATTCAGCGTCCGTACATAATAATTAATCATATATCTGAGCAATTTTGAACATGCTTGATATTGTTTGTGAACCATTTTGGACTAATTTGTTATATTCTAGACATCATGACCAATATCAACTGAGGAACAAGTTTCAACCCAATTAATGAGAATAATTGAATTTTCATCATGACTTAGAAAATCATATATATATATATATATATATATATCGATGAAAAGATTTCTCAAACCTTTTATTGCAGGAGGAAAAGAGAAAGATGGTTTCCTCTGCATTTGGTGAGGACAATGCTGGTAGCCATGCTGCTCGTCTCACAGTGGACAAGCTTAAGATAAGAAATGCAAGAAAAATAGGTCATCCATTCTAAAGTATAATTATGTTTCCATATACAGAAGTCATCCCTTTCATACAGCACGTTCACATCCACATTGTCAACCTTTTGACTAGGGCTGTCAAAATCGGGTCACTGGTCTGGTTCGGGTCCAAACTGAATCTGGCTCGATATTATTAGACCCGACCCGAACCAGGCCCGTTTTTGCAAACCGGTCAGTTTTTGGATCCGACCCGACCTGCTTCGAGTCCGAGTCAACCCGACACAACCTGATTGCTGTTAGATTTGGGGAAGAAGATGAGGTTTTCGGACATTACAAAGGGAAAGAATGAAGGCGAAGAAGCTTCGCGGTAAGAGCGAGCGACTACTGGGGTATATCAAATTAGATTAAAGACGCAAACAGTGGGAGAGAATAATTATAATATTATGCATTTAGAGGTAATTAGGCAAATCAATCAGATCAATAAACTTCCTCACATCTATTGAAGATGTTTAGACTTCAGAGCAGCATTGCAGCACATAAAGACGAAGGGAGAGAGAGAGAGAGAGAGGCAACAAATCAGTGAATCACCATCATCGAGCTATTGGGTATAGCAATTTCTAAGAAGAATTTGATCAAAATTCAGCCAAACAAAAAAATTTAGATCTCGTCACTGTCTCACCGCGTTATCCCGATGCTTCTTCAGGATTTCGTAGAGAAAGACGAGAGTTTCGGATTTAGACTTTGTAAAAAAATAAGCAATCAATGCTGAGAGACAAAAAGACGAGAGTTCTCCCAAAAGCTCACCCTTTTCCGTTTCCAGTCAGAATTGGGTTTTCAGCTGACCCAAACCCTATCCAGAATTTGAAATGGGTCGAAAATTGTGACCCAAAACCGACCCATTCTTAAAATGGGTTGACCCTAACCCAAAAAATTCGGGTCCGGCTCGAATTGGATTTTCGGGTTGCGTCAAAAGTTGACCCCTACTTTCGGCTATTCATGTGTAATTTAGATCACATTTTACAGGAGGATGACCCTACCTCTGATAATTAAAACTGTAATGAACACGAATGTTTCGATAGCACTTCTTCACTGTATTATACCGAATCTGATTGCAAATAGCTGTCAATCCCTTCTTCTTCTTAAACGGGAGCTATATATTTGAGCAATTTTGAACATGTTTTTGATATTGTTTGTGCACCATTTGTGACTAATTTGTTATATTCTATACATCATGACCGATATCAACTGAGAAACAAGTTTCAACCCAATTTATAAGAATAACTGAATTTTCATCATGATTTTGCAGGAGGAAAAGAGAAAGATGGTTTCCTCTGCATTTGGAGAGGACAATGCTGGTAGCCATGCTGCTCGTCTCACAGTGGAAGATCTTAAATATCTATTTATGATATAAATTCGCTTTTGCTGTGGAAGTTAGTGTTTTGGGTTGAGGGCTTATATCTATTTTGGGTTTCTAAGTGCCATGAGAGAACTGAGAAAGCTTTTTAATTTGAGCTTGTGAAGCCCTTCTCTTTCATTGGCGCAGATTGATTTGGATCGTTGGAAAAGATTTAGCGTCTCTTTTGTTTTTAGGAGAGATGGGCCATATAGGATTTAACTTTATTTTGTTCTCTTAGAGATTTCATCTCTTTTAGATCTGTAATAGAGAATCTACAGGCAAGGTTAGATGGAACAGTGCTGTAGATATGTAAATATTTTTCTCAGTAATAGTAAGCATTTGCAGTAATGAATTAAATTTTCTTACACTGTAATAACTAATAAGAACAGGGGATTTTCTTTACTATCGTATGTTGGAACTTATGATTTTGTGATTTTTATAGCATGTTTTGCATGGAAATGAGATGCATAATAATATTAATGGTAAAAGTGAATAAAAGCTTTCATTGAATTATTACTTTCGTTGACCTCGTTTTTGTAAGTGTTGACCTCGTTTTTGAAATGAGGTTCACATCACTTGTTGAGCGCAATTTAAATAAATTAGACCTAATCAAACTCAAATCCATTCAATCAATCCAAATTCAACTAAATTTTGACGAATCGGCTTGATCAGGTTAGCTCGTGACATCTAATCGAGTAAAATGAAATCAAACTCACATCTAGAAACACTAGCTGGTCATTCTTCACTAGGGGTGTCATGATGGGTTGGGTTTATGTTTGATCTGAAATTGATCTAATTTGAATCTAATCAACTCAAATCTCACTCGTTTAATGAACACCAACCTGTATCAACTCGCTGGCAACTTGAATACATCAAAACACAATCCTTTTAACTCTTTTTGGTTAATTAAAAAAAAAAACTAATTATAAAAAAAAATTAAAATATTTGATAAAAAATAAGAAGATTGTATCACTAGTGAAAAAATATTAAGGAAAAAATCTATTAAAGGTTATTTTTGAATAAATTCAATACTTAATAATGATGAAAAAAGGGTTGAATTTAGTTTTAAAAGTGTTTACCTAAGTTTAAATTAGATTTAAGTTTTCAACGTAAAACTCTTTAAAAAAAATATGTTTAAATTAGATTTAAACCTCTTTCCAACCTTGTTCAAACAAGATTCAAACTCGATTGCGCCTAGAAAAGATATACTTGACTAACTATCTTATTCGAACGTTCATAGGGATAATTTAGTCCTAAATGAAATTTAAATTGTACTCAATATATTTCTAGATGAAAATCTATCAACTATATGATAAAAAATTACTATCAACAAATTAGAAATTTCACTCCTATTTTGAGTTTCAAAGTACAAAAAAAAAAAAAAAAAAAAAAAAAAAGAAAGAGAAAGAAAGAAGTGAAACTAGTTTTTCACTCTCATATTTATCTCCTTTGTCTATTAGCTCCTATATTTTTATAGAAGATAGCAAATGAAGAGAAAGTAGGATTATCATATTACCTTCTTTTGGTTATAAAAAAAAGCCAATGTTTGTATTCCAAAGAGTGAAAATAGAGATAAAGTACTATATATTTTACTTTTACTTTTTAATTCTATTTTTAACCAAATAAAGAATATATTTCTTTATTTTTTAAATTTATTTTCTCAAGGAATATCTTTATTCCACAAGCAATATCTCATAATTATGATCTCTGTCTCACCTCACTTAAGGGAATATGGCCATTGGCCTTGCTTGGTCGGGCAGATTCGTCTTTTTCTACATTTTAAGAGGCTATTTGATTTGAAGAATTTTTAATTGGCAGAGCTTTTATATTGTTTTCTAAAACAATTTTTTTTTATAATGCTATCCTTCCTTTGGATCTAACAGGTCATGACCTTACTGGTGCTCTGATGAAGATCCTTACTGATAGAGAGGCTACTCTTTCACCGAAAAACTTGATTTTGCATTTCAATGAATTCACTTTAAGCGATTAAGTTCTCATTTTCACATCTTAAGTGAAAAAAAAGTGTTTCTCGCTCTCTTAGAGAACATTGCTTCAAATGTGAAAGGCTAAAAATTTTGATTCTACATTTCAATGTATTCAAATACGCTTCCAATAATTTAACATGTCTTTTGAAGACGATAAACTTATTTTTCATTTCCGTTGAATATTAACGGTCATAAAACTATATGATTGCCAGTTTTTTTTTTTAAAATGAAAATTGTGCTAAGAACAAAATAAAACTTTTATGGTTTAACTATAAATTAAATGTGAAAAAAAATACATATTTGCTAAATTTAAGATAAAATATTTATGATATATGGATATTCACTATAAAGAGAAGCATAATACTAAGTTAAGTGTGGCCAAGATGATGATGCTGAGGTGGATGAGTGGCTTTACCCTTAGAGATAGGATACGCAATGAGCATATACGTGAAAAGGTTGGAGTAGCTCCAGTAGAAGATAAGATTAGAGAGAGTCGCCTTAGATGGTTTGATCACATAAAACGGCGGCCTTCCGATGACCCGGTTAGGAGAGTAGAGGTATTAAATTTGACTTATGTTAAGAAAGGTAGGGGTAGACCTAAAAAGACTTGGTTAGAAAATATTAGGAATGACCTTTCTTTATTAGATTTAAACGAGAATTTGACTTTTAATAGGACACAATGGAGAAAAAGGATTCATGTAGCCGACCCCACGTAGTGGGATAAAGGCTTAATGTTGTTGTTGTTCTTATCTTTGTCTGGGTAAAGTTCAGTAGTTGCAGCGGGGAAATATATATATATATTTTTTAAATCTTTTTTTTTTCCTTTTGACTGAAGATGTGGATGCTGGAAAATTTGTTCTTAATAGTGCCTTGTAAGAGATAGAAGAGGAATCAGTTCAGGAGTTAGGGACCAAGAAGAGTCGAGAGACATTGGAGAGATGAGAGAAGAAAGAAGCGATAGGAGATAGGAGATAGGAGATAGGAGATAGGAGAGAGGAGAGAGGAGAGAGAATCTTGATCAGCTCCGGACGCGATGGAGGGCCCTTGACGACGAAGGAGTTCATTGCGGAGTTCGACTGAGCTCGGTAAGCCTACGTGGGACGAAGTTCGCAGCGGAGCTCGACTGAGCTCGTCGAGCCGCTCGACATATGAGACGTGTCGAGCCCGAGCTCGGTATTTGATAGTCGAGCTCGACTCGAACAGTGCCTGACTTGAGCTCGACTTGACTCGTTTGCACCCCTAGGCTGAAGCGACCGAACGACATCAAACACTCATTTGACGTTCGGTTGGAGATTGTCTAAGTGGAGAGAGCGCCATTTGAAAGATGTGCTTCTTCTACAGCGGAGGAGACAGAGCCAAAATTTAAAATTTAAAAAATTAAAAGGTCTTACCTAAGGTGGAGGTAATATAACGTAGTGGGTGTCAGTAATATTTATAGAGATGGAGAGCCTCCCTAACGTTGGAGATTGGAGATGTGGGACTAAAGTTCAACAGCTTTCTTCTTGCCTTCTAAAATAAATTTTCATAACAAAAATTTTCAGTTCAAAAATTTTTTATGCTAAAAAATAATTTTAAAAAACAAAAATAAAGCTATCCCAAATAAAATTTATAACATGGTATGAGTGGTAATAATGAAATGTTGGAGTGATTTATTTGATATTAAAATTTTATATGTGATAGGAATGTAATATTAAAATTTTAAATGTTAGATATATAAATAACATGAAATAAAGTGGTTTGTATGTAAATCCACCAAAAAAATACACCAAAGTAGCTTTAAAGACTATTCCTCAATTGATATTACAAATCAGAAAAAAAAAAGACAAATTAGATTAAAAAAATAAGATCAGAATAACACTATGATCCAATATAATAAGAGTGAACTAAACCACAATTTTTAAATAGAATGTCAGTCTTACAAACCAAGCCCAGCCCATTATGAGCCCAGATTGGACCAGAGCACCGGTTTAGTTGAAACAAGATCAGGCCGTGGATTAAGTTTCTTGCTTAAGCCCGGCTCACCTCCATAGAAGGGATTAGGCCCAACTTGTTCCATTAAAACATTTCTAAATTTTTTGCATTAAGTAAATGACTGAAACCCAACCCGATTTATCGATACAGGTACAAAGCCCTACAATAACCTATCGTGTCAAATGGATCACCATTCCCAATCCAGGTCTAATCCAAACTTCCGGATGCTTGTGAAACCCTAGAAGAAAAAGGCATTTTCTTTTAAAAACAAATTATACGAGGTACGGTTCAGCATAGAATATTAAAAAAAAATCCTTTTTTTAAGCAATTCATTGAAGAATTTGTTTCTCTTCCGGAATGCGACGAAAGGATTCAGCACTGCATGTGATTCGACAGCCGGAATTGCTCATCAGAAAATCTTACAGGTTTGTACTTTTCAATCCAGGAAGAGAAAAAACAAATAAAATAATCCAAATCAAAAGCATTTGTCTTCGAAAAAACGAATCAAAGATTCAAAGCCAGAAACATTTTTCCTCCATTTTTTTCCCTTCAGCAATCCATAGAAGTAAGAACAGGCGAACAGCTCACAGACAGAAAACCTGAATCCTAATCCTTCAAACATCACCCCATTTACAAGATGATCAACCACAAACCAAAAGACCAGAGAAGATAAAACAGGATAGAACCCTAATACAGAACAAAAACCCTAAAAATACGGCTCACCATCATCAAAGTTTAGAGCATAACTGAAAGGATCATATCGAGAGCTGAATCGCTGCCGCTTTTCAGATCTCCTTCGGATCTCCGCCCTCAGCTTCCAATAAATCCTCCTCACAAGCCGCCTCCTAAACCCCACCATCTTCACCTCCTCTTCCGCCACAGCCACCACCGCCGCGATCGCCATTCTTACAGCCACAGCCATCATCTCTTCCTCACCTCCTTCTCCCCGTCTTCTTCTTTATAGAAACAAAGGAGGAAATGGCAGAAATCTGAAACCAGAAAGTAGAAAGTCTTGCGGCTTGTAAGAGAAGTACTGATTCTGTTTTCCTCTCGCGGGCATTTAACCCGAAGAAGGGTGGAGAGAATAGTAGGGGACTGGGATCGTCTCTCTCTCTCTCCTCCACCTCTCTCTGTCACAGATTCTGGTTTCTCTCTCTAGCATTCTTGACTGCAGAGCGAGCAGTTTGGCTTGCAGTACAGAACGGGAAGGGAGGTCACATGGGGAAGGAAAGAGCGTTCTCTTTTCGTTCTTATGGGAAAAAGGAAGGGAAGCCTTCTTACCCCTTTTTCTAACATCTTTTTCTTTCATAGGATATTGAGGAATTCTCCTTTTATTTTTCTCATAAAATAATATTGGTGGTTTTTTTTCAAAAAGAATCAAATGAAAATAATTAAAAAAAAATATTTATAGGAAATTTTTATTATCATAAAATTAATTTTTTTATTATTTTAAAATGAGTTTAATATTAAATAATTAATATTATCTTAATTTTATAGGAGATTTAAGTGTTTGGAAATTACTTTTGGTTTGTGTATTCATGTATAATTTTTTTTCTATTATTTGAATTATTTTTTATTATAATGATATTAGAATTTTAAAAGGTCTTAAATTTTTATGCTATTTATTTTGCTAATTATATATAAATATATAAATAATTCAATATTTTATTCCATATTTTAAAGTAAATATTTTAATTTCATTTAATATATCTACAAATAAATAATAAATAATTTTATATAAAATTTTTAAGCACTTCTCAAAATTAGATAAGGATATTCAATCCATTTTTTTAATTATAACTTATTCAAAAAGGTAAATTTTGTAGCTCAAATTAAATTAGAAAATAAATAAATAAGTCGATCCATACTTTTTGTTTGCTTATATCATATATCATATATCATTAAGCTAATAAAGCTTGGATCTTCATTACATGCTCGAGTCTTTTTAATAGAATAACTTCAGTATACTATAAGAATAAGGGATAATTTACACCTCCTGCACATGTCGATGGCAAGCCATCACTATCAGACCATTATTTCCACTATGCTGCTAGTTTTCTCATTATTAGTCCCTCTACTCTTCTTGAGAAATTATTCTGTATGCAGTCCGAACACAGAATTGGGTTCGGATGCTGCGTATTTAATGCTTATTTTACTGCGTATTTTTTGATACATTATGTTTTCTACGCATTTTTTGCGTATTAATTATGTATTTAGTGAGTATTATTTATGTGTTGCTTGATATCAAAAAATACGCAACACAATAAGCAGTAAATACGCAGCATCCGAACGCGTTCGGATTACGTACAGAATAATTTCTCACTCTTCTTACCTTAAGTATTTAGTTTAATTACAATAATACGATAGTACTATATGAGATATATATGATGTTTCCCCCCACCCCCGCGGGCACTTAAAGATTCCACCATTGGAAAGGAATATAGAATAAAAGAAGAAGAACTTATTTCTACTATTCCATTGCTCTTGATTTTGCCTAGGTAGCTGGTTTTCTTTGTAGATTGTGCTTGGTGCTACGCCAAAAGTGAACAACTCAATCGACTGCACATCATCAGAACATTATGATACGAATTAGTTCATGCTGACTGTAGAATTTCTTGTATTTTATTTGAGATTAGTATAATAAAAACTAATCATTTATGTACCCTCAATCTCAAATAAAATTTTAAAAATATTAAGCTCATTTTGATACAATTTGTATCACAATCTCCTAATATAATTTGAAAATTTTCACTTTATATGCACCTTAATTCAATGCCCAAAATTGAAGAAATATTATTTATGTTTTCATTTATTGGAGGAATATGTCTTAAATGTTATTTTACACTAATTTACCCTTCTTTTTGTCTATAAACCAACTTAATATGAAATTAACTTTTAAATATAATTTTCTAAATTAATAAATAGAATGCATATACATTTTTTAATTTTAGTAATTATGAAACAAAAAATCCATAAAATTTCCTCTCTTTTTTTCTATAAATATATTCTCCATAAATTTTCATGATATTATTTTAAAATTTTAAAATTACATTATATTAAAATAATAATAAGACAGAATGTTTGGAAGTAAATCGAATCCAAAGCAAAATGAATGAAGCTGTTGGAGAAAGAGAAACGAGAGAGCATTAAATTCTCTTATATTATTTTAATAATAGACGGAAAAGAAACAGAACGAGACAAGTGGGAGGAGAGAGAGAGAGAAGATATGGGTGGTCGAGCTCTGCTATCAGAGATCTGATCATGTTCGGCCTTGAGAAGCTCGCTTCTCTCCTTTTTCTTTAACTGTCCCCAACCTTTCCCCTTCGAAAATATTACTCTTTCTCTCTCTTACCTTACTTTTTCTTTGTTTTTTTAAGGAAGTATAGACATTCATTTCGAAAAAAATAAAGTTAAAGAAGCCATTTACATAAACTTTTTACGAGTTTTAATGAAAAATATTAATTTTTGATTCCCTTTCTCTTAGGGAATCTCTAATGGAGAACTTTTTCACCGTAAAATATCGCAAAACTCCAAAATATCGTGGTTGTGGTCCAATCGAACGTCATTTTATGGAATTTTTATTGCATCCTTCCACCTGACGTAGAGATGCGTCCTCCCACCGCAAAAAAAAACTCAATTTTTGCTCGGTATTGCTAGGTATTATTTGATAATAACGAGGAATATCATCATGTGAAGACCAATACCAAGTTATACCGAGCTGTACCGAGCAATACCGAGCAATACTGAGCAATACAAAAAAATACCGAGTTCTTTCTAGGAAAAACTAGGTATTTATTTGTATTGCTCGGTATAGCTCGATATAACTCGGTATTAGTCTTCATATGATGATATTCCTCGTTATTGTTTGGTATTGCTCAGTATTTGCTCGGTATTTCTCGTTTTTTAGCTCGAATCATCTGGGAGGACGTATCTCTACGTCAGGTGGAAGGACGCAATAAAAATTCCATTTTATGTGATTCTGAGAAGGTAACGATCCTTCTTCCTTTCGCGCGTTTTTCCGGTTGAGAGAGAAAAATAGCATGGGTGAACAGTGCGACGCCAATATTGACATCGCACTGTTCACCCGCAAGCAAATGACGGAATATTTATCGTTTGGCTGGAGCGACCGAACGACGTCATACGCTCGTTTGGCGTTCGGTTGGAGATGCTCTTAGGGGGGTGTTTGATAAGTTTTTTATTTTATTTTATTTTTATATTGATAAGTGTATTTAAGTTTGATTGAAATGAGAATTTGAGATAAATTTTTGCAAATGAAATTTTTATATTTAAATTTTTTTTTATTTAATTTAATAAACATAAAATAAAAATATACAATAAATTATAAAATAGATGACATTGGATTTTGTAATCCAAAGATATGAGTGTAAATAAATAATTCAACCTCACCAATCTTACCAGATAAATTTTAAGTTTGGTTTGATCACTTTAATGAAAGGGTTTGGTTCAGCCAAGAAATTTGACCCATTTAGTTTGAGTTAACTCATAAACCTAATACTTACCCGTTTTATTTATTCATCCATAAATTTTTAAAATTTGATTAATTAATCTTGATACATCATCAAAAATTTATTTTGATCTGGCACGAATCACGAGGGAAAACCAAGTAAAAAATTCAAAAAATAAATCCGAGAGCATATGAACTCAATTTTTAGCAAACTTATAGTCGAATTGAGCGTCTCAGAAATACGAACCCAACGACACTAAATTCGACTCAATCCGAGGTCAAATGAGTCCAAATCAAAGGCCCAAAGCACTATTCAAACCACAATTTGGATTATCAAACGGTTTGCAAACGTGACATGCTTATAGTGGAATTGAGCAGCTCGACGAGACAAATCCAATGGGCCCAAAATCACTGAATTCTGATCTCACTAGGATGTCCAAATGATGTCACTAACATGTCCAAATGTCCAGTAAATGTTCCATGATCAACGGAATCAATATCGATCGTCCATACGAACCACTCCCAACATCGACCGTCCAAATGCCACCCTAGAAAATCTAAAAGTAAAGGCCTGGTTCCTCTTGAAAGGAGACCCGAGGTAGGAGAGCAAGAGAGAGATCAGAGATCGCTTTTTCCCCTTAGCTCCTCCTCGATCACCTGGATGCCTAGAGTTCCACCGGACCACCATCTAACTTCAGAGTTCCGCCGAACCACCACCTAACGACCGGTGTTCCGCAACACCACCACCTGACACCAGTTCCGTCGGACCACCACATGACACTGGAGTTCCATCAGACCGCCACCTAACACCGGAGTTCTGTTAAACCAACACCTGATGCCTGGTGTTCCGTTGGACCACCACCTGACACCAGAGTTTTGTCGGACCACCACCTGACGCTCGGTGTTCCATCGGACCACCACATGACACCAATATTCTGTCGAACCACCACCAGACACCGGTGTTTCGCTGGACCACCACCTGATGCTGGAGTTTCGTAGGACCACCACCTAATGCCTAGAGTTTGGCCGAACCACCACCTCACACCGGAGTTCCTCCAGACCAACATTTGACGCTCGGAGTTTCGTTGGACCACCACCTAACTCCAGAGTTCCACCAAACCACCACATTTCACCCAGAGTTCTGCCGCACCACCACCTGATGCCCGACTTTTTCTAGACCACCAACTAACGTCTGGCTTCCACTTGACCGCCATCTAACGTCGGACTTCTGTCGAACCACCACCTTCTACAAAAGTCTTTCTAACCCTTGTCTCCTGTCGACTATGGTCCTTCCGACCTTCATCGTCAGACAAAGATCTTTCTGACCCCCGTCTTCTACTAATTGCAGTCCTTCCGACCTCTGTCACCTTCTACGGTCCATCCAACCTCTATGGACATGCAACGATCTTTTTAACCTCCATCACCTGCAGACTACGGTCCTTCTGACCTCCACAACAAGAAAATGATCTTTTTGGCCCCCGTCTCATGTTGACTACAGTCATTCCGATCTCAATTGCATATTACGGTCCTTCTAACCTCGACGACTAGATAACGATCTTTCTGACCACTGTCTTATGCAGACTACGTTCCTTCCGTCCTTCGTCGCCTACTACGGTCCTTCTGACTTCCATCACATCACTGAACAACGATCTTTCTTACCCTTGTCTCATGCCGACTACGATCCTTCCGACCTCTGTCGCCTACCCTGATCCTTCCGACCTCCATCACCAGACAATTGCATTTTTTATCACCGTCTCCCGCCAACTACGGTCCTTCCTACCTCCATTGCCCGACAACTGTCCGTCTGACCATTGTCACCCGAATACAATCTTTCCGACCTCCATCGCCCATCGACTATGGTCATGCCGACCAAACAAACATTTCAATATTAATTCTTTCAATTTCCACCATGTAATTTGATGTATATTTGTTACATTAACCCAAGTCTTCCCCCAAGGAAAGGCTTTATTTGTAATCGACCGTAAATAATAGTGGATTCATTCAAACTAAATTAGACCTCATAGTTTTTCCCCCTTTTCAAGGGTTTCCACGTTAAAAACTCTGGTGTCTCTTATGAACGTTACACCTTCTCTTTCATCTGCTTGTGTGCTTGATCTTCGGACAAAGCTAAGACTTTATATTTTATATTTCTCTACCGCCGTGAGTATTCCAGGCCGCAACAAATCTAAATATATAGTTGATTAGGTCCAAATTTATAATTAAAAAAACAAATATATTACCCGGTTGGATTCGGGTAATCTAAATTGCTAGCAAGGTAGGCTTGAGTCCATGTTTTACTCATTTATTAAACTGGTCAGGCTCAAGTCAATTCGATTCATATCAAGTCAATTTCAAATCAAATTTAAATTCAACCTATTAATACATTTTGCCACCTTTACCAACGAAAAAAAAATTAAAATGACCCAAAAATAAACACCGAAAGTTATACTAAAAGTGACTGTTGCGTCAGATATAATTTATTTTCTTTAAAATCAAATATCTAATTTTCAAGTCCAATTCATATCTTACATTACAATAATGCATCTTCGAAGGAAGCCTACCTAGCTTATACTTAAAAGGTTCAACACTCCTTTCACAGTTTTAGGCATCAGAATGCGATTTGAGCCCTTCGCCTTTATTTGAGATAGAAATTTTTCTATTTTTTAACTCAATTTGTTTAAATCATTTTATAAATTAAGACGCTTATCAAATATAGATTATTCATAAATTAGATTAGTTTAATTATCACTAATATGATTTTCCATATTCGATTGTGTAATTTTAATGTTGATGTTTACTAGTTACTCCTTTGATGTGTGTATAAAGTTTGTAAAATATTTAAACATTTATATAATAATATCAATTTTATATTCTCATAAAAAATAGACAATCCTAACAACCCAATTTTGTTCCCTCCGGATGCCGAACATCATCCAAAGACCAATCAAAATGCGCCACATCATCCCTTCGCTCGATACCGCTGACATGATTGCATCTGTTCTCCTTCAGACATAAAGCTGCGTCTGCCGTCCGCACAGAATAATCTCTCCATAAATTAACAATTAAATCAGGATAAAAAATATAAAAGGAAAAGCAGATCAAACATACAAAAACAGCTTATCCTTTACTAAATCGGATATAATAAATGGCATTGCTAGCTATCAAAATATATACTTGTATAGGGCTACAAGCAAATTCTCTCTCAATCACACAAGACAAAATTAAACTCATAGCTAGACCATCATCAATATCAACACAGTTGAACAAATAAAATCTCACCTTCCATTCGTATTCAAATATATTTACACGAGCCTGGAGCTATTCAACCTACCCCACCATTTCCTCTTAGGAGTGCCGGGTTCTTCGCTCGCCAGCTTGTTTATAATAACTTTGGTTTCTCGTAGCCGAATACTGTAATCTTTCCTCCAAGACTCGAACGAAATCTTCAACTTCTTCAGCTCCTTTTCTGGATCAAGGTTTGCCTGTGCCTGTCCAGATTTGACTTCGACGAGGAACTTGGCATCATCGGCGAACACCTGGGCGCGTTGTTCGAATTCTTCGGTTAAATGGCTGATCGTTTTAAGGCCGGCCGTCGTATCTCGGCCGGTTAAACGGAGACCGGGTCGAGGGCCGCTCTCGGCCCCATTTGGGTTGCCACTGCTGTCCCAGCTTTGGTCGACGGAAGCATCCGACCTTCGCTCCATGTCATCAATGGCGAGGCTTTTCTTTGCAATGGAAAGACTGGACTGTAATGATCTCATCTGCTTCTGCCACAGTTCTTCCATGGATTTCATTTTCTGTTCATATTCAGTCCAGCGATTGTCGTATTGGTGGAGTCGCTGCTGAAGCACTTCGTTCTCCGCTTCCTTCTCCCTGATATTGGTTTCGGCCTTCAGAATCCTCCTCTGCAGCTCGGCGAGGACAGATGCCTTGATTAGCACTTGGCCAGGTTCGGATGCCTGTTGAGTTATAAGCAAATTAGTGTTAAAAAAACTAAAGGAAAGCATCAAACCACCAATTAAAAGAAGAATATGAAAATCACAGTTAAGAGAGAGAGAGAGAGAGATAATTTGAGTAAATATTTTAATTAAACTAATCAGATATTGATTAGAATAATTAGGGATTGAGTAGTCCAAACATTAATAATATTATAGTTTTATTAGTGTTTAATTATCACAATTAGGTTTTGTTGGATTGTATGTCCTAGAATTGTTGGATGAAATTTTGCCAATCCTACTTAAGTCTTACTAGGATCATAGAGACAAAAATTGGGCAAATTATTAGGCGCGGACACCTGATAGAGAGAATCATCCGGTTGTCTCTGTCTACAATAAAATCGTAGTCAAAGCACAACTACTACAATAACTGTGCTTTGGCTGCATTTTTATTATAGACAAAAAGAAATCCGAATGATTCTCTCTGTCCGGTTTCCAAACCTAATAATTTCACCAAAAATTGAGTTAGAGAAGAGACACTGAACTAGCTTTGAAAGAGGTTGGCTGGCTTGGTGTTGACCCAATTTTACCGAGGAATATCTGGGAGGGACTACATTAGAGTTCTCCCAGAAGAGTCTTGGAAAATGCAAGTGCTCTTGAGGAAGAAAAAACACCAATTAAATTGCTGAAGAAGATTTAGGGTTTAAGATTAGAAAGTAAAAATGATGCAAAATTAATGCCACGCATCTGTTAAAAACAAAGAAAATTTGAGCTAGCACCCCAATCAACACTACATACGAATGAAAGAAGAATAGCAATGAATAAAGTTGGTGGCAAATAGTTTGGATAAGACTAACTATGATGATGAAAGAAAAAAAAAAAAGAATCAGATCAAGGAGAACTTCCATACTTCATTCATACATCGGCTAGCATTAAAAAAAAGATTTAAAGTTCATCATGATAGCTTATTACCCTCTTTTCATCAAATGGCTCGACGTAATATGATAAACCATCTCCAGAGAACCTTCTTGCAATCCGTGCACGAATAACTAAGAAAAAAATAGGTATCAGATGATTGAGGACTGCCTACAGCTACTTCCGACTTGATAAACAAGAGCAAGAAATTGAGATATTTACCAGACTGTATAACAACTGAGGCATTCCGAATGCTCAGATAATGTTTCCTGGTAATTTGACATTTTACATATTTCTGTAAAATTATAGCAGCTCTATGTTTCTGTAAAAGGTCTGAATATATCCGCCTCGTCTTTTCACCTCGAATATCTGTTCATGTAAGAAATCATAATTTAGAATTTCTTTAGGAGTTATCAATAACATTAGCTGCCTGAAATGCATCAAATAACACTCCATTTCATGATAAAAACAAAAAAAAATATATCAAGTAAATTTTGGTAGAAACCAGCTTACATGATTGCAACATGACAATTCCTTTCCTGCGTTCCTTCACATAAAGACGAGCTTGATGACCTCTGAAACAACTCTGAACCCTTAAAATGCCATGTAGAGTACGATTTCTAGTATCCTCAAGCGTACCGATCTGATGATTTTCAATAATTGAATCGTAACAAATAATAAATTTAATAAGTAAGCAAAAACAAGTTGAATAAGATACACTGATTAAAGAAAGAGAATAAAAATGAAAGAATTATCAACCTAGAAACTGAAATGTAATTCACCTAAATAATCAAAAGATATGCAGCATGCAATATAAAACATAAAAATATACATAGTAAATAATCAAAACTGATTATCATTTGACATATCAGTTAATAAAATTAGTACTAGAAATTTAGGAGTAAGAAATAAAAAAAAATTAACTGATTTCCATAGAAGAACGGACTATATCAATAATCAATCTATGATAGTCAACTTTTGCATGGAGATTACCTTCTTTCCTGATTCAAGTAACTGACTGTGTATTGAAGGCTTAAAATTACCTGTCCAGTACGGAAAAACAATTTGGTGTAGCCAACTTGATACATCTCAGGAAGAATATTAAATTGATGAAGAATCGCTACTGATACACTAAGCGGATCTTGAGAAGCCACATTTTCAAGGAGAAGGAAGCCATATCTGAGAAAGATTAAAACATAAATAGCACATGCATTTAGAAATAAAAAGATGTTGATTGCATTTCAAGAACAGCAACAATAAAATTGCAAACTTTACCTTCATGGCAAATTTGAGGAGAAAATGCTTTCAAAATGAATAAGATAGAAACAAATGGACAAAAACAAAATAAATATTTCACCTTCTAGCAAATTTTTGGTGAGACATCCTGGTAGGATAACCGGATCTGGATATACGAACAACTTCAAGAACTCCACAACACTTCAACTGCTGGAGTATAAGAGATTGTTCATAAGTTGAAGGAAGTTGCAACTTGTTTGGCTTGATACAACGTATGAAGTGAGGTGTAGTGTTCCCGAGCCTTTGCATTAGTTGAAAAAGTTGCCCCTAATCAAGGCAACCAGAGTTTGTTAAAAGAAACAGATGACTTTTTATATAGATAACTTGTTATAGAGTTTGTTAAAACTTAAAAAAAACAATTCACATGAAACTTCAAGTTAAGATAAAGCTAATAGGCACCAAAGCTCAGATCAAATTTGAGTTTTAGACTTTTTATAATTAATATCAGAGTAAGGTTTTGGTCCCTCAAAGTGAGGTTGGGTTTTTTTTTTAGACTATGTATAAATTTCAGCATTTGAATTTCTTACATAGAGTGTAAGGCATATATACCTTGAACTTTGTCGCAACACTTAGCCTTTGGGAATCCACACCACTGGAACGGTATGGACTGCCTTCTTGTGCATCAGATTGGGTGAGCATTTTAGATGCAAATATCTGAGGAAGGTGGCATGAACAAGAAGCCAGAAGTTGAATGGAGTCAATGTGTAATAGATCCCTATTCTTTTCAAGAAAACCGGTTGTGTCGTATACGACCTGATGAGTGAAGGAAACACAGCAACTGTAAGAAAGTGGAAGAAGTATATCATGCAAAGGTGAATTAATATTTACAAAAGGTCCTAATAGCAACCTCCCCAGCATAATGGCTAACAGTGAAAGCTTTGCCTCTTTCTCCTTTAAAGCAAGAATTTGAATGAAGATGCTGCTTAAGCTTGTTTGCAAAAGTCAGATCTGTACCATTTGGAAATGTAGATTCCTCATCCAAAAGAGACAATAACCCTAATGGTTTCTGCATAAAAGTGGAAATTAATCTTCACAAAATCGCTAGAAACAAGATCGGATAGCATACACAACGCAATAAAAAATTTAGAAGTGTTGAGGTCCATAACAAAATAATAATAATAATGAAAGTTAATTAATCAAATGCTTGCTTTTAAGTGTTCAATTACTTCGGACTATACCATATCTTTTGTTAGGTGCTTTATTTATGTCAACTATACCATATCTTTTGTTTCATTTACTCCGGACAATCACAATTTTTTTAATCATTTACCTCCTACCAAAAATTCAATTTGAATCTCATCATTCAATACGTTTCACTGAATATTCTGATGTTTCAATTATTCAACCATTTCATTTCAAGAAGTTCCACATTAGCAAAATAAGTCAACATTTACTTTGTCCTTATTTGTCTTTATACTAGTTCTCAGTGGTCAAAGAGTCATTTATCACAGGATTTTTATGTCATTTTCTAATTTGTTATGAATGGATGTTCTACTTAAGGGCCTTCTATTATATCATAAAGGCATCCCAAGTTTTTTATGAACAATGCTGATTGTACTTGAATGGAAATAGATCAAAGACTGCCTTTAGGATTTCACCCCCACCCCTCAACTACCCATATTCCCTCTCTCCTCACAAATGATATCCTACCAAATCTTAGGCCACCACACCTCTTCAAATTCAAAACTCCACTTAAAAATTTAAATCATTTTCACATCCCTTCCTAAAAGCCCTCAATAATTTACTAATTTACATTAAATTCCAAATTCAAACAAAAATTAGACTTCAACATAATTAACTTGCTTACATTTCAAAATCAAACCGGGTCCATTCCCATCCAATGAACAACCACCCTCTCTCCCTCTTGCATGGAATCAAAGATCCAATTTAGATTTTCTATAATTGGCCCTTCTTAAGAAAACGATTAAAAAAAACTGCTCATTAGCCAATTAACTCCACTTACAACGAATTCAGTTCAAACAATTTAAATACTCTTAACTTGACCCAATCAAACCCAACTCAATAAAACTCAACCCTACTGACACAATTAGATTAACGCAATCAACCAAATCCACCTGGGTCAATCCATCCATCCTAATCCAATTAGCTTAATCTAATGAAACAATAGGCTCAAATGCATTAGAAAAAATTTCGATAATAAAAATGATAGTCAACCAAGCTCATCCCATGAGTATAAATGAAGATCTCCATGATTTCAAAGAAATTCTTTCAGAAGCTTGATAATGTTAATGTATCAATGGTGAGAACCTACTGCCAGTATTGTTGTAGGTGGAATAGTCTTGGCCTTTGTCTTTTCTCAGCAAAAATGCTATTTATTATTTAAGGCTTGCGTCATTTGCAAATTGTTGTGAACACTGCAGTCATTTTACTCAAGGCACTACGATAAAATGACTCATAATGGTGTATTTGAATAATGCTTGATTACTCTATATATTAAAGTAAAAAGCTTCAGCTTCCCTAAGAATTTTGATCACCTCTATGAAAGTTGATAATTCCATGCCCTTTTTTGTGGGATTCAGTATTGCATAATTCTTTCTCATACACTTCTCCCTTTACTCTCTCTTAGTTCTTCTAAACTACCACAGTTCTCCGGCCTGCTCTAAATCAAAATGTAATGTGTAGGCATTTGGTCTCAAAAAAGCTGTCAAGGTAAATACTTGTACTGAGAAAGCGGATTGCCACCGGGGAACTCATGCTATGAATATATTATGGCCTGGCTAAATATAAAAGCGAAACATCTTGAAATCCAATTTTAAATGTGTTTCAAAACTAATGCATGAAAAAAGGACTGCATTTCAGGGAATAATGAGTGTAAGCACGAAGAACATAAAAAAGCCCAAGTCATGAAGAATTGAGGCAATGTGCTTGTTTTCCAAGCTGTGGTTTTTTATCACGAGATTAAAGCTAATTAGCAGTCCAACAAAAAGCAACAAAATTTACAGTTTCTTTTATGAGCAAAGGCTGGCATTAAAATAAATGAGAAGACAGAATATCTAACAAACCATCAGTAACAACTGAATCCACTTGGGAAACCTCAAAAACGGACTTAGTTCAGAAATAATAATCTAAAGAGGCTTAAGCAGAATGAAGCATAGAGTGATCACTTACAGCAATCCGTACTTTTTTCTCAAAATAGGCCATGGAACACAGTCATACCTTCTCAAAAAGTTTCAGACAATTCTGATTGTCCTCAAAGTCAACCCTTGCCCAATCTATGCCATCTTGAATATATTCCTAAAAATACAACACAATTATCTTTGAATAAGGTTATTTGTTCAAATTTTTGTGATGTACTTCAAACATATATAACGGTAAAATATTTGTTGAAAGTGCTCTAGCTCCCAAAAAGAAAAAATAGCTGAAAATAAGCTAATAAAAAAAAATGAAGTCATTTTACAACATAAAGCAATAATGAGAGCAAATAAACTAGTAATAAGGTATGAATCATCTTCTATTAAAGAAATTAATCAAATGACGAGACAAATGCACTTTTGTTTAACAAAACTATTATAATCTCAATAATAATCTAAATAAAAACACAAACATCATTCAACAAAACTATTAACTTGTGTAATCTACATATATACAACAGCAGATGGACACAATTTGAAATGGAATAAGCATAAGTTTTTCTATACATGCTTGGCTGGGCAAGCGTTCTACAGATAGCATCAGAAGTATAAAGTAAAAGCAAAATATATCAACAATTATGAACACCATATATTAACATCATTGATAAATATAGACGGTTTCCAATCCAATGAAGCAGAGAAAGGCCTATCGCCCACTTTCCAATCGATTTCAACCATGAAAATAAATAACTCTACAAAATGAAAGCCAGTAAGTGGATATTAGTCGACATTACTGAAAATAACTAAAGTCTAATGTTCATAAAATGTCATGACTTTGCTAGACATCAGAAAAACGTTACAGCAAAATTAACGGTAAAAAAATTATGAATAAAGCATTTTTGAAGAATCAAAACCAAATTAAAAAAATATAGTTAGATTTTAGTGCTTTTCATTCTACTTGAGAGAATATTGTGCCAAAAAATGCCCTACGTGAGTAAAATTTAGAATGTAATTGACCAACAATCAATCATTAGTTGAAGTTGATGAAATTTGTTCGTCATCTACAGTAAATGGCTGGGATCATTCTAAAGAACTAGAATCAAATTTATTAGGGAAATAACAAGGAAGGATGCCACATAATTATCAGATAATTCTCACTGTAAAATAGGAACTCTTTTTCCAAAATACAGAGAGATAGACCTATGTTACTCTCAGGAGGATCTTACCGCCAAAAGAATTCCAACTTATTCTGAGAAGTATATCATACAATTGATACAACATATATCTAAAAAACATTCACTCACCACTTTACCACAAAGGCACTTATTCTAAATTTTAGGACCCAGATTTGACTCTACAAGCATCCACATCTATACCTTGGTATAATGGATTTAAGATATCTAAACCTCCTGCACCTAAGTATCACTCTATACTCTATTTAACTTAGTATTATGCTTCTCTTTTAATTGCCAACATTCGGCACCATAAAGCATTGCAGGCCTCACTACCATCTTATAGAATTTTCCCTCAAGTTTGAGGGGTACATTTCTATCACATAACAAGCCCGATGCATTCCTCCACTTCAACCATCCAACTTGAATTCTGCTGATAATATCCCCATCTATTTCACCATCACTCTGAACAATAGATCCAAAATATCTAAAACGTGTACTCTTATTAATGACTTGATCGCCCAAAGTCACAATCCCCTCACTAGGTCTCAAGACATTACAAAAAAAAAATTGTACTTCTTTCCAGTTCAATATTAAATCAAATTATTGTTCATGGGAAGCATAGAGGACAGAACAATGTAACAATGCATTAAAGAATTTACAGTTGAACAAAAAAGAAGATGCAACAGTAATGCTATTAAAAATGTCAAAAACAATACCTCCTGTTCTAGTTTGAATAAATGCCGATTAAAATGTTGCTGCAGTCTCTCATTAGCATAGTTTATGCAGAACTGTTCAAAGCTATTCTTCTGCAAAATATTAAATGATGTTAATAGTATGTTATACAAAAACATGAAAAGAGAATGTTCTACTTACTTCAAAAGATTCAAAACCATATATATCAAGAATGCTGATTGATCTTCCTGTTCGCCGCTTTCCTACTTCAAGTGACATGTTAATTTGTTCCACGAGCCATTCAAATAAACTAGCATACAGAGACTTTGCTAGTGCATCTCTTGTGTCTATTGCCTAGTAAAAGAAAGCAAACAAATAGTATGCTACATTAAAAGGACGCTAAGAGATAGTGTTACTGAATGTGAAAGAATGAAACCTGGGTTAATGTGAGTTTTTGTATAATAGTATCACTTCGAACTCTCATTTTCCGAGTACATAAAGCCAACTTCAAATCCTGAATATCACATCCAAGTAATTTGGACACAGTTTGCGCAGCTGAAAAAAAGGCCACACAATTAACAAATGTCGCATAGAGTGCTAACAGCTCTTTAAATGTATGCATAATACAATGGCAGTAATCAAAAGGAAATTTCATGTTAAAAAAAAGCGCTTCAAATATGTATTTATGCTGGTATGTTTAAATAAACCAAGACCAACTTTCTAAGAAATTAATTTCATCAGCAAGGTAAAACTGTTTTTGTCTTGGTTATATATATCAGATTGTGGGCCTAGACTTCATTTTCATATTCATTTTGATCAAAATAAATTCAAAGAATCTTTGTTTAGTAGCCATATTGATAAAAATAAGGATCAATCCCCAACATATTGCTTTCAGCATCAAACCAAGTTCATCTTCATCATGATAAAGCAATAAATAAAGATCAAAACTGACAACATTATGTCAAGTTAGTGTTAGGCCGGTTCAGAACCAAGCCGGCCCAAAGGCTGGCTCAGGTCTATAGGAGGCGGACATGTGCCACCTCCTTTACCTCTTGCTGCCCACACTAGTGGGCCCCACTAGGAGCAATTCGATGAGAGAGGTTTGGGCAGCTAGGGTGAGAGGGAAAATTTGAATTAGGGATGTTTGAATTAGGGAATTAATGTACTAATAGTATGGCTTGTTTAGGGTTAGGGTTATGCATGCTTTGAGGGTTCTCTTGGAGTTTTTCTTTAGAGTCTTGGGCTTGGAGTTCTTCTTTAGAGTCTTGGGCTTTAGATTCATCGTCTAGAGATTGGGAGAGATCGATCCTCTTGAATTGAGGATCAATTGTATCTTACTTTGGGTTTGCTTTTGCTTTGATTTCATTATTGCAATCTATCATTTTGGATTGATTTCATCAAGATCTTCACATTATTTTCGCTGTTTTTATCAATTATTGCTAGGGTTGCTAGCGAACTCAAGTATTTCCTCTTGGATTACTTGCGAACTCAAGTATTTCCTATCAGTTAGATGCAAATCTACAAATAAAAATAGACGACAAAAGTGTGAATTAAAAAGAATTTCAGGGAGAGATTAAGTTGTTATTTCAAGGAAAAAAAGACATTATTAAAGAATGTTTATAGGTTACCCAAGAAGCTGATAATTGCCTGCAAGCTAACATTAGAGAAGTACCAACGCTAGCTTCCATATTCAATAGTCACCAAACATGGAACATTATAATCCAGGAAACGGCAACTGCATACTTATCTTATTGGATTATATTTTTAAGCCAAATATGAATGAGATGTAAATAGAAAAGATCTAGGAATTATTTTCAATTCCATAGCATACATCAAATAAAGTCTTTAGATTCATGTGTGGTGACACATGATATAGCCTTCAATACAGACCATTTGTAACCATTAAGGCTCTAGAGAATTTCTTGGGTCCTTGAGTTGGAATGCAAAGCATTTACCAAGATTTATTTCTCAAATCCAAGAAGTAATATCAGCAGGTGCACTTTTGCAATGCAGAAACAAATATAAGAACTTCAATAAACAAATAATCATTTTGAAATTTAAGAGTATGAAAAAGATTATAGAGTCCAAGAAGTTCTTTTGACATAAATAAAGAATATTTTTCATGTAATGTTAATTAGTATATGAATCAGAAATGAACTATTATAGGAAGGTTCACCTAACTACAAAATGAAAAACATATTCCTTGTTACTAATGATGATAGGCCTTTCAGTGAATAATGAAAAGCAACGTGCCTAAAAGTTATTCATTCTAACTTGTGCACATTTCACTGTGAGTATCTCATTCAATATCTAAAATATAAGCTGAGAAATTAATCTGATTGTGTGTTCCTAATCAACTTTGATCAAATCTGGTAGACATCTTTCCCAATCCCTTAAACTTAAACCACCACTGTCTTAATGTTTGGAAAAAGTAACCTCTCACACACAACTCGGGATTTGAATGAAGAATAATTCTAATAAAAACACCATTTTCAGATGAATTGTTCCTTGAAAATAACATTTACCTTTTCATTGAAGACCCCAATAGAAATTTTTTAATTCTCCAATTTAAATAATTTATCACACTAAATAAAAATAAAAATAACATAAAATATTTAACATTATAAGGTTTATTTTTATTACAAATTATATGCTTCATGTTCAAAATTTAGGATATAATCAAATATGTTGATAAAACGTTTATTTTCAACCATTCAAATGTATTGTTAAAAACTCAAATAAATATAGAGCCGTAATTAATGTCTCCAACGATCTATGAGACATATATTTGGACACACGAGCAGCATAGTATAGGTCTACAAATGTTGTTTAATAAATTGATATTTCCTCTAATATTTATTATTCAAATTTTGATTTTTAATACATTATTCTGATCTTTTTTTAAACATTTTACTTGCTTAAAAAAACTGAATAAGAAAACCAAAACAGTCAAAACCACAAAACTTTGTATGACATTGAAACCAAAATCAAAACCAAGTTTTAAATCCATGATCTCAAAAACCAATTCAATACATTAAATAATTTCAGAATTTGAGTTTTCATCAACGTATTATTTGATAATAGAACACTCAAAACCATAAAAACAAAGAATCTTTACAGAATTACATTTAAAACCATTCATGACTCTTTATGATAGTCATGCAAATCATACTCTTTAGAAGCATGAAAGACAAGTACACTTGGTCAGTAATAGCAAAAACAGAATACAGATTTTAGCATAGGATTTATGAATTAAGGCTTTCAGTTCCAATCCTAGGCTGAGAAATATTGATGTTAGGTTGATATCAACTATTAAGCATCTTATAAAACAAACAACAGAATTGGAATTCTCCCTCAACTTATTTTAAGGAAACGCACCTTCATCTGCAACAACTTCAACGTGGTTTTCATTGTCAATCACATTAAAGGAGATGTTACCCAACCATAGAATGGCAGCAAGCATCGCATAAACATTATCTCGGTCTTGTTGTCTGATGTGCACAACCTTCATAGCTGCCTGGAAGGAGTAAACTTTATTTTTATAACATTCTTTGGGCTTGCATTAGACTAGTTCACGAAGCACAGCAAAGAAAATGTTTTATTTTACCATAACAGATTGAAACCTTTCAGCATCATTGACCCCATTAATAACAAAACAACTGCTTTGCTTCAGATATTTGTACTCTTCCACACTTCTCAAATTCAACTTATCTGTTTCAAAAGGTTCAAAAAGCCCACGAAGATGTAGCATGAGGTGAGTGGTCATAATTAATTTGGAGGTTAGATATAAAATGTCAGGTTTATAGGATACAATTGGCACGTGAAGCAAACATGAATCTTAAACCTAAACAAGTGAATTTCACAGCGCATCAAATCTTCATGAATCACTGAAACAAATAAGAAGCAAAGGAAATCAAATAGTCCATAACCTATCCTGTGATGAACTACGTCATGACAGGAGAAAAAAAAATTTCTTAATTCCAAAATTTACTTAATAAAATTGCTGCTCTGTTCCAGAACCATCCACTAGAAGTCAGTAAGCATTTTAATTCAATAAAACAAGTCAGAATTCCATTCAATTATATGTTTCTTAAGGGTATTCATCTAAAGTTCAGATAATGTCGTTACTGTCACTCAAAGCTTAACAACTCAGGTTAGATCTTCAGAAGTAACTGCTTTAAAGATGATTTGGTGGTCCAGAAATATTTTACCAACTTGCATAAAGTGTAATGTCGCATAAGACCAGCTCTGATACATGGATTGGAATGCTGGAGAAATACACATGGCACAAAAATATAAATGCAGCATAAATAAGGGCTAAATTTTGTTAAAATAGCAAGCAAAAAGTTTTGGGATGGCGAAATCAAAGGTGCAGAAATAGTACTATCGAAAGACGCCCCTGCAAATATTAACATTGGATCAATACAGACATGGTTAAAAGCAGAAGAGTAAGTATTGCTAAGATGTAATTTGTAGATTTAAGGAAATGTTTGTATCATATTTCTAAAGAGAAAAAAAATTAGCTAAAGATATTAACCCTTTAGAATGCTGCACTTTCATGACTCACTGGAGCTTTACAGCCTCATTGTTGAACTAGCCCTTACGTTTGCATAATATTGAAGTCAGCTTTGAAGTGGCTCGCGAGTCAGCACAGCTCACTTACACCCCTAGCTTGTCCTCAAGCTATAGGCATCACTTTGCTTGTTGATGTAGTTAGGCTATAAACCATTTGCAACATTTACTTGCCTTGGACTTTCCTTTTATTGATTGGCAGCTCCCTAAGTGTGTACAACCATCACCGTCTCTTCCTTCATTATTTAGTACTTTTTTTTTCAAGAAAATTAGGTCTAAAAGAAATTATTATTACATTTATTATTATTATTATTATTTGGGTTATCATCATTGCTAGTCCTCAGCCCATGTAAGAATGATTGAGGGTTAATGTTAGATTCGCATCCAATTGCAAACTTGTGTCAAAGCTATGAAATAAATAGGTTCGTAGACTTACATTCAAGTAGTTTAGCAATTCAATTAGTCTAGAGGCAATATATCTTTGCATTCTTCTCAATGTTATATTCAAACATACCTTTGGTTTTAAGTCTTGAATTCATATACAATCGTTTGTACTTTTTGAGGATTTTACAACAAAAAAAAAATAGATACGGATTGGCCCTCACCCATGATAGGATTGAATGACAAAAAGGAGAATACAAAAAAGCAAACTCTAAGGTCTTTTGAAAGGTTAAGTTGATAATCCATAACAGCAATCAACAAACTTCAAATTAAATGCAATAAAGTTGGCAATACAAAGTCGGATTAAGAGTATTATAACTCATTTAAAAAAATGTTAGAACAAAGTGGCCTACCTCTAAGAGATTTTGAAGCACCAGCACAAAGTTGATAAAAAATATGATAAGACCTTTCACCAGCTGCACACTGGACAACTCTTGACTGCATAATGTACAAATAATTATGTAACTTCTAGATATAAACTTTTGAAAAAAAAAATTATTTAGGCAAAAGAATATACCTTCTCGAGTAAAACTGGCCCAAGTAGAACACAGTACCAAGGTACAAAATGAAATACATAAAGTTTAGTCTACCAAAAGAAAATATTTGGGGAAAAGCATTATATGATTAAAAACATTCTTACAAGTTTGAATCTTTGCACCAGAAATCTTTCCGTTTGGACTAAAATGAATTTCAATTAACTTTCCCTGCAGGAGTGTACAGAAAATTTTGCCAAATGAAAATATAAAAATAATAATATAGCATATTCAACCAGAAATATGCAGCCTTAAAGAATAAGTTGAAAAACGGAGATTTTTAAGTTGCTTAGTAATGAAAGCCAAACGCATCTTCTATCTTTTCTTAAAAATATTAGGAAGAATCCAGAAGCTTACAAAGCGACTAGAGTTATCATTTCTTGCAGTTTTTGCATTCCCGAAGGCCTCAAGAATTGGATTTGTTTGTAAAATTTCATATTCCATCCCAGTACCTCCTCCAAGAGCAGCCAAATATTGCATTGCAATCTTTGCTGTTTCAGTTTTGCCCGCTCCACTCTCGCCACTGGAAAAGAAGGTCATGCTTAGCACATTTGAGGCATCTAATTCACTACAAGCGGACAAAGATAGATAAGCTTGTAGTGGACAAAGAATGATAGACTTCAATTTAAATTAAATTGCATTGCCAAAAAAAAGTAATCAACACATTTGACACAAATAACTAATGGAACCAACTTTAATCTTTTTATACGAATACATAATATAAAAAGCTTTCCATGAAAAAAAAACACAATTACACAATACCCAAGAAAATATCCTACCAAAAGAAAGAAAAGTGGAGGAAAAAAAAAAAAGACTCATGACAGCTGAGAAGTAAGTGTTGAATGTTGTAAGAATGCGCTAATTGAAAAGGAATAGAATTTTACGGGGCATATGAGGAAATTAATGAGATCACACCTTATAATTATGGATTGATTGACTTCATCTGAAAAAAGAAAATCATGGTCAGAGGGAAAAAAATTACAATATAAGAATGCACAAATTTACTATGTGAAATATAACCTCTTATCATTTCATGTATTGCTGTATCAGCAATAGCATAAACATGTGGACTATCTATAGATTTGCTCTTATATGCCTCAATATAAACATTTCCATATAGTTGAACTTCCTTAAATGGGTTGATGGCAACCAGCACTGGCCCCGCTTTGGTCTAAATGGTAAATACAGAAACTTGTCAACACATTAACATCTTAAATGAACAGAAATTGGGGGTAATTCCATGCTAACAAAACTCTAAAAAAGAAGTAGAAAAAGATACCCACATAAATCATGTCTCGATCATATCTATATTGTAAGTTGTAGAGCACCGATGGTTCATTTAAATAACTAAGCTGCATCAAATCATCTACCCCATCAAGTATTTCAGGGTTTGAGGGTAAAATACTCTCTGTTTTCAACTTTAATACCTGCATAAGAAGTTTTAGGCTAAGCTAAAGATCGTTTATAAGTAAAAAATTAATATGCGTTCAACAACAAAAACATAAAATGATTACTTTCCCCTCTAGAAGAGAAATAATTGACTCTGCCCCTGAAGTTGATAGTATCCTCCCTAACATCCATTCTCCATTAGGAAGTTGGCACCAAGCATGAATCGTCTGAAACAAGATGAATTTTTTTAATAAATCAATAATATGTTATCACATCAGTAAAATAAATCATACATAGATCACAGTTAGAAAAAGCATCCTAGATATTTTTCACGCATTGCAAATCATATCCAAGTAGGGGATTCATCCAAGTATAAATATAAGAATCTGCATGAGAAAATCTCTGAAGTTGTATGGATATATCAAATTAATTGATAAATGCCAAGCCTCTGCGAGTTATTGGGACAAATGCAAAATAAGGGTAAGATGATACTGATAATAGAAAAGAATGAGAAAAGCAATGTCAAAACTGTTTAGCAAACAATGCATGGGCAAAGACTTCTTTGTTTTAAAAGCTTTAACTAGAGCTTATCTCTGATTTTGTTCAATGTTTGCAGTGGGAAATTTGCAGCACATTTACAAACAAAGATAATCTCCCCTTTTTTTTTGGCACTTGAGTGTTACAAGTTTCTAACTTTAATAGTCAGATGTCCGAAAGAATTCATGAAATGAAAAACAAGAAGCAAAAGCACAACTATGAAAGTTAACTAGTAATGCTCCAGTTACATGTATCGTAATTTATATGCAGAAAATTTGCTTGTTTATTATGCCAGAATTACCGTAACCGTCGAATAGGACAAAGCTGAGGAAATATGGTTACAAAATGATGTTTCTCCAATAATAAGGTGATGGATAGGCAGCTTATTAATAAGCTAAACATACAATACCAGACAACAATGATTTTAGTTATATGTTTGCTGTTTTCAACCAGTCACCGATACAATATGATGCATTAAGAAAAGGAGGGCGAATAATGAAGATCTTTGACAAAAGAGTCGATCATTGGATCCTATGAATTCTTAGCACAGACATACCTCAACAGAACGAAAAAAAAAAAAAAGAATATATAAAAAGGTCTTACCTTCTTCGGACCAAAAGAGCTGGTATCACTCCATCTGGAATCAATCCGGGACAAGAAACTCTCCGGCAAACAAGAAGGAGAAGATAATGACGAACTCTCATCATCTTGCGAATTCCTCTCGTCACCGACAGTGGAAATTGAACTATACGGCGATTCATCGTTCACCCTGATAAAGCCATCAGGATCCTCCTCCGCTGAGGCACACATATTAGCAACCTCCTCTTCCATGCACGTTGAAATATTACTAGTTTCTGTGGTACCTCCGACATTGACATCGTCTTTGCCTTCAGCGACAGGAGCGAGATTGGACGGTTCTGCTCTCTCCTCGGACAGAGATCCACCTGTGAATCTAAAGTCGCTCGGCAACGATTGCAAAGGCTGGAGACTAGGAGCAGCTCCAGGCTTCTTATTGAGCCTATCCACAGACGGACCCTTCTTTGGTTGCACAAAGGTCCTCTGCAGAGCAGGCTTCTTCTTCGTGGTCGCTAAAGGTCTCTCCGGCGTCGTCTTCCTCTTCGCGATCACTGCATTTCTCTCCGTCGCTGTCTTTTTCTTTGAGTTAGGGGTTCCGGGGCTCGGCATTTCCACTGAAGCCATCGGATTTCACTTCAATCTACTCCCAATAACTCAAAAAGACGATAATAAATCCCCGAAATACCTTGCGCGATTCTTCCTACCTTTCTACAAGTGTCACAATATCCTAATCCCAACTTCAAATCTCCCAAAAGAATTCTAAAAATTTCCAAAAACGAAAAAAACCTAACAAATGATAAAATCAAAACACGCAATAAATACGATCAAATCTAGCCACAATCTCCGCAACAAAACTTCCTCCAGCACTAAATCATCCAAAGACATTAATGAGATCGCCAAAATAAATCATGGAAGAGCTACTACTCCTCTACGCTGCCAAAGAAGCTCAAAATTAAAATCAAGTACCAAAGACCAATATTCCAGGTTCTAAAAATGCCTGAGTGGATCTATTCAATCAAGTAAATTTTGTGCAAGTAGCACAGAAGAAATCCGAAACCCTAGATGTTGCAGACGTGAGGACAGCGAAGATACGAACAGGAGCAGATGAGATAGAAAACGGACTTCTCTCCTACTGTTGCCGCCACTGGTTTCTCTCTCCTCCGTGAACCTCTGAGCTATTCCTTCGTGAATTATATAAATTCAATTACTTAATGTGATTATTTTTATTTTATTTTTATTTTTTTTATTTTGATATTGTTGGATAAAAGGGTTCTTTCAATCTCAGCTGTCCGTTTCGCGAGAGATCATTAGGGACTCTCAAAGGGACCAATAACGTACAGGCCACTCCGCCATCGCAGTTCAATTAATTTAATTTAAAGAGCAAATAAAAAAAATTTAAATAATTAAAAAAATTATTCTGAATAGCAAATTCTCCGTCCAAAATATTGTCTTAATCAGGCACAAATCTCAAGGCAAGATTATTTTAGAAACTTTCAAAAGTAAATTTGGGATCATCTGATTTCAGCAAACAAAGTCAAATTGAACGTCTCAGAAATACAAACCCAACAACATCAAATTCGATTCAATTTGAGCTCAAATGGGTACAAATCAAAGACCCAATGCACATTTAGAAGGTTCAAATCATAAATTTGATGATCAAGCGATTTCCAAACACAGCATGCTTATAGTTGAATCGAGCGGCTCAACGAGATAAATCCAATGAGCTCAAAATCGTCAAATTTTGATATCATTAAGACATTCAAATGCCCAAAAAGGATCCACAATCCATGAAATCCACAACGACCGTCCATTCAAATCACTCACAACTTACCCTTTATCTTCCTCTGATTATGTTACTCTCAAAAAATTATAAAAAAATCTCACGTTTCTCATGGTGAGGGGACTCAAGCAAGAAAAAGAATGCAGAGAGTTCTCTTGTCACCAAACTCCTCGATCACCGCGAAACTACCACCCGGCCACTAACTAACCC
This sequence comes from Dendrobium catenatum, assembly GCF_001605985.2. Lineage (NCBI taxonomy): Eukaryota > Viridiplantae > Streptophyta > Magnoliopsida > Asparagales > Orchidaceae > Dendrobium > Dendrobium catenatum. Next base: position 777,035 of record NW_021320055.1, read on the forward strand.
CAAACTTCCATTTGGACGCCAATTGACACCAGATTGTCGTCCGACCGCCGAATGACGCCATATTTTCACCATACCACTAACAGACCGCAAACTTCTGTCAAACTGCTGACTAACGCCGGATTTCTGCCTGATGATGGACTTCTGTCTGACCTTCGTTCACCACTAGATTTCGACTCGACGGTTAACTATTATAATATGATTGTCTTCAATTTCAATGACGAATCAAACACTTGTAATATATTCAAGCACATGTAGAATCATTTCAATTGGATGTGGTCCCATAATTTTTCCTTTTTTTCAGGGTTTCCACATAAAAATAATTATGTTTTCTTTTCCCTCCATTTTTGTGTTTGATATCCATACAAAGTTGAGACGAAAAAATATAATTCTATCACCGCGTTTATTCTAGCCCGCAACAACCCCTAAAAGTATATACTTTTTTAAATTAAGCCTCAATATTTTCTAAAATTACATGAATTATATTATGCACTAAATATTATGTATCCTATTTAATTACCCATATTTCATAATATATTGAAAATATTTATGAGAAGATAAATTGATCAACGTATATCTACATGTATCATTGAAATACATCTAATACGGCGCATTATATAATTAACAAAGTATTTAACTATATAATATCAATATATATTGATGAAAAATTATTTAAAATTAGCCGTATATTTTAAGCTAAAGTTGGTGGCTTTTTGTTTACTTGAAGCAATAAGCATTTGAACTAAAATACTTCGCTTCCAAACTAAAATGCCCGAAATTAATCTCTTGCTATTTTAGCCTTTTTAAAAGTTTTAAATCTCCATTAAATAATTAAATTCTAATTTAGGCTTCATTTATTATAGCTTTTGTACTAATTTTTAAAGAAATTTTATTTTATAAAAAATTTTTAAACTAAAAAAAATAATTTATAAAATAGTAAAAAATATTTCACAAACCAAACTTTAATGTTAGTAGCATTTTTAGCATTACAATAGTAAACAGCCACTCCTGGCATTTTCAATGAATGCATGTGGTGACCTATAAATGGACGGTGGTAATGAAAATTTTAAAAAAATTTATGATGATATTTTGATCAAAATTAACTTAAGAATAAAAGCTTATTTTCATTGTGTTTAAATAATATAAATTTATTTTAAAATAATATATGATAAGTAGTCATAAATTGCTTTGACCGTGCACGAATCTTCAGGCATATTCTAGTTAGCAATTTCCAAAATTAAATGCGGGATCATGTGAACTCCAAATTTAGCAAACTTATGGTTAAATTGAACATCTCAGTTAGACGAAATCGGACCAATTTGAGCCCACATGATATTAAATCAAGGACTTAAAGTAAAGTTGGAAGGTCCAAAATATTAGTTGGATGTACAATTTATATTCAAATATGACATGGTTATAGTCAAATTGAGAGGCTCAACGAGACTAATCCAACAAGCCCACTGTCCCTTAATTATGACATCATTAATGCACTTAAAATGCTTGACAAATGCTTTGTGGTCGATGTAATCAATATGAGTCATCCAATTGAGCACTGCACTTTTACTTTGTATCTCATTCATAATTACAGGGCATATGTTAATATCAAAATTTATAAATAGGCCCCCCTCTTACTACATTATAGAGGCAAGAGCTTTTGGAGAAGCTTGGAATTTTTTTAGGCTTAGACTTGGACTAAAGACCTAAAAGTGTTCTGAGGTTTGAAGTATCCCGAAGCACCACCTTGACGACACCACCAGCAAACCATTGCCACACTTCGCTCGTTATTGGACATCAGCCCAACCATCATCGTCAAACCTTAATTCGGTAACAATCACTGGGCTTTTGTCCGACCTCCATCGCATGCTGACTATGGTCTCCAATCACCATGGGCCACCAACTATAGTCCTTCTGATGTCTTTCGCCTGTCAACTACGGTCCCTTCGATCATTGTCGTCTACTGACTATGATTCCTCTGACCACCGTCGTCTGCCGACTATAATCCCTTTGATCTCTATCACCCAAAAACAGTTCTATCTATCTCAGTTGCCTGATTATAGACCCTCTGACCTTCATCGTCTAACTACCCTAATCAAACAAACAAAGCCAACAATTCTTTTAAAAGTACTCTTATATCAGTAAATTCTTTCAACTCACACAAATATAATGTGCTTTATATGATGTATATTTATTACATTGAACCAAGGCCTTCCCGTGTGAAAGGACATCATTTATAATCAACTGCAAACACTTGTGTAATCATTTTAACTGGGCCAAGCCCTGCGATTTTTTATTTTTTAGAATTTTTCACGTAAAAATTTCGGCGTCTATCATAACTCTTGCATCCCTCTTTCATATATGTATGAATGTGAATCTTCGTACAATATTAAGACGCTAAACCCTCTATATCTACCGTCCCAAATATTTCAGCATGCAACAATATATAATATATAAGAAGTTATAATATTTTTAATAATTTTGAGATACAAATCAAAATTTATTCAAATTATTCTTAAATTGTTAAGCGCTATAAAATTCAAACACTTTAGTGCTAACAAATTTATAGCCGTAGAATATGTGTTTGATATTTTTGTTTTGTACAAATATTTAGAATAAATACACGGAAGTTGTAAATGATCATAGTTTTTTACTTGAAAAGTCAAAATAAGGAAAAATCACAGGGCCTAATTGAGTTGAATGAATCATCAAAACAATAAAAAATTGCAAGAATTATTTCTTCATTGTAGTTAAAGATTATAAGATTAAGCCTATGTGGTGCTGAAAATCGAAGGTGATGATCATTAAATGGTTCATATTGATCTTTTTTTATCATATATATTTTTTATTCAGTATTTGAATATCTTAAAAATGTCAAAATTAAATGATTTTAAACTCATTTGATTAATCCCACTCAATTTGACTATAAGAAAATAAGGCTTAAAGATCATTTGATCGGCCAATTAATATTTATAAAAATTTTACTTATATTTTAAATATTTAATTTTAACTTATTCGGAGTCGAGTCAGATTACTTTGATAGTATTAATCATTTATTAGAACAAGAATTAAAATATTTTTAATTTTTTATTTAATAATTTGTTAATCTAAATATTATCTAGATTTTGATTTTAAAAATTTTAATTTAAATATTATTTTGAAATTCATCCCGATCAAATAAATTTTCTAATGACTTATATTTTTAAAATCCTTCCAAAGTTCATGCCGCCGGCTCGATACGAGCGGTGTACATAATCATTGCAGCTCAACCGCCTGTTTCAGTTGTTGATGGGGAAACTTATTCTTACAACCCTAGAAAATATCATATTTATGCTGCAACCCTTGAGGACGAAAAAAATTACATTTATAATGTGGCGGTGTCGAGGTGAGATCCGCAGCATCCGCTTTTATAAGTAGAAAGCTATATGCAATTTTTATGTTAAATTATTTGGAGATTTACATACATACCATCCTATAATATTCTATTTACATATTTAACATCTAAAACTTTAATATTACATACATACCACCCTTAGTTCATTTTCATGTCAAATATGAGTGGTAGAAATGAAATATATGAGTGCTATGAAGGAAATATGAGTGGCATATTTGATATTAAAATAATATAGAGTGGTGTATGTGTAATATTAAAGTTTTAGGTGTTATATATGTAAATAGGATAATATAAAGTGATATGTATGTAAATTTCCCTAAATTATTTGGGAAAAAAAATAATGGTGTCAGTGGGCCGAGTTCGCTCATGAGTTAAATCAAATTTAACTTGTTAACTAGCTCGTGAGTCGAGCGTATCGAGTTTCAAATTTAAGCTCGAGCATATAACGAAGCTCTTTTATTAAATGAGCTCAAGATCCAGATTGAATTCTAGCTTAGTCCAACTCGACTTTTTAGCTTGTCAAGCTACTCGATTTTAAAATATATATTTAAAAATTTTCAATATATACTTTTTCTTAAAAATATTTTAAGATAATAAAAATGCCATTATTATATTTTATGTCCATGACGCATTTTGGCAGGTTTGCGCTTTATCACTTTGAACTAGAGGGACAAATGCGGGCCCGTTTGACCCGCAAAAATAGTTATAAACGGGCTAATATAGTAATATATATAGTTAGGTGTTACATCATTTTTGTGATAGCAAAGGTTATCATAAAGCTCATCTCAAAATACTTCATCATCAACAATTATTTTTGTCTACCATTTATTTTGAGATATAAAAGGTGATGGAATATTTTCGCAAAATCAACTATAGATGATGGGCTTATGATTGCTAGTTGTTAAGATAAAACATACTACATCATCCCCTGATTTTCAAGTGAAACGGTACAGAGGAATAACATGCGGAACTGAAAACGAAAAAAAACATCGATGAAAATTATGCACACTGAAAACGAGGAAGATCAAAACGTGTAGAAAGCTGAATACGCCGACGGGTTAGGCGCATTTTTGCAAAAAAAAATTAATTTGAAGAATGCGCTTAAACTAATGGCGCATTCATAGAATGCGCCGAACAAGATGGCGCATTCTTTGAATGCGCCTACCAATCTAGCGCATTTGATCTTTTCTAAATTTTTTTAAAAATCGGCTTGAATCGTTAAATCTCGCATATAAGCTGCTTGTTCCGAAAAATTTGCCTTTTGGCACGTTTGCGCTTTATCACTTTCAAGTAGAGGGACAAATGCGGGCCCATTTGACCCGTAAAAATAGTTATAAATGGGCTAATAGTTAGGTGTTACATCATTTTTGTGATAGCAAAAATTATCATAAAGTTCATCTCTAAATACTTCATTATCGACAATTATTTTTGTCTACCATTTATTTTGAGATATAAAAAAGTGATGGAATATTTTCGCAAAATCAACTATAGATGATGGGCTTATGATTGCTAGTTGTTGTAGAATCGGTAATTAAGAGTATATTTGAGATAATTGTAATTTTTTATTTGGGGGTTATATAGGTCTAATAGTGGTAGGCTGCCGATAAAGGATTTATCTCTTCGTGCCGCTCAATTCAACTTTAAATATGTCAAATTTTAAGATTATTTAGTTATATAGTTAATGACCCAATGCGTGATCACGCCAGAGACACGATTGCTCTCAACCGCTGTGCCACGGCACGAGCCGGCCAAAGCCACATGATTGTTACAAAATGTTTATTCTTATAAAAATGTCACAACGAAGAATGCCACTTTAATTTTCCTTAAACTTATTTACAATTAATTGAATTTTTTAAAAAAATTATTTGAGATATTAATACTGATTAATTAAGGCAAATTCATACACATCACATATGCAAGATTCAAACCCAAAACATCTTAATTAATTATTTAACATTAATAGAAAATTAATATTTTTTATTTGGGACATTTAGGCTAATTAAGGTAAAATCATACACACATCACATACATAAGACTCGAACCCAAAATCTATTAATTGATAATCAAAATCCTCGACCAACAGATTAAGGCTTCATTTTAGATGACTTTTTTACTGTTTCTTAAAATAGTTGTTTATTAAAAAAATTATAGCTCAGGCTTCATTTATGACTATTTTTTATTTATTCTTAAATTTTTTATGCTAAAAAATTACTTCAAAAATTAATTGCCCCAATTTGAGGCAATTTTTTTAATGCATTTTAAAGTAATTTTTTTTTTGGGACATTTAGGCCATTTAAGGCAAACTCACACACACAACGCATACACAGAGACTCGAACCTTAGACCTCTTAGTTGGAAGCCTTAGCTCTCAACCAATAGGCCAAGGAGAGTTGTGTTAAAGTAACTTTTGAGTACAAATTTTTTTTAGACTAAGATTTTTTAATTAAAAAAATGCTTTAGAATAAAAAAGATTTATAAAACTTAAAATAACTGCATAAAATGTAATTCTGGGACATCAATGCATGGGATTGGATGTCTTTCCCACAACTCACCATGACATGAAAGTACGAGAGTGGGCCCTCCACTCCGAACTTATGAGACGACTTTTTGCCCGATTGAAATTCAACAGCGGATCCTGTCCAAGCCTTTTCCATGTGCGGCCATGTTCGGCCACTATCCACAGCCACTATCGTCGTGGAAAGTGGTGGACCTCGCCTATAGCCTACGTACTACTTATTTTTGGTCCATTTTTTATTTTAGATTTTATTTTTTTTATTAAATTATAATTATACAACACGGCTTCATTTACATGTGATATATCTTAACAGTTTTATATAATTGACACGAATATTGAAGTAATAATGGAATTAAAATTACGTGAAGTAATAAATTCAAGATAATTTGATTCTAATATTAGTAGTGATACGTCCTCAAAAAATTATCTTGATCGGACATGAATCTCGATGCAAAATTAAGTTGAAAACTTCCGAAATTAAAATTGGAACCATCCGAACTCCGATTTAAGAATACCTACTGTCGAACTGAACGTCTCGGAAATACGAACCCAACGACACCAAATTCGACTCAATCTGAGCCCAAATGGGTCCAAATTAAGGGTTGGAAGCGATGTTGGAGGGTTTGAACCACAATTCAGATTAGCAAACGGTTTCCAAACATGATGTGCTTATAGTTGAATCGAGCGGCTCGACGAGACGAATCCAACTAGGCCAAGATCACTGAATTCCGACATCATTAAGACATTCAAATGCCCATCAAACGGTCGATGATCAAGGGATTCAACATCGGCCGTCCATCCAACCACTCCGCATTTACCCTTGATCTCTCACCTATTTACGGGTCATGCCACTCCAAAAAATCTATAAATAGACCCCTCATTTTTCTTGAAAGAAGGATCCAAGCAAGAAAAGAAGGAAGAGAAAGAAGAAGCTCCTCCTCGACCACCGCCAGACTTCCACAGACCACCGCCTGACGTTGTTGCTCTGCTGGAGCGCCACTTGAAACCCTCACCTCCACTGGACCACCGCCTAACGTCGTTGCTCCGTTGGACCACTGCTTGACGTCAATTCTCTACCGAAGCACCACTTGAGGCCCTCGCCTCCGCCGGACCACCGTCTAACGTCGTTGCTTCGCTAGACCACCGCCTGACGTCGTTTCTCCGCCGGACCACCACTTGAGGCCCTCACCTTCACTGGACCACCGCCTGACGTCATTGATTCATCGGACCATCGCTCGAAGCCCTCACCTTTACTAGATCATCGCATGAGGTCGTTGCTCCGCCGGACCACCACTTGAGGCCCTCACCTCCGCCAAACCACCACTTGAAACCCTCACCTCTGCCGGACCACGTTGCTCCATCGGACCACCGCTTGAAGCCATCAACTCCGCCGGATCACCGCCTAACGTCATTGCTCCGCTGAACCACCAATTGAGGCCAGGACCTCTGTCGGACCACCACTTAAGGCCCCGAGCTCCACCAGGATACCACTTGACGCCCGAAGTTCTTCCGGACCACTACCTGAGTCCCGGACTTCTGCCGAATCTCCACATGAGGCCCAAAATTCTACCAGACCATAACCTGAGACTCAAACTTCTGTCGGGCCACCACTTGACGCCGAGAGTTCTCCCGGAGTATCACCCTTCTACTACAATCTTTCAGTACCCCTATCCTATGCTGATTATGGTGCTTTAGACCTCAATCAACAAACAACGGTCTTTCTGACCCCGGTCTCCTGCATACTGCGGTCTTTCGAACCCCTTCCTCCTACCAATTATGGTCCTTCCGACCTTCATCACCATACAATGATCTTTCTGACCTCGGCCTCCTACCTATTATGATATTTCGACCCCCTATCTCCTACCTATTATGATCCTTCCGCCCTCCATCATTGGACAACAGTCTTTCTGACCCCGGTCTCCTGCCTACTACGGTCTTTCAGACCCTTCTCTCCTGCCGATTATGGTTTTTCCGACCACCATTATCAGACAACAGTCTTTTAACCCCGGTCTCTTGCCAACTACAGTATTTCGGACCCCTGTCTCGTGCTGACTATTGCTCTTCCAACCAAACAAACATGTCTATGTTGATTATTGTAACTCCCACCATATAATGTGCTATATACGACGTTTATTTGTAACATCAAGCCAAGGCCTTCTCCCTAAGAAGAGACTCATTTGTAATCGACTGCAAATACTAGCATATTCATTCAAACTGAGCTAGGCCCCGTAATTTTTCCCCCTTTTCAGGGGTTTCCACGTAAAAACTCCGTTGTCTCTCATGAATGCTACACCCTCTCTCTTATATGCTTGTGTATTGGATCTTCGTACAACGTTAAGACGTTAAACTATATATTTCTCTACCGTTGTGAATACTTCATGATGCAACAAGTAGGCCAGTTCTCAAATCTAGATTAGGGTTATAAACTAGTTAGTTGATTGGAGTATATATCTAATAGAGGACAAATTGTTTAATTTTTACCGAGCTGGAATTTGGCTCGTTTAAAAATTATTAGGCTTGAGCTCAGCTCGATTACTCGAGCTCATTCGGAAGGTTCGTGCTTGATTTGATAAATGATTTTAAATGTTTAATATATTTTTCATTATATTATTATTCAAGTAATTTTGAAATATATTTTAATTTAAGAAGGTGACTCGATAAGCTTACAAGCCGAGCCAAGTTGAGCTCAACTATGGGCTTCAGCTCGAAGTTATGGCTAGATGAGTGAGCATGTTAATGAGTAATGATCGAGTCGGCTTGCAAGTGTAGAGTCGTATACACTTTTATGTTAAATGAATGATTTATGATTACTATGATCGATATGGATTGTTCGATGGAATGTTTGGATTTTAATCAAAAATTTTAAAATGTTAAGTCTTAAAAAGCTATAAATAATGTCACATTTTTATGCATAGGGGTTTTGAGATTTAAAAGAGCTAACTAACTCCGTTTTTCGGTGATCATTGCTATACTCATATAATGCATGAATTGCTGATAAAAGACACATTAAGTGTAAAATATAACACCGCTTAAACTTTGCCTTTCCAACTTGTAATTTCAAGGGAACATTCACATAAATAGTTTAAGACTTTTATATAATTATTGCCATTGTCAGAAATGCCTCAATACAATATTATACTAAGAAATTCACATAACAAAAGCCAATCGATAAAATTCCCAATTTCATATAACCAAAATGATCGTAATAAGGAGTACAATAACATATTAAAAACTACAAAGAGAAAACTTTGAAAAACGTGAGAAAAATGCATTTTTCATTCTTAATCTTTTATAAATTTAGTGGAATTGAAATCAGAGACATGGGTTTAGGAGTCTACTTGATGATCTACAATATCCCAAATAGGTCAGACGCATAAATCAAGAGTTTGTCCTGCAACTCTCTCTCTCTCTCTCTCTCTCTCTCTCTCTCTCTCTCCCCCCCTCCGCTCCAATTCACCCCCCCCCCCCCCCCTTTCTTTTTTGCAAATGTTGGCTAAGAAATGAATTGTGCAATTGATATTAGATATTAAATATTTAAAAATCACCAATTTGATATAGCGTCACAATGCCTAACTTCCCAGTGCCACTGTGCTCACAAAGAATCTCTCTGCCAGAGACCTGGTGCCGCAGCGCACACCTTTTTTTTTTTTTTTTTGAGAGCTCGATGTCGCAGAGCTACCAATCTGGCACCGCAATGCTTTCAGAGCAAAAATTTCAACTTTTATTTTCACTTCTTAATTGAGTTATTCAAAACTTTCTTAAACCCTATAGGATTTATAATTACTAATCAAATTAAAAATAACAATGAAAGATTACATGAATTCTTGATGATGGATATTACAAAAACTAAATGTCAATGTCAAGTTGTAAGTCAAACTTTATATATTGGAATACTTTATTTAAAATAATCTCTTGTATGATCGACATAAAAAAACTATTTACCCATTAGGGAGAAAATTGATTATTCAAAATAAGGTGAAAAATTATTTCAAATAGAGGCGATTCTATCCTCAAAAGGAAGACCAAAGCTCCACTATAGAGATTAAAAATGATGGGTGTGACTCACAACTCTCCTTGTAAGTTAGTTCAATATTCTTGATAGAGAAAACACTCGAGCCTAAAGAGTGAGAAAAATTTTACCAATATAAGAGTGATAAGCCTCTTTTTTAAGGTGGAACCAAAATCAACAAATAATTTGGATTTTTACAAGCTCCAAAGAACAATTAATTGCTTTTGATAGAGAAGCACTGGATTATATAAAGGGGATATGCATCGCCTATCTAGGACAATATTTTACTAGAGCTCAAGAAGAAAAAATTATGTACCTGGAATACAAGACAACATATAGCACCTTGTAAGAGAAACAATAGAGTTCAGGAGTAGGGTTGTCAAATAGGTTATATGGTCAGGTTCAAATCCAACCTGAACTTGACCGGCTATTAGTTGACCCGACCCGACTATAGAAACATGTTGGGAATCTGAACCCGAATCCTTATTGGTTTGGGTTCGACAACTACAGTCCTTGAACTGGCCATCGCCGTTGTTGCCAAACTAGGGTTCTCTGACCACCATTGTTCGACTATGATCCTCCAAACTATGTCACCCAACTACAATCTTATAGTATGTTGATCGACTATCATCCTTTGACCAAAGTTGTCTAACTCTGATCTTCTACCTACCTTTATCTAATTATGCTCATTCGAGCACTACAGGAAAATCACCCACTTCCGGCGGCTTTTTCCGGCGGAATTTGACCAATTTCCGGCGGTTTTTTAATTTTCCGGCGGCTTTCGTGCCGCCGGAAAAAACGGCGTAGGAAAATAATTTCCGACGGCTTTTTCCGGCGGCAAATAAATCCGGCGGCCGGAAAGCCGCCGGAAAATTCCTCCGGTAATAAGTGATTTTCCTGTAGTGGAGCATCGTCATTTGATTACGATTCTCTGTTTGTTATCGCTCGATTATGATTTATGACACTCCAACCTACATTCTTTTGGTCATTATCTCTTGGCAGCACCAACAACCACTGGCTTGGTCACCTATTATCGCTAACAATGACAATGCACGCCATTAACTATAAGACGATGCACGCCATCAACTTCAACTATGACTCACGAGATCAAAACTATGATTTGTGAGGGAATTTTTGGTTTCTAGTCTCTCCTCCTTAAAGTGATACATCCAAATCAACAAACAAGCATTTTTAAAATTAGTTCTCATGCTGCAATGCTATTCTAAATTCCACCATGTAATATGTTCTAGTATTGTATGTTATATCATACCAATGCCTTCTTTTGAGGAAAGACATCATTTATAATCGATGACATATATTAATATAATCATTTAACTAGGCTAGGCCAAATGTTTTTTATTTTTTCCAGGTATTCCATGTAAAACGTTTTATATATGCGTGTGATTGATATTCGTATAATGTTAAGATGATAAATTTTCTCTCCCCAATGTCAAAAATTGTCTGCCACTCAATAATAAGAGAGTGCAAAATGTATTTTTATATTACCCTACCTATTGTCTTAGTACACGGTTTGAATGTTTCAATTTGACAAAAAAAAAAAAAAAAAAAAAAAAAAAAAAAAAAAAAAAAAAAAAAAAAAAAAAAAACATCAACAAGTTTCTTTTAACGAAGACTATTATATAAATTATCAATTGAAAACATAAGTTAAATAATTGATGATTTTAAATTAATAAATAAAACTAAATTTAATATTGTATATTCTATGCAGAATAAAATAATTAAAGATTAGGTAACTATGAATAATTTATTTTTGATATAATTTAATATAAAATCAAATTTAATATATATATGGAATAAAAATGTAAATTTTAAAGTAAAAATTAATTTATGTATTATTTAAATTTAAATTTAAAATTGTCACATACTGTGATCATTAAATACATCAAATATTACTTGTGTTGGTGTTATAAACTCATTTAAACATATATTAAAAAAATAAAATAATTATAACTAATCTCCCCCTAATAGACCTTTGATTATTAATTCTATAGGGTTTAATTTATAGTATATGTGGAGGTTCATGAAATTTTAAGGCCTTTAATAGGTCATTGTTGATTTAAAAATATTGAATTGACTATTATGATTGTGTATGTCAATTTTCATAATAATTTTATTGAGTTTTTTAGAATATAGTGTTGAGGTATTTCAAAATTATTTGTTATGGTTGTTGATGTCAATTAAAGTATGAACAATTTAAAATAATATTAATGAATAAAATAAATAATTTAATCAATTTTTTAATTTTATTTACATATTTTATTATTTCCAAAGCTTAGATTGAAATTTGAATAGGTCGAAAAATGAGGCATACAAATTAAATTGTAAGAATAATATTTTATTAATTTATCACATATCAAATCATCAATTTTTTATTCATGGAATACCAATTCAACTTTCTCTTTGCCTTTTATAAAATTAGTTATATTATCTTCTAGAAGCAGCTTTAAATATTCCCTTAAATTATTCTATTCTAAGTAATTTTTTATTCCTACATAAGACATCATAAGATTATATATCTATATATATATATATCTCAAAAATAAATTAGAGAAAAAAAAAACAACCACATCCTTTGACGCTTAAAAATTTTGCGTCCAATTTTATGAAAAAAAGTGTAAATTGATTAAATTTATAAGGCGAATTTTGAAATTAATTATACGAATTGCTTGGGCTGATTGCAAAGTTTTATAAAGTTAACTGAGAAGTTGTTGTGAGTGAAGTAAATTAGATTTCACTTGGGATAGTTTTTACCAATACTTCTTAATTATTTTTAAAATATATTTGTACTAAAAATTTGTTGCATAAAACGGTAAGAAAACTATCGTAAATGAAATCTTTTGTGTTTTGACTGCAAAAAATAACTTTCAATCATAATTTTACTAAACAGAGTGAGAAAGTAGTATCCAAGCGAATTTCTAATTATTGTCCAACTGTAAAGCAGACTGTCTCAAACAAACTCAAATTTATTTAATTGATTCATTTGTTTTTTGAGGAGATGGGAGGAGGGGAGTTTAGCGTCAAAGCATGATTTGCACATAAATAAATTTGATTAAACAATCTTAAAGAATTAAATTAATTTCAAATTCATTCTATGATGCCACACCCATTAAATGAAAAGATTCTACATTCAAATCATTGAAAAAGGGAATATGTAAATAATTTAGAAAAATAACGACAATGTCATGCTTTTAAAATTTTCATTTTCTTACACAGCTCATCTTGGTTAGTTGGTTGGGAGCTTAGACTATCAACTAAGAGGTATTGAATTTGAGTCTTTTGTATACTGAAAGTTAACAACAAATGAACAAGATAGAGAAGGAGGTAGAGAGAAAATGTAAAGAATTTATTAATTGTATCCGGTACAGGGCTAATGTGTATATAGGAAATGAAACAACTAATAGTTACACATAACCAATAATAAAATGACACGTGTACATGTATGAGCTAACGTGCCCCCTCAAATTAAGCATTCATGTGATGAATAGTTAATTTGGAGCGAAGATCTTCAAATGCTGCTATAGGAAGAGATTTGGTGAGAATATCTGCAAGTTGGTCTGTAGAGTTGATATGTGAAATGGAGATAGCATCGGCTTTCATGTGTTCACGTATGAAATTAAAGTCAATTTCAATGTGCTTTGTACGTGCATGAAAGACCGGATTGTTTGTAATGACGATTGCAGAGGTGTTGTCGCAATAGATAGTCGTAGGTTCTTGTTGAGGAATCTTGAATTTTGCAACAAGTCTTCGAAGCCATAGAACGTCTGCAGTGGCTGAGGATAGGGAGTTATACTCAGCTTCTACTATGGACTTTGCGACAGTAACTTGTTTTTTGACCGACCAAGAAATGATAGTCTTATCGAGGAAGGTACAATAGCATGATATTGATTTTTTGTCCTGTGAGTCTGCTGCCCAGTCGACCATCTGTGTATGATCTAAGCTGATGATCTCCAATGGTTAGTGGTAAACCAAAATGAGATGTACCTTTGATGTATCGTAGTAACCGTTTGAGTGTTTGAAATTCTTGAATTGTAAGGGAATGTATGTGCTGGCAGATGTAGTTTGTGGCAAAAGCGATGTCTGGTCTGATGATAGTGAGATATTGTAACGATCCAGCTAGTTTGCGATAATATTGCATATCTGGGTATAGCTGATTAGAGGTTTTAGATGTTGTGAATTTGGGTGTAATGGGTGTTGGAGCTGGTTTACAGTCAGCGAAGTTTGCGTTTTTGAAGGATGGTGTTTGCATAGTCTTATTAACTGAGGAAGAAGCCATTTGGAGTACGATTGATCTGAATACCAAGAAAAATTGATGCTTCACCCATTTACTTGAGTTTGAACTTTGATTGTGATTACTCCAATAGCTTTTGAACTATGGTTGAGTTGTTGTCTGTAATCAAAATATCGTCAACATAAGTTAAGATATATAGCTCAATATTATCATGGTAATATAAAAGAAGAGAGGGATCAGAACGATTGAACCCGAATCCAAATTGTTGAAGAAATGTGGTCAGTTTGTGAAACCATTGTCGAGGAGCTTAGATGAGGCCATATAGAGATTTGTGAAGTTTGTAGACGTTGTTTAGGAATTGATCATCGGTGAAGCTTGGTGGCTATCTCGTGTAGGTTTCTTCATGAAGGTCACCATGCAGAAATGTGTTGGCCACTTCCATTTGTTTGACTGGCCATTGACGGTGAAGCACCAAGGTTAGCAGAATGCTGCTGGTAGGCATTTTGGTGATTAGACTAAATGTTTCCTTGTAGTTTATGCCGTATTGTTGGTTATAGCCTTGAGCGACCTGTCGAGTTTTATACCATACATTGTGACCATTGGTTAGAGTTTTAATGCAAAATGTCCATTTGCAACCCATAATGGGTTGATCCTTAGGTGGAGAGACAAGTGACCAAGTGCCATGTTGTTGTAGAGCTAAAAATTCAGAGGACATTGCGGATCACCATTGGGAGAATTTGGCGGCTTGGGAGTATGTTATGGGAATGGTGGGAGTGTGTTGAGTTACGAAGAGGTCAAGAATTTTTTCTTGGGTTTGGATATACCCGATTTTGATCTAGTTTACATTTGATGAGTTGGAAGTTAAGATTGAGGAGTATCCCATTGAGCAGATTGTATGGAAGGAGAGGTTGGGGAAGTATTAGATGGGAGCAAAGGTGAGGAGATAGTAGCAGTAGGAATGGATATTGAGCTGACGGGGGAGTTTGATATAGAAGTTTGAATAAGTAGGAAATGTGAATATAAGTGTGAAGACTGGTTTGTTGGTGTGAAAGGATGAGATGATTTGAAATGAAATTCATGTTCATGAAATACGACATGCCTTGAGATGTGGATTTGGTTAGTTGTAGTGTTGAGGTAGCGATAACCCTTGTGAGATGAAGACTATCCTACAAATATGCAGGCGTGAGTGCGAGGTGATAATTTGTTAGGTGCATAAGGCCAAAGCCATGGATAATATAAGCAGCCAAAAGTGCGAAGATGCTTGTAGTTAGGCAGTGTTCCATGAAGTTTTTGATAAGGAATTTGAAGTGATATGGATTTTGAAGGTAAGAGATTTATAAGATAATTGGACATGGTAATGGCTTCAGCCCAAAAAGAGATGGGAAGACCCGATGCATGAAGTGGGTACGAGAGGTGTCAAGCAGATGACGATGCTTATGTTCCGCAATTCCATTTGGTCAGGTGTATGGGGGCAGCTAATTTGGTGAACAATACCTTGAGATAGAAGGAATTCTTTGAATATATTGCTGGTGTATTCACCACCTCCATCGGAGCGAAAAGTTTGAGGCATCGTATGAAACTTGTTTTTAAAATGTAAGCAAAGATTTTTAAAATGATTAAAGGTTTCTTGTTTGGTACGTATAAGATACAACCAACAGAATATAGTAAAGTCATCAATGGAGATTGCATAAAATCTATATTCATTTAAAGATTGTTGTGGAGCAAGACCCCAAACATCTGAATGTATAATTTGAAACGGTCGAGAGGAAACATAAATGCTTTTATTAAATGGTAATTTGTGACTTTTAGCCACACTTACAAGATATGAAAACAGGGGAAGAGAAAGGGATACACAAATCTTGAATGTAAAAAAGCTAAAGAAGACAAAATTTGGTGATGAGGATGACCTAACTGAGAGTGTCAGACATAGGAGGAAGCTATGGTGACTCGGAGAGCTATTTTGGTTGTAGAATCCTTGGTGGAGATTTGATATAGGCCGTCACGAATGACTACGAAGAAGCAGACGATTGGCCTGAAGATCCTTAATGACATCATTGAAAGAAATGCACACTTGATTATCACTAGTTAATTTGGAGATATAAAGAAGATTATGTTCTAAAAAAGGATCATGTAAAAGATTACATAGATATAGCTTACGAGCCGAAACGGGGTAGAGGGACAATGACTTGCCCAGTGTTTTTGGATCGGAATGGTTTAGCCGTTAGCTATGTAAACTGAGTCTGCATAAGTATAGGAGGATGATTAATGTAGGTTAGCAAGATCGTGGGTGAGATGGGTAGAGGCCCTTGAATAAAGAATCCAATCATTAGAAGGTGCGGAAGGTTGTTGAGTAAACACGACACGAGGTGTCCAAGAAGTTGTCGGCACATATTTTAGGTTTCATCTGTGCCAGCAATTGAGAGCGAAATGTCCTATTTTTGTACAGAGTTGACAAATTGGGCGTGTGGTATTAGTGTTTGACTATTTTTAAGAGGGTGTTTGTCCAAACGGGCGGGAGGTGAAGTTTCACGGGAGGGGGAGGGGTCGAGATGAGCCACGATTTCTGGTGTTGGTTGTTTGTTTCAAATATAAGGCAGTTTGATCGGAGGTGGGATTGGAGTCTTTGAGGTGTTCGTTGCGTATGTTGATCCCCTCGCTGCAAAGAAGGGAGTAAAGAACATCAAGATAGATTGGATGCATCAATGTTCTGATAGCGATCTTGAATGAGTTGTATGTGGAGGGGAGACCATTGAGGATGTAGATGATAGTGTCTTCAGTATTGATCTTGGAACCAACTGCGGAGATATGATCGACGATGGTTTTGATTTGAGCTAAATATTGCTGCATAGAGCAATCTTTCATTTGAACGTTGTGAAGTCCGCGTTTGAGTTGGATCACCCTATAGAGATTTGTAGGTTGTAACTAGCATTCAAGAATTGCCCAAATTTCTTGAGTAGTGGAGAGGAACTGAACGCATGGGAGGATTGAAGGTGAGATAGTGAAAAGAAGTGCAGAAACTAGATTTATGTTGTTCAAGTGCCAAAGATTGTAGTTAGATTTGGACGGATCAGTGGGTGCCGAGGTTGTGTCGGTTAGATGTCCGGCAAAATCGTTCGTAGTGAAGTGTTGAAGGAGTTGGAGGCGCCAAATGGTGTAGGTGTCCTCCGTGAGCTGAGTGGGAATTAAATTCTTGAGATTTGAGATCAAGAACTTGAGTGGAGCCGGCACAGTGAACTCAGAGAGAGAGGTGGAGAGATCGGAAGTAGGTAGGTGGGAAGTCGTTGAGCTATGGTTCGCTATTTTGCTAGTGAGGAGTTCTGCACTTCTTGGTATGTTGAATGACAACAGATCGACTGAAAACCCTACAATTGAGAAAGGAGCTAAGGGCTATATACAATTCTTGATGGTTGACAGCGTCCAATGAATTTGATGCGAATTGGTAGACAATCAGATATTTGAAGCCGGTGACGGATTGCTGCGAAGAGATGACGAAACCGGTAACGGAGAGGGAAAGAGGCTGAGAGTCCGCTTGAAGATCTTGAATATCTTCTAGAGATCACTTCTTCTGGAACGGAGACTCTCTAAATCAGTAGAGCTATGTTGATTTTGATAAATAGAGAAAGAAGCAGGGAGTAGAGAGATCAAAGCGGACCAGAGTTTCTGGTCTTCTTGATTTCGATTTGGCAGGGGAAGGTTAAGAGAGAGAACATGCTCTGATATCATGAAAGGTAACAACAAAGGAACAAGATAGAGAAAGAGGTAGACAAAAAATGTAAATAATGTATTAATTGTATCCGATACAGAGCTAAGGTATATATAGAAAATGAAACAACTAATAGTTACATAGAACCAATGAGAAATTGACACGTGTACATATATGAGCTAACATATACGATGTATGTGTGAGCCTGTCTTAATTGAACTAAATATCTTTAAAAAAAAAAATCATTTCCTTAACATCAATTTGGCATAAACCTACACTCCTCCAAATATGATTGGTCTATTCAATAGTCATCCATCTTCAGCATGTGCTCATCCTAAAGATACTCAGCTAAGCTTCTTAGCCATAGCCTCCTTTAATTTATGGCCGTATTTGCAATTTTTCTCCTTTATCAAATTGCTCAAACTGAAAAGCTACTTGGAAAATATCAATGGTTAGATCTGCAATAATTTTTTTTTTAAATTTAGAATTGCACTAACTTTTTATATAAATTTTAATTTGAAATTAATTATATATATATATAAATATTCTGATTCAAGTTAGATAGGATTAGTTTAAAAAGCATTAAATTTATTTTTGCTAATTTCAATATGAATTTAACAAAAATTTATATTCTGATACATATTTTCTTTTTAAATAAATTTATGTCCTATAAATGGATCCCTATTCTACATATAAAATGACCATGAATTAGGAAGAGCTTATATGTTTGAATAAAGTCAAATACTTGTTCGACTATGAGCGTTTAAAATTGTCAACTTCACTAGATTGTTGTCACCTAACAGTCTTTACATGTTTGATTTTGTTTGACAACTATCACTCGATCACCACGATCTGATTGTCGTCGCTCAACCTCCATTGCCTAACCATTGCCGCTCGATGACCACTTCCTAAGAGCATCTCCAACCAAAAATCTCATTTTTCACTCCAAAATGTCATGAAACTGCAAAATGCTATGATTCATCTCGAAACGAACTCCATTTTTCACCCTTTTGCAGGTAACGGTCGCCTCTTCTTTCCCGCGGCAAGTTCGATAGAGAGGTAAAAATGGATGAGATGAACAGTGCAACGCCAATATTGGCGTCCCATAGTTCACCCGCAGCCAAATAACGGAAATTTTCCTGTTCAGCTAGAGCTGGACAGGGACGTCATTCAAGCGTTTAGAGTTTGGTTGGAGATGCCCTAACCATCATTGTCTGATAGTCATCCCACAATATTGCATTTCGAGCATCATCATCAACCGTTAGTGTCTAACAATCATTATCCGATTGTCATTGCCCAATTGTTATCACCCGCCATCGTAGCTCGATCGTCATCTAATCATCGCCTAGCCACCGCCATCACCCTCTACATTTCCAATGGCATAATCCGCCACAGTCGGAGGAGACAACTCCCATTTTTTCTACTTTTCATCCTATCTTCTTCGATTGAGAGAAAACATAGAATTCACTTTAGCTATAGTGGCTTTGGGATTCAAAAAGTTTAACATGATCAAATATGGCCTTTGGCATGAAGTAACCATTTCAGAGCAGTGAGAAGATACTAACCGTTACTTACATTTGATTTCAAAGGTTCATTATTAAATTGTCTCATCATGAAAGTTTCAATTAATGCAAAAAAACGGCTGAATTGAATGTAGCAGGGCCCGAATTGGGCAATAATGCAGGTCGGCCCAGCCGGGACTGGACCATCTGGGCCAACTGGGCTAGCCCCACTTTCACGAGGAATAGAAAGAAGACATAATAATTTATATCAAGAAAAAGAAAAAAAAAATGTTTGAGTATTCTATTATAATTTATATCAAGATGATTTTAAAAAATATTAAATTTATTTTAAAAGTAGTATTATAAATGAGGACTTTATGTTTCACTAATCTAAAAATAATATAGGCTTTATTTGGGACGACTTTTTTGTTGTTTCTTAAATTAGCTTTTTAATACAAAATTTTAATTTTTTTTATTAAAAAACTGTTTTAAAAAGCAATAAAAAAGTCGTCCAAAACAAAATCTTAGTCTTCGTTTGGGACAGTTTTCTTAAAACTTTTTTATACAAATTTTTTTGAAAGTAAAAAAAAAAAAAAAAACAGTGACCGAAAGCTATCCCAAATAAGACATTAATAGCTTTACAGCTCATTCTAATATAAAATATATTAGAATATCTTGTATAAAATTTTTTTTCCAGCGTAATGAGTTAGCTGTTTCCACAGCCTCTTCCATTACCCTTCTTAGTGACATCAAGCTCTCATAAACTAGAATTCTTCACGTAAAATCTAGCCGCTCTAGCTTCGTGCTTGTGATCCTATCAAGCCTTTTTCGATAAAGAAAAGTGAGACAGGCAAAACACTCGATTTCATTTGGGACGGCTTTCTTAATGCTTCATGAAGCAATTTTTAGCATAAAATTTTTTATTTTTGAACTATAAAGCTGCTTTAAGAAGAAATAAGAAAGCCGTCCGAAACAAAGTCTTAGTTATTCTAATTGCACTTTGATATTATCTTCACAGGCACTGCGACAACATTTCTAATTTTTTTAGAGAAAAATTTAAAAGGCCTAGCCGAATTTTATTATTATTATCAAAATAATTACAAAAATTTCGAGATCAAATCCTACTTGGGAGATCAAATTCTAAACCCTAAACCCTAGTGTTGCAAGAATATCCAAGAGTGAACACAAGACACATAATTATCTCAAGTAAACTATGAAAGAATTCTAGCTAGTTCATTTTGAATGTTTGAGAGTACATGCTTTACTTCACAAAAAAGTTATTAGCTTTTAATATGAAGCCTAAATCTCTTAGAATTACACTCCTTCCAAATATTGTAAACCAAGCATAGAATTGTTAAGTAAAAGCCATTTTTAACATCAATCGAAAATGCAATTGTTGCCATAGATAAAACCCAATACTTCATCTATTTTAAACATCAACAATAAGAAAGAAAGAAATGACATGAGGTTGCATTATAACTAAAATAAAATATCACATTTGAAAAACATATGAACAATGCTATCCGAGTAATACAATAAAGGCCACACAAAAGGGGAAAGATAAATATCTCCTGATTAGAGAATAAACCGTTTTCAAGCCATCCTTCAATGCAAGCTGGTCGTAGAACGGAAAATGTAAAGAATGACTTTTGTGCCAAAGATGTTTTTACCAAGGAAATGATGCAAAAATGGAGTAAATGGAGAGAAAAAAAGTTTTAAAAAGGAATTTCTTTATTATAAATGGTCTTAGTGGGCTTTTTTGGTAGCTTATATTGATTATATGATATTCTTCGATTCCTTCTGAAAACTTATTAGTTAAAACTCAGAATGGGCTTTCAAAAAGCTGAATTAAATGGGCCGTATGGGACAAATATTGTATGCATCTTAGTGGCCCATTTCATATATGAAGAGGTGCAATATAAAGATGCAGATGTGCATTTTAATGATACATACCATATATTTATGGTATATTTACTCCTACATAAGCAAAAAGAAATCCAAA
Source organism: Dendrobium catenatum (assembly GCF_001605985.2). Lineage (NCBI taxonomy): Eukaryota > Viridiplantae > Streptophyta > Magnoliopsida > Asparagales > Orchidaceae > Dendrobium > Dendrobium catenatum. The sequence continues at coordinate 798,399 of NW_021320055.1, forward strand.
ATTTGTTATGAAGCTCGTGAAGTGATTTTAGAGTAGAAAAAAAAAAATCATAAGAATATTATTTCTATTTAATTTTATTATTATTATTATTTTTTGTGATCATCAAATTTTTTTTATTTTAAGAATATTCAAATCTTTTTAAACCCACTTATTGAATTGCTTTGATCTAATATGATTTTCAATGTTTAAGATCAATAATTTAAATAAAGTTTTGATTTTTTTTTTAATGGAAGGTCTAGAGTAATAATTACTTATATAAGTAAGAGAAAAAAATTGAGTCATGATATGTTAACTAATATGAATCTTAAATTTATTAATTTTATTTTAATTTTTTCAGTCATGATATGTTAACAGATAAACAAAGCGCTCGATGGAACGGAGCTGACCTCGTGCCGCGTGTGCTCAACGGAACGAAGCAGGAATTAGAAACACGGGCAGAGATTAGAAACACGGACGGGAAAATCAGACGAGTCAATCTCTAACCGCTCAACCAGCCGACCTGCAGTGCGGCTTGTCAAGCTCGAGCTCAAGTTTGAACCGATGTTCTGACTAACAAGCCGAGTTGGCTAAAGTGGCTGCTTTTCTCGACTCGTTACTACCCTAGACCCGCTAAAGGACGGGATATATAAAAGCCCAAGCAAGCTTTCTAGACAATAAACCAAGCACGTAGACGTATGTTGTCGTAAGGCCCACTGTTTTAATTTTTACCGAATGGACGACGCACAGCCCGTCGTCCATTTCGATCTTTGGGCCCAACTCTGCTGACAAAATTCACTGTTGTGACGAGGGCCCATTAATTAGTCTATGTCTTTCACGTCGCAATTTGTAGGTTTATTTGGTAATGTCGGCATCTAACTTTTAAAATCATGATTTTGTTTGTATAAAAATATGGAAATTTTCTTCATTTTGTTTTATCCTCCTAAAATATTCAAATTTAGTTTTGCTACAAAATATCAAAATTATCCTAATTATGAATGTCTTTTAAGTTATGAAAGAATTTTCAATAAATTATTTTTGGAAAAATTTCAATTAAAATTTAAATAAAACCTTTTAATTTGATTGATAAACAAATTACAATGTGAATTCACCAATTTTATAATTGGATAAATATTGGTGATAATATCCATATTATAAAATTTAATTAAATTTGTTAAATTTTATTAAATATGAATTAAATGACTTTTAATTAATCCCTATGCATTAGCATTATAGTGACATAACTTTTTCTATAAATTGATAAGGGGAAGAGAGACCAAGGTTTTGTCGAACAGCTTTTTTAATGATTTTTTATTCAATTTTTCAATACATAATTTTATTGAATTAGAAAATTTTATATTAAAAAGTTATTTTAAATAACAACGAGAAATCATTCCGAAGCAAAACCCTAATATTCTCTGAAAAGTTTTCTAACTTTGTAATTTGTAATAAGAATGACAAGCAATTGTTCGCTCATTCACAGTAGATATAGGGTGAGAAAAATAAATTATTTAAAATTATCGAGATATTGATAAAATGATTAGAAAGAAATAAGGTTACTTTGTTGCCAATCGTATTTTTTTTTTTTTTTAGCAATTTGATGAATGAAAGTAGATGAATATTAGTTCAAAAAATATACGTAAAAAATATATCGATTTTCTTAAATGTTGGGCGATGCTATAAGTAGAAAATAGATTTGTGAAAGGAGATTCCTTCCTTCAAGTTCGAATTTATATTTCATATAGTTCTCATAATTGATCAAATATTCATTTTGTTTATTTTAATGAAGAAATATGCATAAAAGTTTATTTTGAATGAAATTACGCTTAGCGAGGGACAACCTCTTATATTCTCAAAATGCTCATTGGATTCTAAATAATTCAAGATTGGTTCAAACTACTTCGAAATCCAATATAATTCAAATAAGGTTCAAACTTGTAGGATGGCATTGTGAAACCAATAACATATATGATAGAACTCGTGGCGAAGGTATCATGAGATCGATGGCTAGTGCAAATGAGGAGTTCATGGGGAAGGCATTGTGGGTCTGACATAGTGAGAAGGAGAAGAAGACTCCACCTTGAAAGTATCGCGGGACAAACAGAATATAAATTTGAGAAGGACTTTGCGAGAAATGCAACGTACAAGTAAAAATATTTACAATGGAGCATACTGAAGATTCCATTGAGGGATCAATGGTGTGTGAGAAGAGGAAGTCGTAGAGAAGACATCGTTGATTGGTTGTGTGTGAAGGAGAAGAGGAATTCATGAGGAAGGCATCACATGATTGACGATGAGTGAAGAAGAAAATGATTTTGTAAAGGAAAAGATGACTTTGGTATAATGTGTTGGAGAATGATGAAAATATTGTTCAAATATTGAGTGTGAGTCTGTGACAGACTTCCACTTAGAAATTTACAAATATATGTGGGAGTATGTTATTCCAAAATGAATTTTCAAATATATTTCTCTAAGAAAATTAATAGAAAATATTTAGTTAAGTGTGCCAATAAATAACACTATCAGATATCACGCCGTGTGCCAAACCCGAAAAATTCAAATTTGTGTTGATCTAATTATTCTTTCGGTTGGGTTAAGGTTAACAATTTTGACCCTATTAACCTTAAAGTCAATTTTGAATTTGCTCAAAAATACAAATTGACTCAAATTTTACATGATTATTATTCGAGTTATAGTTTAAAGAGTCAGGTTTGTATTAAATAGGTCTTGTTTGAGTCAAATTTATTGTATTTTATTGATCCAAAAATACTTCATGATCTATATAATAAATAGGTAAAACATGTCATATTTGGGTTAGTCAAGTTCGGGTCTAATTGGGTTCAGACCGAACAATTTAAAGAGTCTAATAAACAGGCTCAATTCAGGTCAAATATATTCAAGTTTGTCAAATTTGGTAATACTCAAACTCTATTCGTCAACCCAAATTAAATCCTTAATTTAACAAATTAAGTCTTTATTTGAAAATATTTTTTATTGCTTTTGAAAATAGAATTATAACTTTTCTACTAACATTTTATTTTAAAAAATAATAAAAATTCATTCCAAATGAAACCTAAGTATAGTACCAAGATAGATATAATTATTTTTTTCCTATTCAAAATATAATATTTAAATAATTTAATAAATAAAATATGGAGTGGGTAGGAGCAACTAGCCAAGATGTAAGGAGCATCTCTAAGTAAAAAAGAATCATTGATCTGATCTGACAAATTTCTGCAACAGCAATTTCACAATAAATTTTGCAAATTATTTAGATAAATATAATATATTTTTAAATCCTTAATATCTCATCATTAAATTCTTAAGAAATAAGTATTTTAACTGTTAACTATAAAATGAATAAATAAATATAATTAAATAACTCTTCCACTCCCTTATAGAGCAAGTTGCCGCTCAGCGGAAACCCTCCGTATTTCATATATAAATCCCTAGGTCGAAACACTCTGCTCATCTCACTTCCTCCACCACAACAATGGCCGCCACATCATCCACACTTCTCCTCTTCTTCTTCCTCCTCCAAACCCTAACCCTGGGATCCGGTACTGTCGCTGTATATAAGAAGACCTACATATTCCGCATCAACCATCTGATGAAGCCTTCCATCTTCCCTACCCACGAGCACTGGTACACCTCTCCATCTTTCGGTGTATCCACTCTACACATTTACTCAACCGTTTTCCATGGCTTCTCCGCCTCCCTCACTGCCGAACGCGCTGCCGCGCTCGGCAATCACCCGGCCGTCCTCGCTGTCTTTCAAGACCGCCTCCGTTATGTCCACACCACTCGATCTCCCCAATTCCTGGGCCTGCGGAACAAGCAAGGCCTTTGGTCCGATTCCGACTACGGTGCGGAAGTTATCGTCGGCATCCTCGACACCGGCGTTTGGCCCGAGCGCCGATCCTTCTCGGACCGCAATATTGGCCCCGTTCCCTCCAGATGGCGCGGCACCTGCGAGACTGGAGAGAATTTCCCCGGCTCGATCTGTAACCGCAAGCTTGTTGGCGCTCGATTCTTCTCTCGCGGCCATGATGCCTCCGCTGATGCAGCTGGTGGTATTGGCGGGATAAACGAAACTGTTGAGTTCAGATCTCCACGGGACGCCGATGGCCATGGAACCCACACTGCTTCAACGGCCGCAGGCCGCCATGTTTTCGGGGCGAGTCTTTCTGGGTATGCCTCCGGCATCGCGAAGGGTGTCGCCCCAAAGGCTCGCGTCGCTGTTTATAAGGTGTGCTGGAAGGGCTCCGGCTGTTTGGATTCCGACATTCTCGCCGGATTCGACAGCGCTGTGGCTGATGGCGTTGATGTGATCTCTATCTCTATTGGTGGTGGCGATGGAATCTCTGCACCTTACTACCTCGACCCTATTGCCGTCGGCGCATTCGGCGCTGTCTCAAAGGGTGTCTTTGTCGCATCATCCGCCGGTAATGACGGCCCTACCGCCATGTCTGTCACTAACCTCGCTCCCTGGCTCACCACTGTAGGCGCTGGGACAATCGATCGGACTTTCCCCGCCGACATCGTTCTTGGCGACGGCCGTCGGCTCTCCGGCGTTTCCCTTTACTCCGGTCCGGCCATCGACGGTCAAATGTACCCATTAGTCTACCCAGGCAAATCCGGCGGCCTTCCAGCTTCCCTCTGCATGGAGAACTCCCTTGATCCGAAGCTCGTGAAGGGGACAATCGTCGTCTGTGATCGTGGAAGTAGCCCGCGAGTTGCGAAAGGCCTCGTCGTGAAAAACGCTGGCGGCGTCGGAATGATACTCGCGAATGGCATATCCAATGGCGAAGGACTTGTCGGCGACGCCCACGTTCTCCCCGCCTGTGCAGTCGGCTCCGACGAAGGCGACTCCGTGAAATCCTACATTACCGCGAACGCTAACCCTACTGCTACGCTCGCTTTCCGTGGAACCATTATCGGAGTGAAGCCCGCCCCCGTCGTCGCCTCCTTCTCCGGCCGCGGACCTAACGGTCTCACGCCAGAGGTTCTCAAGCCGGACCTTATCGCTCCGGGAGTTAACATCCTCGCCGCCTGGACTGATGCCGTTGGCCCCACCGGACTAGACTCCGATCACCGGAAAACCGAGTTCAACATTCTCTCCGGGACTTCCATGGCATGCCCTCACGTCAGCGGCGCAGCCGCGCTGCTCAAATCGGCGCATCCTTCATGGAGCCCGGCTGCCATCCGATCGGCGATGATGACGTCGTCCAATCTAGTGGACAACACTCTTCAGCCGGTGACCGACGAGGGCACTGGCGAACCGGTTACGCCACTGGACATCGGCGCCGGTCATCTTAATCTTTACAAAGCCATGGACCCGGGACTGGTGTACGATATGGGCTACGCCGATTACGTCACCTTCCTTTGCGCCTTGGAGTACGAACCCAAAATGATTCAGATCATCACTCACTCGCCGGTGACGTGCCCGGCCAAGCGTCCACAGCCGGAAAACCTTAATTACCCGTCGATCATGGTTGTTTTCGAAGGCGCGGCTTCTGTGAACCAGAGCAAGACGGTCGTGAGGACGGTGACGAACGTGGAGGCGGCGGGGTCTGGAGTTTATAAGGCGAAGGTGTCCATGGTTAGTGGTAAGGGGTTAGCCGTAAGTGTGAAGCCAGGAAAGCTGGTTTTCTCGCCGGCGGTGAACAAGCAGAGCTTCGCCGTGACTGTCACCGTGACGGCGGTAACGGCTGCTGGTGATCCGGGTTCCGCCCCCGCAGCCGACTACGGATATTTAACGTGGTCTGATGGGACGCACGAGGTCCGTAGCCCTATCGTGGTGTCGAGGATCCAGCCGTTGTGATCGTTAAATATACAGTGTTGGCCGTGAGAGACAGCAGAAATATGTGTAATTAAAGGTTTTTTTTTCTTCTCGTGTTCTTATTTGTAGCAGTTTTAATGTTTTTGGCTATATGCGATGTGTTATAGGCGAAATGTCACGTGCTAGCCATGTGACTAATTGGGTAGCAAAGATCCGAACTCATCAATCAGAACTAATTCAGTGGGGGGCATGAACTTTATGCTTTGTACGAAAATGCATAATTGTAATTTGGGAAGTAATGTGGGGTTAAATGGTTAATGATGAAGCTATTGTTAATAACTTTTCATTACAGCCGCTGCTTTATTATTATTATTATTATTATTATTTATATTGTTTAGTGGAAATCAATTGAGCTTATTGGGAGCTGCATTATATGGCTGATTTTTGGAAAGCGTTTGGGTGAATGTTGTCCATTGGAAGATTCTGGCACTGAGTGAGGCCATTAAATGGGGAGATATGAGAGATTCGGGACTGTTGATGATGGATACACTATGATTACAGTGCTTGTTAATTTTCGGGTCAGATTTTGATCCAATTCTAATTTGATGCGACTTCAAAACACTCGCGACTCAAATCCGTTCATGTTTGTGAAACTGTTCATAATCTTCGATCGAATCGGAACCGCTTTAAACCTAACCCGACTCGATATGACTTGCCTACTAGATGGAGCTGATGAAGCTGTGAGCGCGAGGCCATGGGTATGAGCATAGTATGAGGGGTCGAGGGCAGGTGTGAGCGCACCTCTAGTGTGGGTGCGATTGTGCGAGGATGGGGGCAATTTTGAGGTTGAGAGCGCAAAGCAAGTGCAACTTTGCGAGCGAGAGCGCTGCTGCGTAGGTGTGAGTGGCAAGTGCAACACAAGCGTGACGGGTAAGGTCTCAAGGCGGATAGGATGCATGTCAAACAAGTTTTATTGTGGGTTTATGTGTTTACTCGAATCCTACTTGATATAATAATTGGGTCGAAAACTTAAACTTGAACCCGGTCGATTTGTTAAACCAGGCAATTTGAACATAAAATTTGCATGTCGTTTTATATATTGACAACTCTATCCCTTGTTAATAGGGTTGTAAATAAGTTAGTATTATTCTACTAATCAAATAAATGTAGTTTATAAAATAATAAAATTGAAGTTGTTTATCAAGTCAAATAAAATCAAGCACTAATAACCATGGTGTTGTATTAGATGTGAATTAGGTGCCCAATGTTTTAAGATTGTCTTGCTTAAAAATCAGAGAAAAACTTGAAAAAAAAAAAATCATCATTGTTGGTGTGCTGTTGCGGGTCAGAGTATACGCTACAGTAGACTAGAAGAATAAAGCTGTCTTAGCAATGTATGTATATCTGGCATACCAACAATAATGTTTAATTTAAAATATATAGAATGCATTATGTGATAGGTGGTGGAAAAATCAAGTGGCATTAGAGCTACTTTTTAAGAGATTTCTTATGTTTTTGCTTGGTCACACTCATCTGAGAAGGAGATATTACAGTCAAAAAATCCAGCATGAGTTCTAACCATCTAAAGTAAAATCTATTCACCCTTTTTTTAATAAAATCTTACAAATCTCTTTCAAGATCTCTATCTTTGTGTTTTTCTCTTATAAAAGTTTTTTTAATGAGAGTTTAAGTGAATCTAATTGCAATTTCACACATAATCATCAAGATATCATATGCGAGACCTTTTAATTAGAAGCTTAAACTCTCTAATAATGGGTAAAGTGCAATACAAAATCTTTTTTAAGCTTTAAAAATCTAATGTTAAACTTTAAAAATCTTTAAGGCTTCATTTGGAGCAATATTTGGCCACTATTTTTTCGTTTTTTTTAAGAAATTTTTTTTCTAGAAAATTATCGTAAAAAATAGTAATAAAATTATCCCATATAAAAATAAATCTTAATTTTCTTTTATTTAATCATGACATATAAATGCACTCTAATCTCTTATGAATTATTTTCATAAAAGCCCAAATTATTTCGAAAATCAATCATTTCCATTACAATTAATAATGTCAAAATTATTGTACAAGACAGCTGACGAAGAGAATTTATAATCAGTAGATAAATAAATATTTTAAATTAATGTTGCTTATAATGACTAACAATGCTTTTAACTATTTCAAATATTTTTTCTCAAAAAAAAAAAGTAAAAGAAGTGCATTTCTTTTATTTAAAAATTCTTTTGAAAAAATAAAAATTAGGCGCGTTTAACTTTTGCTTTATTTTTTTTATTTTACACTTTAATCCATTGTAATTTTTTTTTTAGACATTGAGAAAGAATGGAACTGCGCTTCGATTTTAAGTTTTGAATTCTTTGATTGGAAGAGTAGGCCCCACATCAGTAATTATGCCGTACATTTTATTTATGTTGTGGTGTAGCGATGATATTTCTCTCGCATTCAACTTTTTCACCCATTCAGTAAAAAAAAAAAAGCTATGAAATTATTATATGATAAAAATAATTTTTTTTATTTAGATAATAAATTTATATAGGGTAAGGTCAACAATTGTAATGAGTAGTATATGCTTAATTTAATAAGTTATTATATGTTTAAAATAATAAGTAATTGAGGCTTAGATATTTTCTCCTTGAATTTTTTTTTCAATGTGCGGGCCCATGAGAAGCCACGTTATTGATTTTTATTAATGAATAAATCTATGGAGTTAATAGTCATGAGAGTGTTGATGAATACCGTCTTTATATTTTACATTCATAAACGAATGTTTTATGATCACGAACTTGAACTCAAGCTCAAATTATAGCTCTTTTATTAAAAGAGATTGAATTTGAGTTTGGCGAGGCTTGACTGGTTGGCTGGCTAGTTGGGTTGATTAAAAACATTAAACCCATATTTTTTCTCCGGTTTAATTGATATTAGTGTGGAAGGTGGCCGCAAACTCATAAGTCTTACTAACTCGTTTTTTTCTTCAAATGCCAATAAACCAATCGATGCATACTTCAGCACTCTTCTCATTGATGACTTCTCTATCGAACTCCCAACGCAGCTTCCTCTTTGCTCATCTCATCATTAATTTCTCCAATAAGCTATTGCTATGACTTCTCTACTACTTGTTGATGCGGTGCATCTTAAGCTAGGAGTGTTCACTAGGACACCTTATCTAGTTTGTTATTATTACCTTCTAGAATACTCCTTTTTAGCCTTATAAGTATGAAGTATTGTAGAGGAAGAGGGGGATTGAATGATATATTACACTTTTGAAGCTTAGAGCTTCCCTTCTTCTTCTTCCCTGGAATGGGAAAACCGAAATCCTTCTTGCAGGTTGAGTCTTCCGACGATCCATACATCACTTGTCCTATCAATATGTTCTCTAATGAGCTCCTACCATGACGTCCCCCAATGTAGTTGATGTTGTCCACGCCTTCTCTTGCGAGCCCCAATCAATTCCAACTCCAAATAAGCTTTTGTCATAACTTATCCCAATGTGATCCTGCCTTCTCGACTAAGCTCTGATCCTTCCCCAAGGAATCATCATGATGACTTTAGCTTGAGCTGAAGAATAGAGCTTGCACATGTTATTTTTCTAACTAATCAAGTTTGGGTTCGTCGCATGAGCTTGGCTCAACCCTTCTACCAAAAAAGGGTATCAAATTCTACTTAGGATTTGTTTGAAACGACTGTAATTTTTTTTAAAAATGATTGTAAATCTTTTGTAGGGAATTTTTTTTTTAAAAAAAAGCTACTCTAACACACATCTTTTGAGCACAAAAATTTTAAAAATTCAAATAAAATTATGATTGACATATGAAAAATAATCCCCTAATAAATGCTTATTTACACCCTTAATCAAAACCATCAGCCATAACCAACGATTGATCTAATAAAGGCTAATTAATCAAATAATAACAAATTCAAACTTTATTTAAGAGGACTTTTTATTATTTCTTAAATTTTTTATATCAAAATTCTTTTTTAAAAAGGAATTAAAAAAATAAAAAACCGTCTAAGCCTCAGTCTTTTAATTCTCAAAACGCCCTTTAAAATATTCCGGCAAAATAATAATGCTGCACAAACAATGGTCCAAAAAACACTAAAAATGCGGAGGAAAATAAAAGCAGGATAGCAGGCGGTTAACCCACCGCTCCACTGCATTTGCGCTTGATTCGCGCCATTCCCGCCTTTGAAGGCGACGGGAACGATCCTAGCCGTCCATTTTTGCAGCTATCAGGAGCGGAAACTACGGAATATGAATTGCTTTGCACGAGGAAACATTAAGAGATAGAAAGAGAAACAGGTCCACCAGTTGTCAAACACTGCTACTACTTCGCTCTTGTGGATAAGACTGTCAAAGCTGACTTTTATTCGCCAACGCCCGATTAAAAAAAAAATTGCATCCAACAAATTTTATTTAGATTTTAATCAATTTTTCATTTATATCAATTTAATCTCAAATTCACACATCCTTCTGTACTTTGCCTCGAGCCAAAGTACTTAAATCTCTTAAAAAAAAAAACGAAAGTACTCAAATCTCTAAATTAAAAAAATTATTAAATAAAATTTTGTGTATTTTCTTATTATTATAGAGATTAATATTACACATCTTATTTTGATCTCTTGGTTGAGAACTTAAGCTTCTAACTAAGGCTTCGTTTGGGACGGCTTTTTATTGCTTTCTAAAACGGAGTTTTAGTACAAATTTTTTTTAGAAAGCAATAAAAAAGCTGTCTCAAACGAAGCCTAAATGATCTTGGGTTCAAATTTTTATGTATGCAATGTGTGTGTGAGTTTATCTTAAATGACCTAAATGTCCAAAAAAAAAAGATTAACTTTTAAATTTGGTTAAGAATAAAACTTTATTTGGAAGAGCTTCTCAATTACTTTCAGGGTAAAAAAATAGTAAAAAATAATATATATTTGAAAGATAAGTTTAGATCATTATTTAATTTTTCTACTTTTAAAAATTAATTTTGAAATTATGGTTAAAAATAAGATTTTAAAAACAAAAATATCATAGCTTAAACTGCCTCACATAAAGATTAAAAGTCTATTTGGGATGATTGTAACTTTTTATAGGGTTAATTGTGAAGTCATTTAACTGCTATGATTATAAAAACAATTTTTCACTATAAAAGTTTTTGAAAAGATATTGAGAAAGCAACAACAAAAAATAGTAGCTAACAAAAATTATGACTACTTTATGAAAAATAAAATAATGAAAAAGCTATCTCAAATAGACCTTAAGTCAGACATGGTAAAATTAATTTGAGCAAAAATTCAAAAAAGAAAAAAAATAACCATTATAAAAATTGATTAAAAACAAATATGTATATTCCATAACATATGATATGAACATGATAAACCATATGATTGATAATTATTGCATCCTAAAAAATTTGTGATGGTAGAGAGATATAGAATCTAACTCTTAGCTTTGTACGATGATTCAACACACAAACAAATAAGATAGAGGGGTGCAACGTTCGTAAGGAACAATATAATTTTTACGTAGAAACCAAGGGGAAAAAATCATGTGGTCTTGCAAAATTTGAATAAATACACTATTATTTATAATTGATTACAAATGATGTCCTTGCTTAAGACGTTGGCTCAATATAACAAATATACTTCATATAGAGCATGTTACATAGTTGGAAAATGACATGATAATTGTTCTCAAGAGAACTTTGTTTTGTTTGTTTGGTTGGCAGATCCATGATTGGATGATGATGGTCAGATAGATAGTAGTCGACAGGTGGCGGAGGTTGGAAGGACCTTAATCGGGCGACGATGATCAGAGGAGTTATAGTCAACGGACGACGTTGGTCGGAAGGAGTGTGGTCAAATGATGGTGGTTGGAAGGTCCGTAGTTGGCAGATAATAGTGATCGGAAAGACCGCAATTGGAGGACGACTGTGGTCAAAAGGGTCGTATTTGCGGGTGATAATGGTCGGGAGGACTATAGTGGGGTGATGATGATTGTAAGGGTTGTAGTTGGACAATGGTGGTGAGAAGGACCATCAATGATTGTAATATGGAGGTTTGATGACAGGGGTCTAGAGGAGATTCAGTAGCGACAGCTTGAGGGTGCAAATTTGTCGGCGATGGTGTCGGGTGGAGCTCTAGGATTTCTCATGTATCAAATCTTTTCTCTTCTTCCTCTTCTCTCCATACGGAGAAGATCAAGGGTATATTGAGAGTATTCTATCATACAACTCATAGTGATTTCCTTGATTATGAGACATTTATCGAGTGATTAAATGCCTAAGAAAATGTTAGAATCGAGCGATTTTGGGCTCGTTGGATTCGTCTCATCGAGCCGCTCAATTCGACTATCAACATGTCATATTTGAATATTATTTGATTATCCAAATAATGATGTAAAGCTTCCAAATAGGCTTTGGCCATTTGATTTGGACCCATTTGGGCTTGAATTAAAACCAATTTGATGTTGTTAGGTTCATCTCCTTGAGATGTTCAATTTGACTGTATGCTTGCTGAAATCAGAATTTGGATGGTCCCGATTTTAATATTTAAAGCTTCTGACTCATATTCGCATCTAGATTCGTGCCAGATTAAGATAATTCTTAGATGATATATCAACAATTATGCTTGAAATATATCTATATTTGAAACACCTAAAAAAAACATTTTATGAAAACTTCATCAATTGTCAATGTTGCTCTTCATCAATCAATATATTACAACATGAAAATTAAAGAGAATAATTATAATCTACCTCAACAAGTTTTAAGATACATATATCAAAAGCATAGAATTTTATGTGCCAAGTGGTAAACAACAATGGCATACAACAAAGAAATAAAATTTGTGTATGTCCAATCACTATCATTAAACTATGTTTAAAGTCCTCACGAGAATTAAAGCATTAAATTTGATAGTTGAGTGCCCATACCCTACTGAATTATCTTTTTCCTACAAGAAGCTTATATGAAAAGCCAAAATGGAGCAAATAATAAAAAAAAGCAATTCCCTTCCCTTTTCCTATTTCTTCGTATATATTTCATACAAAAAAATAAAATTATTTCAATACTTTTTATGTTAAGATATACAAATTTAACATATATCTTAATGATTTTATGTGTGATATAGTTGAATTATTAAATAATTAAATTTAAGGGATAAATAAAACTAAATCATTACATAAATAGTTATGATAATTCTCTTTATAAATTTAATTCTATGATTAAATTTTTAGTTAATTAAAAATATTATGATATACATGACATAAAAATATAAAATAAAAAAAGACAAATTCTGAATTTTATTTATTCATTTAATTAATCATTATCTATTATTGGTCTTTAATGGTGAGTAGCCTATTCAATCACATTCAACCATATAAAAATAAATAAAATTTTATTTGGATAAATTTTTTTATTACTTTTTAAAGTATATTTTTTGTAAAAGGAATATTGAAATTTAAAAATTTTGTACAACAAATTTATTTTAAAAAATAGTAAAAAAATTCTTTAAAAAAAAAAAACCACTTTTACATATATTGTCATGGAAAAAGTCTCTCACACTTGCTGATTTAGAGAAAGGCCATCTGTAACGTAAAGAGAAGCACAAAAGAATATATATATTTTTTAAACTTTAGAATCTAACGGCTAGAAGAATATTTTAATTTAGAATTGATGGTGCATTATCGTTTTAGAAATTAAATAAAGTATCTGTTTCATTGAGCAATCTTTATCTTTTAATATTTTATAAGATGATTGAGATGAAAAGTGTGCATGTCTTTTTTTTTTTCTCTTATAATTAATTAATTATTAGGGTTGTCTCCAAAATTGTTAAAATATTCATTGTTGATATTATTAAAATTTGTATTTGATTATATTGAAATTTTGACACCAATTGTTAAAATCATTTTGAATGGTAGAAAAAAGCACAAAGTTTATTTAATTTGTTCAAATTCGCATAAAAGACGACAATACTACGATGTCGCACACACTGACATCAAGACTTACGGTCTGTTTTTGACAACTTTCTGGCTGCTTCGTTTATTGATGTTTTCTTAATGCTTTTTTAAAATTAATGCGGTAGAAAGCTAAGTTATTTTTTTTTTCATATCAATTTCACAATTAATTTTATAAACGCTGCTACATACCCTTAGAGGACCCGTGACTCACTGAACTAACACGGTCAAATTTAATCGAACTAGTTCAACCGAAAAATTTGCCACTTTTCATATAGAACAAAGAATCCCACGATTATGAGGTTGCTCCCACTCTGAAATAGACGATTTGACCGTAAGACCATTGTGATTATTATTCCTTATAAAAATATAAATATATCATCACATTAATGTTTCATTTGCGCAATTTTTTTTACTGTTTTTTAAAATAATTTTTTAATAAAAACATTAAAAAAATACTTTAAAAATAGTAAAAAAAATCATCACAACTAATGAAATCTAATTACACTCTATCTATGATGAAATTGAAGCTATACAAACAGCTTCAACTAAAGAAATTATTATATAGATAATTAACAACTGAAAAATAGGCCATGTGGATTTCTAATATCAAAATCTGAAGGATCTCACGAATCACGATGCAATCAAACTTATTTATTCATGTGGGTCTCGCGCTCTGGAAGTTCGAGTTTTAATCTATTTACTACTGAGTTGACGCAAATCTAATTTTAAGCTGTCAGTAAAATAATATTAACTCGAAAAATAAAATGAGCTCGATTTGCAAGAAAGATAGTCAATTCAGACGCTTTAGTCACCCAATATAGGTGATTATAGTTGATTGTGTAGCGGACATGTTATGACTAAGGGTAGCCTTGAAAATATGAGGATTATTATGTATAGAGTTCGGATGCATCCGGAGGTCAATTCAGACGCGCTAAATCATTCAATGTACCCTGTATTAGGTGATATGATGAGTCCGAATTAGCCTCCAAACATATCCGAAAACCACACTTAATAATTTTTCTGAATGTAGTCACAAATAAAATCTAAATTATTTGAGTACTTTAGATAAATTGTTCTAATGAGAACTATTATTTAGCTGAAAAGATCCAAATATCATTTGACTTTTCAATTAATATTATAAAATTTTCAACAATGCCTTATGTGTTTGACTCGGACTCATTTGAATTTGATTGTTAGGTTTGTTTGATCGAGAAATTCAGTTTGACTATATATTTGTTAAAATTAAAATTTGGATAATTTGAATTTAATTATTATTATTTTATTTTTTTTTGAGAATGAATTTGATTATTGGAGAGGAGATCTTTTGGGTTTTCCACATAAAAACCTTTGGTGTTCACTTTTCTTTTCTGTTTGTGTGCGGAATACTCGTGCAACGCTAAGACAAATATTTACAAACTCTACCGCCGCGTATATTCTAGCACGCAACAAATATGGATAACTAATATGAAAAGGTATTTATTTATTTATTTTTATAATTGGTGCTTGCATGAATAAGAGGTTCAAAAAAAGGAGAGATTATTATGTATGAAGATTGGATGCAGGGAACCGTTCGGTTTTGTGACTGTGAATAGTAAAAACGCAGTGAAAGCACATGGGTGAACAATAATAGCTTTTTTAATATTCACAATCACAAAACTGAATAGTTCTTTGTGTACAGACTCCACACGTAATAATCTCTCCAGAAATAGAGTAGCCTAGAAAAAAAGCTAGTTTAAATAATGCAGTTATATAAAAGAGACATAGCATAAGAACACTAAGGCTTCGTATGTTACGGCTTTCTTACTGCATCTTAAAGCAGCTTTCTATTACAAAAATTTTATCGAGCATATGCGCCATATTTTAATGAGTGATTCTTAAACCAAATGAGTTTTTTCCATTACTCATAAGCCGTATGTTCAAATAACAAGCTAATAAGCTTTTTTGTAGAAGAAAAAAAATTCATGCAAATTAGTATAAAATTTATCATTCGACAAGATAGAGACGAAAAATTTTTGATTAAAATATCCCTTAAGAAATATATGTATATGACACTCTAAATAACTCGACCAATTAATAATAATAAATTTGTAAATTGTCATTTAATACAATGGTAAGAATGTAATAAGCACGATATCTTAATATTTTACAAATCTTAGCACTAATCATATAGGCTCAAAGTAAAACAAAAAACAAGCAATTTTGATTGAAATTAAAGAGATTAATCTTCTTATAGCATTTTGTTTTCTTTAGAAGGAGCCATATGCATTAAGCAACAAAATTAAAATTAAAATTATATAGTGGTTAAGTCATCTTGAATTTGTATAAAATAGCAAGAATATAAAAAATAGAAATAAATTTAGTAATTATTATAATTACATAAAGAATATATTTTTAAATAGTTGTGCTAATAATTAAAATAATATATTTTTTAAAATTAGGTTCAAATAAGTATGATTGAACACTCTCATTAAGAAAATCATAAGAGAAAGTCGTCGATGGTCGTGAAGGCTTTGGCGAAGAAGTTTACGGCCATGGAAAAGCTAGATTGAGAGAGAGAGAGAGAGAGAGAATGGGTTGGATTGCGGCGAACTTGGAGTCCATCCGTGCTCTTCAGATCAGGCAACTGCTCACGCAAGCCGTCACTTTAGGTCCGTTCAATCCCTTCGGTCCTAGTTCTTGATTCAATTTCTTTTCCCTTAAGGAATAGTTTTTTGTAATGTTTTGCGATGAAATTGTTGATGATCGCATAAGCGGTAGTGAGTGTTAAATTTATAATCTTCTTGGTTCAGCACTATTGATTTTGAGAGTTTTTTCTTCTATACCCTTTCCCTTTGTTAATCTATGATTCTTTTGATGCTTTTCCTTTCAGGTATTATTTTATCTTCGGCACTTATGATATGGAAAGGGCTAATGTGTATTACCGGAAGCGAATCGCCTGTTGTTGTTGTTCTGTCAGAGAGCATGGAACCAGGTTTTCAGAGGGTGAGTATTCATTGTTAACATATACTAACTGGCTCCCAGAATGTATATTTCGTTTTTCGGGTTCCAAATTTCTGCTAGAAGTCTCAAATGACAATCCCTATTTTACTCACTGTTTGTGTTTGCCAAATACTTCACAGAAGTTAGATATTGATAACTTGTGTTTGAATTCATCAGCAGTGATAGTTATACTATCTTGACATGGATAGTTTATATTTATCACCTTTGAACATTTGGAAGTTCTTTGTTATAACCATGTCATTTATTCAAACAAATTTTGTTGCGAATGATATTGAATATGGTAATTTGAATATGATATTGTTTTCAAAATTTCAAGTTTATTAGAGATTAGCCGGCATGTAGAGAGTCGATAAGCTTATTTAAAGTGAAACTTATATCTACAAAGTCTATATCTATAAGAAATCTCATAACTTGCAAGGTGTTAAAAAGTAAGGAGAGGAATTAGCAGAGAATCAGACCCTGGTATAGTTTTTTTTAGTTATTATAAAGGATGCCATCAAGGTGCGATCATCCTCTTGTGGAATGGTAGTGAGTCCGAGAGATTATGACCCATTTAATCTATTAAGGGGTTTTTTGTTACTTGCATCCCAATTATTCTATTAAAGGGTTTTTTGTTACTTGCATCCCAATTATTCTTTGTACTTGATCATTAATAGATATGGAATCTCCTTTTCCCAAACAGCTACATCAGGAACATACAAATTTATCTATATTTCCTTCACAAGGATTTTTAATTTTTTTGTGTCGTTAAGACACTAATAAGGGAAACACTCTCAATAAATATAACCCTTCATGATGTTTCCTAACTGGGTAAGATACTGTCATCTCTTTTGCATACATGATGAAACCTATTCATCAAGTTTGAGCTTTTGATAGTTGGGTGCCTCTCCAATTACATAAGTTTTGGAGTGTTATAAAGGGAGTTGTAGATTATGATGCTTGCCATTTTTTTTCCACTCAATCACCAGGCATTAATGTTGCTCTCCTTGAAGCACATTGAACATCTTTTTTTCCACTCAAACACTAATATTAGTTCTCTATATACCAAACTTTTGATTTGTGGTACTTCACCTTTTCCTTCAAGAAAAAGTTATCTTTTGATAGCCCATAAGTTTCAACACCAAATTCATCCAAGCCTTAAAATATCTTTTCCATCACCAACCACATAACCATCCACCACCATCCTAAGAGGGCATCAAGTTACAGACTTCACTATAAAGATTCTATAAATCCTACATCAAAAGTTGAAGGCTTAAAAGTTAAAATTTAGCTGCAAAGGAAGAAGACACTACTGTATTACTTCTGTAATAAAGGCACATACTTAAGAATTGTTAACCTTTGTATCTGGAAAAGTGAACATAATGTAGGACCAGAGAAAAGTACCTCATTAATACTTCTAGAGAGGTAATTGAAGTAGTAGGCGTGACAAAGATCCTGCATTGCCTTTGATGTTGCGCACATATGTAAAATCCCTATGAAGCTGATTTTTTTGAGTGCTGTTAGTCCGGTCGAGCTGACTTTAGTCCCGGACGAACTGAAGAAAATTGTGAATAATCTGTCAATTCCGTCTGGACGATCCTGTAAGGGTCGAGACGAACCGAACAGAGAGCATCGTCCAGGAACGAAACAAATTGGAATTAATTTTCGTCTGTACGATCCGTGTCTAGAGGAGTTCGTCCCAGGACAATCTGGGCATCGTCCTGGACGATCCTGCTTGATAAGTATCGGATTTGAGATATTTTGGAAATATTTTGAGGAGAGAGAAAGCAGGAGAGAGAAAGAGAAGGAAAGAGAAGAAGAAGCTTGATTTCGGAGGCCGCAGAGCGCTTTTCGTCAGATGACGCAGTTGGAAGATTTGTTTGTCTCCCAGTAAGGACTCCGAATCCTATTTCTGATTTCGAAGATTTCGAGTTTTGATATTTATGTGCTCAGTTTTGTGTTTCCGTTACCGAAAAACGCGCATAATTTTGTATTGACGAAAGTTTTACCGCACTACTTTTGATATGTTTTTGATATGATATTTCTGCACGATTTGAGTATTTTATGTAAAGTTTCTACCGGTTATTTTGAGTTATGTACGATTTTTATCGAATAGAAAGTTATCAGGATGTTGAAAAATGTTGCTTCAGTACAAGTAAAGCTTTGAAATGTTATTTTATTCGATTGCTGGTAATTTGGTAATTTTCAGGAACTGTGCATTTTGAAACGACGTCTGTCTACTATACGATATTTTAAGGGGTTTTTTTGCATTGAGCTAAATTGAATTTATTGATTGCAATACTTCGTTGATATGCATACGAATGTGAATGTATGATTGAATTATTGTTATTGTTTATGAAAGACAAGTGAAGACTGGTTGAACCGTTGGTTGGAGATTGACTTGACCTGTACAGGATGGTGAGCCGACGGGCTTTCCTTTAAAAAGGATTTGGTGTTATCATCTATTGATCATTGATATAACGACTGGGAGTCATAAGGAGATTATTATGCCGACGGGCGGCCGACGGGCAAAGAGTGACGACTCTATTATTGAGCCAACGGATATATGGATGTTTCTACAACAGCACAATGGATATACAACGATACATCGACTTGAAAAACGCCTTAATAGCCAGTGATTGTACTTGTTCAGTAAGACTACTTTATTGAATTGCATGTGTACGGTATTGACCTATTGATCTCATTATGGATTCATGGATTTATTGATATCGACGGATTTGTATTAAAATTTATTTATTGACGAATTTATGGATTTACTATTACTGTATGATTTCATTGATATTCGCATTATGTCACTAAGCATTGATACTGATACTGATATGGATATCGATATTGCATTGACTTATTGTTACTATGGACATGGATACTATTAATTCATTGATATTGATTCATTGATACTATCGCTTCATTGATACACCGTATTGAACTGCTGCATGTGATTCATTGATCAATATGGAATATGTTTTACTGTATTGATTTGATTTCAACCGTTCTTGCGATGTATTGGTTTGATTGTTTTATATGATTTCATACCGATTGATATTATTGACCAGAGATAATTGATTTAATTGATTCCATTGATACGATGTTGATTTAACTGATATTATCGAGACGACGATTTTTCTCTATCGATTTGACTGATCGATTTAATTGAGATTCTTCCGAATATAGATTTTTCTACTGTTTATGGATTCTTCCGAGAATTGACGTATGTACTGATTTATTGAGCTTTATGGATTTCTTCCTACTGTTTAGCGATTCTTTTACCGATAATTGTGGATTGTATCTATCATGCATTGATTACTGATTTTCCGTATCTGCTGCATAGATTTACTGATCATGTGCAACTGATTGTTATGGATTTGATGGACTGACATGCATATTGTTTCAGTACCGTGCTTTGATTTTAGTTATAGGCTTTGGTGACCTGCTGGGCTTTTTGAAGCTCATTATATGTGGTTAACAATTTCAGGTCAGAGCAAGGGAGCAAGAAGTGATGGTTGATCAAGACTGTCGACGAATCCTTTCACTATGGATGCCTGGGGCGTCACAACATATTAGTTAAGAAGTTTGGGAATTGTTCCACCTTAAGCTTCAAATGAAATAGATCATTCTGGATGCAAGTTTTAGGTTATGGTAATGAAAATAACTTTATATCTGCAGCTTTAGTTTAGAGATGGGGGTTGATCACTACTCTACATTTAAAATCCTATACTCAAGTAACTCAACAATTTACTCTCAAGTCTCATCTTTACTTTTTGTAGAGATTTTATTGATGTTAATGTGAAATTGCACCAATGTCTATATGTCATTTAATTCTGGATAGTTTATATTTGTAGGGCAGGGATGCTATCTTCTATATAATCCAAAAATATTGTGCTTGCAAAAGGAGAAAAATTATAGAGTTTTGTCAGTCCGTTGTTTTATGTTCGTAGGAGATGGGAAGACCATTAGACCAAAAGGTTCCTAGTGAGATTTAAGAGCTCTCTTCTTGTTAAATAGCACAATAAATTTATCCCAATTGCTGATCAACAATATTTATAGGAGGATAAGTCATCGCAACAAAATCAAAAGCTGAAGGCTACGAGAAAGAAAACAAAGAACAAAGGCAATAGACAGGAAAAAAAAAGGTTCTTACTTGCAAGAGCAAATGCATACAAATGGGAAGCTGTGATCTAGGAGTATGGATTCTTATTACTTAACAACTGTTATGATTGCACAAATGATAGCACATCGACTAATTTTTATGCTTTTGTACCTTAAGGGATGTAGGATAACTAACTTGAAAATCACTGAAAGGATAGCAAGCATAATAATCTACTTGTTAAAAGCTAAAATTACTCTTCACCATTATATAGTGATAGTTTTGTCTAAAAATAATTTGGGACATGAAGAACTGCTTTATCCCTTCACTAAAAGCAACATAATGCCCTTTAATTTGCAAAACTTGAGCACGTACTTATCCAGTCTAAGCAGAACAAAGAAGAATCTACAACCACAGATGGTTTATTGTTCATTAATTATACTTAAGAGATTAATGTTGTGTGTATTGCATGCATTGACTAATCATTTCATGTTAAATAATATGAGTTATTATGAGTGTCATTTCTTAATAAACGCCTCGCTATTTTGAGTTGAGTTTATATGAGGTCCTTTTTTTTGGCTTGTCTTCTCTCTTATCATATCAATTCACAATTTAGCTTATTTGTTACCACTAAATCACAGGGAATCGAGTGTAAAAACAGTATTATTGACTGTGCTATACATTCTATTTAGGTGTTGAAAACCCTTGTTATTGCTTGAGTTCTTAGTTATTTAGTTTTGTTGGTCATTATCTTTTGTTTGTCTGCTTTTGAGCGTCCAATGATTGAATGTTATGTCTAAATTTGCTTAAGCCTTCTGCTATATTTTACAGGGTGATATACTGTTCTTACACATGGGCAACGACCCTATTCGTGCTGGTGAAATAGTCGTATACAATATCAAGGTAAGTCTCTTTCAGAGGCTAGTATACCCAATATAAACAGATCATATAAAGTTGAAGATAAGTGAAAGTGGTTGGCAAGTTGGCAGTTATGCTGCCGCTAACTGTAATGAAATAATGTGGTCCTTATTTGCTTATGGGTACCATCATCGTCATCATTATTATCATGGAAGCTGCAATAATCCCTGCGATACCCTTCTAACAAATCGGCTTTGGCTTTCTGAATGTTTGTGTGACATGCATTCCTATAAATCAATTTATGTTGATGTCACCTTATTTGTTTTGTAATTTTTGTCATATACATCTAGCTGCTTGAATTCAAAATCTGATATTTTGCTTTTCAAAATTTCATCAAATCCAACTTGAGTAGTTGTACTATTTGTAGTCTGATGGACTGGCCGATTTCATTTATAGAGTATTAGGAAATTTTCTAATCAAGAGAGAGATGTTTAGGAAGATTCTTAATCAAAGGGGAATTGTTTGGGAATATTTTAATTACAATTAGGAATGAATTATTTAGGGCAAGAGATCTAATTTGAATTCAAAATCTAAGATGGACTTATTTGGATAAGAGGAGGAGGAATTAAGGGGGATTATTTAGGGAAGTTTTAATTATAATTGGGAGGGAATTATTTAGGGCAAGAGATTTAATTTGAATTCAAGATTAAGAGGGAATTATTTAAGGAAGAGGAGGAGGAATTAAGGGGGATTATTTAGGAAAGTTTTAATTATAATTGGGAGGGAATTAATTAGGAAAATAAATCTAATTTGAATTCAAATTTGAGAGAGAATTATTTAGGAAAAAGGGGATGATTTGGGAGGGAATTATGGGAGACTATTTAAGGTTAACAATAGGATGATTTTAGGATTATGTTTGGAGTTTGCTGAAATTAGAATTTCTTAGTTTGTGAGGGCTCTAGCTGCTGGCTAGAGATTTGGGAGAGTTGGATCTTCCTCTCCAATTGAAGATCCAACTGTATCTTGTTGTTTTCTTTTATATATATTGCAATAAAAAGAATTTGACGTGTTCTTCCTAAATTTTTTATGCCGTCCTTGATTTTACTAAAATTGCATCCACTTCCTATCATAATCTTATTCACCTTAATAGTTTATCATATTTCAACTCTTTAATCACTACTATCCTCACTCTTTCTACAAACTTTGTCAACATTTACTTGTTTATAACCTTCACTGATGCCTATAATTTTTTTCTTCTTTTCATTTATTTTATTGCTAACAAACTATATTTTTTCTTTCCTTTAGTTATTTGTTAATTCTCTAGGATTTTTAGCTCAAAGTCGCAAATTTTCTGTAACAAAAGTCCTCTTAATTTGAAAATGTTAACCTTTGCCCACTTTTCACCATAGTTGGTTTGAGCTGCGATACAGCATTCTTAGTGACGTGCTAATCAACTCTAGTCTACTTCTTACTACCATTATTTTAAGCTGTGACACATCACTTATTGGTGATGTAGTAGTCAGTCTTTGCATAATTCGCACAATAATTGAGTTATGCCTTGTTGTGTCATATGAGTTCCCAATACTAGCACTCCCCAATTACTAAAATCTTAGTCAATTGGGAGGCGAATTGATATTAATTAGGATAAAATGTTTATATTTTTTTGTAACCTTAAAACAGTTATAAGTATATAATTTATAAGATTTTTACCGTTTTAAGTTTAGAATTGTCAAATCACTATTGTTTAATGTAGTACATTTCCTTGAAACTCTTTGGTAACATGGGGCCCTGAATTTTCACACTCATATTTGCTTACTTTAAGAGCATATGTACTACTTTTAGAAAACTATATTATGGTTTGGTGTTTACTATTTGCAGGGACGGTCTATTCCAATTGTCCATCGCGTGGTTGAGGTAATTTTTCTTCTTCCCTTTATGCTTTCATCCATTAGAGTTGCAGGCATCCATCTTTTTTTCTTTGGTACCATATTTCCAAACCTGTGAGGCCAGGAATTTTATTGTTTTCTCGATTACCTATTTTATGCATGGGGCTGTTTGAATTAGTATTGTGATGATTTCAGCGAGATGGATGTAAGGATAACGATATCAAATGTTGATATACTCATGTCGAGTTTTCTTGTGTAAATATTTTCACTTCTGATGAAATTTCTGCAAGATTTATATAGTTTATAGTAGCCTCAATATTCCTCACCACTGATTATGTTTTGATGATATTATTTACATATTTGAATGATCTACTTCAAGTTTTGAAGATTGCTGCGGTTTCACTTAATTTTCTTTTCAACAGAAATAACTTGCCCATATATTTTTGAGCTTAGGCAAGCACTGGTTTGCATCTGAAATTAGTGCTCCATTTAAAAAGAAGCCTTGCTTTGGAGAAATTTCTACTAAATTATGAATGATTGGCACACTCCATGAAGCTCAACTCATCCTTTGTCTTCCTTATTCTTGGGCACTCTAATTACTTTCATGCAGCTGGGCGGATCTTGACCTGCTATTACAAATCTTGAATTCTGGATTGAGTATGATCTTCCTTTTAAATTTGAAAATTCAGGCAAAATTGATGCCCTTATAGCTAGTCAAACATTTTCTTCAAGTGCACCAAGTTTTCTTCCCGCATTGAATGTTTATAGCATGATATCATCAAGATGAATGATGAAGTCATTGACTTAGGGTTGTGGAAATTATTCATCAACCTTATAAATGTGATAGGGCAGTGCAAAGTCCGAGTGAAATGACTAGCCACTCGAGAATCCCTTTTCTCATTTTAAAGCATGGGCGGAACCACATGGTTCTTAGGGGGGGGGGGGGCAAAAAAATTTTTATAAGGTTGATTGAAATACATTCAAAAAAAAAAAAAATTTTTTTTTAGAGGAGAGTAAAAAAGAAAAAGTAGAGTAAAAAATTTTTTTTGCCTCTCCTAATAAATTATTTTTGCTCCCCTAAAAAACTATTTTGTCCTAACTTGCCCTAAAATATCTATATATTTCTTCACATTTAGTTCTAATATTCTCTTTCATGATTTTTATGACAGTTTAATTACACATTTTTTCTTTATTTTTCTTGCTTAAATTTTTTTAAAAAAAACTTTTCGTAATATATAAATATATAATATTATTATTTTTTTAAATTTAATTATTTTTGTGTTGTATTTGCCCCCCTCAAAATTGAAGCTGGTTCTGCCCCTGATTTAAAGTCTATATTCCAACTATTTTCTTGTTTGAACTTAGTGGTAGCTATACGACATTTTTTGACATACTCTACTTTTCAGAGGATGCCATTTATGCTATTGGAATGTGAAGAATTTCTTAATTGATTCTTCTTCTTATTTAAAAAAAAGTACTACATTTGCATATATGTACTAAAAGAGTGCCTAATAGAGGGAACAACTAACTTGCTTAATTCTCTCCAAAATTTTTGGAAATAGAATCATAGGAGAATAATTCTTTCCTAAAAATTTGGAAATAGAATTATAGGAGAAGATCACAATTGATCTCTCCTTTTATTCCTAAAAATGTTTTCCTTAAAAAAACATAATTGTAGGAGAAGATAATAATTGATATTTCCTCTTATTCTTAAAAATACTTTCTAAAATAAATTTCCTAACTTTGACTTTCAAATATTCAATGCTCCTCTCAAGCTTCTCAAGCTGGAGAATATATATCATATAATCCAAGCTTGCAAATTAAGTCTTCAAAGTTATGTCTATCTAGAGCTTTGGTGATGATGCCTGCAGTTTGTTGCTTGGTAGGAATGTATTTCAATTTACAGTCTCACTAGTCACCTTTTTTGTGAGGAAGTGCCTATCAATTTCAACGTGGTTAATCCTGTCATGATGTACGATATTCTTAGCTATATTGATATAAGTGCCTGATTTTCTCACAAGTCACATCATCAGAATATGAGATGAACTCATTTGTCCCAGTCCACTAAGGACCATTTTTTTCCAAATCCCTTCATAAACTCTCTATGCCAAAGCTCTGTACTCTGCTTCTGCACTACTTATAACAACCATTGATTGCTTCTTACTCCTCCATGTAACAAGATTACCCTAGACAAAAGAACAATACCTAGACGTTGACCATCTTTCAATGATGTTTCTTGCCCAATCTACATCTGAATATACTTCAGTGTCATGATTCTCTATCTTTCTGAAGAATAGGCCTTTCCCTGGTGTCATCTTCAAGCATCTAAAAATCCTGTAGATTGTTTCCAAAATAGTCCATTTACTCTTTATGAAAGATCAAAGTGGTCACCAATTATATTAGAGGACTATTTTGGTCTCTCAACTCTTTAAAGAGGAATCATAATAGTCCCATCATAGAATTATTTTGGTTCCTTTTTAAGGACTAAGGAGTTGAGTGATCAAATTGTTCTTTAATATAGTTTGAGATCATTTTGGTGTTTCATAAAGAGTTAAGGGACTATTTTGATTCTTTTATATTTTAATTAACATTCTTATTATTTTTTATTGATTAGAGAAAATGACGATGATTGAAATTGAAAATGAGGAAATGTTGACACAATTGAAGATGAGTGATGAGAGAAAATAATTCACTAAAATGATGATTCTATTGAAGACCTATTAAATGATGAGAATGATGAGACTTTTGAGTTCATAACTTACAATTTTAGTGATTACTTATTCATGTTAAATTGATAGTGGGAGAAAACGATCTTATTTTAATATTTATATGTTACTTATTCATGTTAAATTGATAGTGGGAAAAACGATCTTATTTTAATATTTGTATGTTACTTCTTATTTAATAATTTTTATTATTTTAATGGTTTAATTTTAAGTCTTATGTCTTGCCTTATCTTACTAGGGGTGTCAATATTTGACACGACTCGAAAACCCGACACGAACCCGACCAAACAATTCTGTGTTAGGGTCAACTCGGACCTGAAACGGGTTGGTTTCGGGTTCAACAAATCAACCCATTTCAAAAACCGGATCGCGTTCGGGTAGACCCAAAAACCCAAAATTGACTTGTTGACTTGAAAACCCGTTTTTGACCCGGAAACCCTAGATTGATCATTTTTTTAACCCGAAAATCGGAGATTGACCCATTTTTTTACCCTAAAACTAGCAATTTTTGGTCGACCCCAGGTCATTCGGGTCGTGTCAGGTTGACCCGGACCCGAAGCGGGTTCGGGTTCACCAAAAAACCAACCCGTTTGCAAAAACAGTTCGGGTTCGGGTTAACCCAAATAGTTCCGAGTTCAACCCAAACCAGACCCGTGACCCGAAATTGACACTCATACACCCTACTCAATTACTTAATTTTAAGCCCTGCTTATGACATTATCTCCTATTGGTAGACTGATTTTTTCAAGGCATTTGAGGTTACATGTGATGCATTTGGTATTGGTATAGGAGACTTCTTGAGCTATGATGACCATTTCATTGCCTTCTATGAAAAGTTTAATGAAGCTAAGTGAAGATACTCTACTTACAATCGAGATTTTTATGCTGTCATTCAATCTTTGAAATATTAGAGGCACTATCTATTGCACAAAAAATATAATACTTAATTCAGATCATCATGTCTTGAGATACATAAATACCTGAAGAAAGTTAAATGGTAAACATGCAAAGTAGGTTGATTTCTTATAGGAATATTCAGTTGTGTTGAAACATAAATATGGTATAGAGAACAAGCTAGTTGATACATTTTTAAGAGTATCTTTAGTGTCAATGTTCCTTAGATTTAGTAGGCTCAAGGAAGTCTACCTACTTTGTCTTACTTTCATGTTATCAATCTTGAGCATGTAGACAAGCCTTTATCTTTGTAGAGTTCTTTCATGGTTATTGATGGCCATTTGTACATGTGGAAGCAATTATGCAGCCCTAGGCTATTACTTGGGGATTTTTTCATTTATGAATTGCATTCAGGGGGAATAACGTGCCATTTCGGAAAGGATAATACCATTGGGTTGGTGGAGATTAGGTTTTATTGCATCTCAGAATTTTTTTATGGTTAGTGGTACGGTGCTATACTTTAGGCGGCTACTATTGAGCAAAAATCAGAAAGGGTAAATACCACACCGACATTGAGAAGACTTGTCCATACATTCTGTGTTTGGTTGTCTAGGATTGTAGTAGCCATGATAACATATTTGTTGTGTTTGATAGATTCTCTAAGATGACTCATATTTTGGCTTGCTTTAAAAGTAATGATGCATCTCATGTAGGAAGCTTGTCCTTAAGGATATATATTATATGGCTTACCCTTCACTATAATCTCTAATAGGAATACCATATTTGTCATATTTTTAGAAGACTTTTTGCAAGTTACTTGGGATAAAATTGAAATTGTCCTCTTCTTTCTTCCCTCAAAGCAATGGGCTGACTGAGGTGGTCAATATGACTATTGAAATTTAGATATTTGACAGACAGAGCTTAGGTAACTGGGATTCATATCCACCAACGTCTAAATTTGCCTATAATAACACAATTTTCACAACACCGAAAAAATCTTATTTAAAATAATGTATTGTGATTACACTCTTAAGGGGTCAATTGATGTGTTTGACATTTCATCTTATGTATTTTCATTAACATTAAATTTAATTTAAATTTGATTTACATTATAACCCTTACCTAATCTTTTCTTGAGAACACTTGATCTTGCAGTACTTTTGACTTGGTTATTTTATAGCTCGATTCGACATTGCTCAATATAATGTTCATATTATAATTAAACATTAATATTAGCCTCAATGATATTTAACATCATTAAAACTACGTCGAATATCTCAAACATCTTTTAAAGCAATACTGCTCAATTGAGGTTTGTTTTGACAACATGGGATGCATTGTTATAAAATGATTGAAATAACATTTATATAGTTTGCATTATTTACCTCTGATTTTTCTTTCTTATTGTCTAAACAAACCTCACCGATCACTAACTATTATTTCTTCTTCCTTAATGAATAATTAATCATTTTAATTTCGATATAATTTAAAAATCATGAGTTTCTTTCTAGCTAACTTTAAACAGAAAAAATATACTTTCCCTTTTTCTCTTCCTTCTCTCCTTCCTCTCTCCAAGAACAAATTCTTTATCCCGATTTCTTTTCTTCCTCTTGGTTATTGCTCCAAATTTTTCATTTTCTCTCAATTGGCTTAACTGGACGGAGCAAGATGAAGTCATCTCACACGAGGAATTGCAGCTTTTCACTTTCGAACACGCTCTGATGTAGAACAAAAATGCTTTGCTAGGGAAGGTGGACAATCTCCAAGTGTCTCCTCACAAAAGCTGAAATGTCCCTTCAGAAAATCTGAAATTTTTCAGATTTTTCTATGGGAGAAAGAGGAATAAAGGAAGTTGGGAGAGGATTCCAGCAATTTTCTAGCCTTGGTGTAAAAGAATTGGGAGAGAGAAGTTTCCCTGGAAAGGAGAGAGGATGCACGAGATGTAGAGAGAAATCAAGAGAATAATAGTTGGCCTTATAAAACAGTAGTTTTGAAGCTTCAATATTGCAGGAAAAACACTCCTAGTTGCTGAAATTCTCTGGCTGCAATTCTTGGAAGGCAGAAAGTTCCCGTAAGATGGAGTTTGGGAGAGATCTGTGGATGGGAACTTGTGTGCACGGAATGGGGGAGTTCCGGCCAGCAGGGGGAAGAAGGCCAGGCGTGATTTCAATGTAAAATAATAGGTTTGGAGGTTTTCCAATTAATTCCTGTAGGAATTAATGATCCGAAACAGTTGGGGAAGCAGCGAGCTGAGAGGTAATTTAGGAAATAAAATTAAAATCCTAAACTGTTACGTGAAGAAGCTCACGGGATTGACTTGGATTGAGGCTCAGGTGACGGGATGGAGAGGTGGCGGGAGGAGCTAGGAAAGATTTGGGAATTCCTTAATTAATTCCTTAGATGTGGGAATTAATTTAGGAGTTACGGGAGATGTAAATGTCAGCCAAATAAGTGAGGAAGGGATTTAGAAATATTGCATTGAGGAAAATTCGGCCAAGCAAGATTAGTTAATGAGGTGATTTAAAGTTCCCAGATTTGAATTTAAAATTCAATTGAATTTAGGAATTCAAATGAATTTAAATTAAGGACTTAATTGAATTTGCTTAATGTTAGGGAATTAAGAAAGAACCAATTAAATCCCTTCCGAATTTGAAATTCAAATCGGATTTTAAAATGGAAACTTTCTAAAAATAGCTTTCACAAATTAGGACAGGTTTTAAATTTCAAAATACATGATTTTGAATTTGAAATCAGCCCACAATATGTCCACCCAAATTAGGCAAGGATTTCAATTGGGATGAGGTGGTGGATGGTGGCCGGCGGCAAGAGATTGGGCCGGCGGCATCCAAAGGGGGTGTTTGGCCGAGAAGTTGAGGGAGGAGGAAAGATGACTATGAGGAGTAATACGACGAGGAATACAAAGACAGAACAAAGAAAACAAAAACCAAAATAGAAGATCGAAGATAAAACGAAAGAGAGAAAATAAGAGGAATTAAAAACCGCGAGCCTTGGACTTTTTCAAAGACTGACGGGTGATTCATTTGCCCTTTTCCAAGGGACTTCAAATCACGAGCCCGGACCCATCCTGCTGCTGGTGACAGTCTCGATTTCTCTCATAGAAATCTCACTCTCGTCCTCTCTCAAGAAGAACACAAGTGTGGAAAACAGAAAATTTTCATATTCATTAACCATCCCCTTACAATAGCTCAAGGTCCTTATTTATAGGCCATAACATGAGAAAAATAGAAAATTACAAAAATGCCCCTTGGGCCATAACACTCAAATAAACTAACCTAGGGGTACAATAGGAAAATACATTAATTAAGAACTAAAATGCAGAAAAATAAATCATAATTGAAGGTTTAAATCATGGCCGTCGATTTGCGACGCCTCCTGTGATAGATGCACCAAATCTTTGTACCGATGTCCGCATCACGCTCACTCACGTGACTTGCACTGTTTCGTTGCTTGCTCGACCTACTCGTCCGCGCCTGCTTTGCATTATAATGGACTGATTTGGTTGAACCTGTAACAACTCAAACTCAACTATTGAGCTATTGTCTGTTTTGGTCTAAGGGCCTCACGGTTATGTTCTGTTGGGGCCTAGGAGGTCACCTATCCCAAGATTTCTCCGGGATGAGCAAGCTTAATTGCTGAGTTTTTAATAAAATGTTGATCATTACACCAAAAGGCGCCTCGATATTTAAGTCTTTAATTTTTTTTTTATACTTAAGGGGTTTTACAATCTCGCCCACTTAAGTAACTGATATTCTCGTCTGTATCTTTATCCCAGAATCATCCATCAGGCTAATAGGATTCTAGAGGGGGCCCCTTCAAGTTCAAGTGATTTTCTCCGGGATGAGCATGCTTAACTGCGGAGTTTCTCAATGAAATTTCAACTATTATAGCAAAAGGCGCATCGATGTTTAATAGTTTAGCTTTTTTTTTTTAATTATTTAAGGATTTTCACAATCTCCCCCACTTAAGTAACTGACTTCCTTGTCAGTATCTTTATTCAAAAATCATTCACCATGCAGATAGGATTCTAGAGGTGGCCTCTACAAGTTCAAGTGACGACTCCCGCGACGTATCTCTTTGCCCCATACAGGGTTCAAGAGGCCTATGATGACACTTAGTTCCATCTTTCGGTTGGTGTATTGCTTTGATATCATTTTTAACAGCTCAAACTCTTAACTATCGAGATTCATATGACATATACGACCTTAATGAAATTTACATTTTGGTCTCCATGCTATCATCTTAATGCATGATACTCCTATGACACTTATCTATTTTAACCACCAAATGTTAGAAGTTATATTCTTATTCATATAACCATTTTTTAATAATAGATTCAATATATTTAAATCTATCACACGGAAGTATCACTCTCTTCTAATGCTAGTTTTATGTTGCTTGTTATCAATTCTTCATCCTTTTTTTTTTTCATTGTTCATTAGTTTAAATTCAGTTTTATTATTTAGTAGAGATTTTATTATAACATTTGAGCTGTCTATAGGCTTTTAACCACTTCAAACATCACTAGTAAACGTGCCAGATTTTTGTTAATGAGCATGCTGTTGTTAGATACTCTTCAGTTTAATCCGAATTATATGTCTTATTGTTGCCCAAATTTTCCTTGCCAAATCAACGAAGGCAATAAAGCTCCAATGCCATATAGTGATTCTTTCAAAATCTTTCTTTTATTCTCTCTCTCTCTCTCTCTCTCTCTATATATATATATATATATATATATATGTATTCTTTTATAATGAGATAGAGCCCTAGTTAATGCACTATTTCAAGGAATAATTTGTTCGCTTTCATGACCAATTTCTACTGGACCTTTTGAGCTGCATGTGCAGGTCCATCAGCGCCAAGCAACCGAAGAACTTGACATTCTTACAAAGGGTACGAACTTCTATGAGTTACATTGTTGAATTGGTATTTAGGAGCCTAGTTTAGTTGTAACATTTGAATTTACCATTTTTATCTGCGATTCATTACAACTATTGATATTCACGTTTAAAGTTTATATTTAGAACCCAAATCTAGTAATGCTACAAAACTTGATAAATTTAAACTGTTTTACATAATACATATGAAGGGTAACCATATGGAGGGATCACAATATTTTTTTATTCAGTTTTTAGTAGAAAATTTAAAGCATTCTTATTGCTTTAGAACCAGTCTATGAAGATCAAACTCAGGGTTGTCGTATCATGTCCGATACTTGAAGGAACCAACTCTAGTGCATCATTTTGCATGTCTCAATCTTTAATTTTCTCGAAGAACTTTGGCACTTAGCACATTCTGGGCACATGCAAGCCACATTTATACACAAACAAAATTTTGTCTAATTATCAATGCTATGATTTATATCAAAATGCGCAAGAAAAGATTAAAAAAAAGAAGATTTGTTATAAAAATTAATTTAGATGTAAAAATTCTTATAATTGGAAAAGATATGAAGAGGCCCGTAAGAAGTCTAAGAAAGTAATATGCGATGCAAATTTTTTAGCTTTTAATGATTTATATAATATATTAGATACTAAGGAGGACGAAAGATATATGTATAAGTTAGCCAAACAAAAAGATAAGAGTAGTAAGGATTTAGTTCAAGTGAAGTGCATTAAAGATGAAGATCAAAAAGTGCTTTTATTAGAATATGATATTTAACAAAGATGGATGAGATATTTTTCTAAACTTTTCAATGAAGATTATGAGAATGCAATTTACTTTAGTGACCTTAACATCCTAAATGAAAATAAAGATTTTTGTTTTTATCGGTTTTTAGTAAAATCAAAGTTAGAGAAGCTTTAAAAATAATGAAGTGTAGAAAGGCTGTTGGATCTGATAATATTCCAATAGAGGTGTGGAAATACTTAGGAGATGAAGGAGTTTCTTGGCTTACTAAACTTTTTAATATTATTTTGAAGGTTGAAAAGATGTCAGATGAGTGGAGAATGAGTGTTTTGATTATTTTTAAGAATAAAGGTGGTGCACAAGATTGTGTGAATTATAGAGGAATTAAGTTAATGTGTCATACTTTAAAACTATGAGAGAGAGTTATGAATCAAAGGTTGCGGTGTTATACTAATGTTTCTCAAAATTAATTTGGATTCATGCCTGGTAGGTCTACTATGGAAGCTATATATTTATTGAGAAGTTTGATGGAGAAGTATAGAGAGAATAAGGAGGATCTACTTATGATATTTATTGATTTAGAGAAAGCATATGATAAAGTTTCTAGACATGCTATGGAGAGTTCTAGAAAAGAAAGGGGTTAATAATGCTTACATTCAAGTTATTAAGGATATGTATGCAGGAGCTGTTACTTGTGTTTAAACACAAGGTGTTTTGACCAAATATTTTCCTATTTCAATTGGATTACATCAATGATCAACCTTAAGCTCATATCTTTTTTACTTTAGTTATGGATGTTCTCAGTAGACATTTGCAAGAGGTAGTACCTTAGTATATGTTTTTTGTTGATGATATTCTTCTTGTTGATTAGACTAGAGTGGGAGTTGAAGGTAAACTTGAATTATGGAGGTCATCTTAGATGGTTTGGTCACATAAAATGGTGGCCTTCTGATGACCTGATTAGGAAAGTACATGTATTAGATTCGTCTTATGTTAAGAAAGGTAGAGGTAGACCTAAAAAAACTTGGTTAGAAAATATTAGAAATGACCTTCATTAGATTTAAATGAGAATTTAACTCTTAACATGATACAATGTAGAAAAAGGATTCTTGTAGCCGACCCTACATAGCGAGATAAAGGCTTGATATTGTAGTAGTAGTTGTTTTTTATTTTTCAAAGCTATGCTTTACTAATTTGATTTAGCACTCCTATGATATAATAAGAATTATTATTTTGCTCATATTATGTTTTAATTGATTTAGAATTCTATTATGTTTAATAATATTAAAAATAAAAAGTGTTTTAATGTTGTGTCAATCTCGTATCAGTGTTATATATTTTTAAAGAATTGGTGTTTCCCATCTTCATTTTATTAGCATTGACTAATGATAATAATAATGATGATATGATGATGGTATGTCTGATATCCGTATTAGGTTGTGACAATGTCCCCATTTGCATAAATTTTATTATAATTCTTTCTTTTTGCCAAGTACTTGAGTATAATGAAGCACATCGAGCAGAAATTTTCTTCATATGAATCCATCTTTATTGTATGTGATTCATCCTTAACTCCAGATTTTAAATTACATTCATGATACTAGTTTTTCTTATGCAGTGATTCTGTGAATTTATTTGGGTATCTTCTGATATCTAACTTGGCTTTCTGTTTTGTATGTTCATCTTTGCTTTAGGGTTACAAGACTTAGTTGGTTTATTAGCAAATAAATAAATAACTTTAGACTTTAGGGTTGACTATTTTATATATGGATCTTAAGTAATTTGGGTCTTGCTTGTTCTTTCTAAATTTTACTTTGGACTTGGACTGTTTTTGTGTAGAAACTTTAAACTGACCGCTACTAGTGAATAGTGATGGCATGCTACCTTTTCTGTACCATGATTACTTTTTGCAGATGTGGTTTTCTGATATGGACAATTCAAGTTGTAGATGTTGCTGTAGATTCTCAAGAGTAATAGGGATCTGTACTAAAAAACAACTACTTTAATTTGCTGTAAAAGTTTTTTTATTTCTTTTCAAATTTGTGAACAAAGACATGTTCTGTAGAAGTTACTTGATTAGATTAATTTAGTTATTTGAAATCTTGAAAAAAAATATTTCTACCGTTGACGTTTATGCTCCTTTGCTGACTTATTTGCAGTTCTTTTCTGAAATCAATATATTTTCTTTATTTTTTAGGAGATAATAACCGTGAAGATGACAGAACCGGTCTATTATATTCTCCTGGTCAGCTTTGGCTTCAGCAACATCATATCATGGGGAGAGCTGTAGGGTAAGACAAACACACTCTCCTCCTAGATGATGTGTGATTTATATTATGTACCTTAGATTATGGCCTTCATTTTTTTTTTCATCCTTTTAAAATTCTAGTTCGAGTATCTGATGGTTTCTTTTGGCAGGTTTTTACCATATGTCGGTTATTTTACAATTATCATGACTGATATGCCAATTTTGAAGGTATGCTTTTGTTGTCCGAGTCTTTGATATTTATTTCTTCCTACATATGCTGATGGAAATCTTCAGTTTAAACTGCAAGAGGCTTCTTAGTTCTTGTTCGCCGAGGGATTTAAAGATGATACAAGAACCATCTCTTTGATAACCAAATTTCATCCTTATAGCTTAAAAATTTAATAAGCTTTTTTTACCATTGAGCATTTGCTGTCGAAAACATTGCCGTTGCTAGGTCCAAAGTCCTGGATGAGAAAAGTGGAGGGTTGCGTTAGGTAGTCGATATCCAACATAAAACTTGTCGAACAATAATGACATGACTCCTTTAAGAAATTGTGTTAATGCTAGGGCGTCCTCTGGAAGCGACACGCTGTATGGCCTGAATACAGTGACAAGTGTGCAAGGGCCGCGCCCGGGTGCAGTGTTAAATAGGCAAGGGTTCTCACATCAAGGACGGATGTGGGCAAAGAAGCTAGTCCATGAAACTAAAATTAGGATAGGAACTTGGAATATAGGTTCCTTTACAGGAAAATTAATGAAATTAATAGATATTATGATTTGTAGGAAGTTAAATATTTTGTGCATTAAGGAAACTAAATGTGTTCGAGAGAAGGCTAAGGAAATTGATAGTTTAGGATTTAAACTTTGGTATTCGGGTAGGAGTCGTACTAAAAATGGTGTAGGTGTTATTATAGATAAGAGTTTAAAGGATAATGTTATAAAAATTAATAGGATTGGAGATAGAATTATAGCTTTAAAGATTGTTGTTGATGATAAGATTGTTAATATTATAAGTGCTTATGCTCCTCAAGTAGGTTTGGATATGAGTTCTAAATTAAATTTTTGGAATGACTTAGAAAAATTAATACAAAAGATACCTCTTGAAGAAAGAGTTTTTATTGGAGGAGATTTAAATGGACATGTTGGTAGAGAGGTAGATGATTTTAAAAGCATTCATGGTGGCCATGGATTTGGAACGCGAATGAAAGTGGCAAGACCATATTAGATTTTTGTTTAGCTTATGATTTTTCAATTGCTAATACCTTGTTTAAGAAAAGGAATGAGCATCTCATCACTTATAAAAATGGATATAGTACAACCCAGATTGACTATTTTCTTATTAGAAAATTAAATCGTTTAGATTGCAAAGATTGTAAAGTTATTCCGAGTGAAAATTTATGTACCCAACATCGATTATTAGTTTTGGACTTTAAGGAAGGTAAACTTGAATTATGGAGGTCAGCCTTATAGTCTAAAGTTTTTTCTCTTGAGTAGATCTAAAACAGAATATATGGAGTGTAATTTTAGTAGTAATAGACCTAGTGAGGGGATTGTGACTTTGGGCGATCAAGTCATTAATAGGAGTACACGTTTTAGATATCTTGGATCTATTGTTCAAAGTGATAGTGAAATAGATGGGGATATTATCAGCAGAATTCAAGTTGGATGGTTGAAGTGGAGGAATGCATCGGGCTTGTTATGTGATAGAAATGTACCTCTCAAACTTAAGAGGAAATTCTATAAGATGGTAGTGAGGCTTGAAATGCTTTATGGTGCCGAATGTTAGCTATTAAAAGAGAAGCATAATACTAAGTTAAGTGTGGCAGAGATGAGGATGCTCAGGTGGATGAGTGGCTTTACCCTTAGAGATAAGATATAAAATGAGCATATACGTGAAAAGGTTGGAGTAGCTCCAGTAGAAGATAAGATTATAGAGAGTCGCCTTAGATGATTTGGTCACATAAAAAGGCGGCCTTCTGATGACCCAGTTAGGAGAGTAGAGGTATTAGATTTGACTTGTGTTAAGAAAGGTAGGGGTAGACCTAAAATGACTTGGTTAGAAAATATTAGGAATGACCTTTCTTTATTAGATTTAAACGAGAATTTGACTTTTAATAGGACACAATGGAGAAAAATGATTAATGTAGCCGACCCCACGTAGTGGGATAAAGGCTTGATGTTATTGTTGAGCATTTGCTGTCGAAGAGATGGTTGATTTGGTTGCTTGTAGATAGAAAATGTATTTTAACAAAAATGATGAAATTTGCTCAATTCCATCATTTGGTTGCATGTTATTAGAAAGCAACCAGAATTTTAAACTTCGCAAAATTCTCACATGTAATGATTTGATTTTTCATATACAAAATGAGTGAAAAGTGAAAATAGTCATCATTTTCTAAATGTATAAGAAACCAAATGGGCCCTTAGTTCAATGCAGGATCTTCCTTTTTCCCATTAATATTCATAAACCGGCTGTTTCTTCTACCTGATATTGTTGAATTCCAGAGGCTTAGCGTCTAAATTATGTCAAAAGCAAGTCTCTCTTCAAACTCTTCGTAATTGAGTTGCTAATGGACATTTTTATGTTGTCCTTGTGCTAATTATTGCTAAACTCTCTTGCAGTATGTTCTGATTGGTTCCTTGGCATTGCTGGTCATTACATCAAAGGAGTAGAAAATTTACTGGTAATCCTTAACTGTAATGAATTACCCGAATAGAGTTCACTACTTTTAGTAGAATCATCCTTGTTGGTTTTTCCATTACTTTTTTTCTTGCCTTTGCCTTCTTTTACTCTTCATGACACTATAGTTTGCATTTTTTAGATATTAACTGACTTAAAGCCACCTAATCATTTCATTTTTTTTAACTTTATTTCATTAAAAAAGCTAGTTTTTGGATGATGAATTCCACTTTGAGAGCGTAAGTATCAAATTTTTGATAGTGAGTGAATTTGTTAATTTGGGCATCAGCATGAATTTGAGGTACTTTCCCTTCCATAAATCCCATATCATAATACCCCCACCCCAATCATATTCTCAGGCTTCGTTTGGAACGGCTTTTTTCTTGCTTTTTAAAACAACATCTTAATAAAAAATTTCTTGAATTTAAAATTTTTATGCTAAAAAGTCATTTTAAAATGCAGTATGAAAGCTGTCCCAAACGAAGCCTCAGTCTTAATTATGCTTCTATGCGGCCTTCCAATTTTTCCCACTCTTGCAGCCTACTGAGGGTACTTTCCCTTTATGCTATTGATTCTTAACTTGCATGCTGAATACTGAAAGTTAAGTATTGCATATTTGTAATAATTGGCCTTTCCTCTTAGTTACAATTTAGCTGATCAAATCATTCTGGTTCACTTTAGCCAAGTTGAAAATAATTTGTCTAGCAAAATAGTTTTGCTTCACCTTGAAAACCTTATGCTTTGCCATATGATAGGTCTAACTACCCTTTTGTAGTTTATTAAATGATAGATTTGCAAGTCAAATTGTTTGACCATCATTAAAATTTGAATCTTTTACTTCAATTTCAAAATTGCTTCCTACCTTGGTTATATTGCTCAGGTTGCGTATTATTACTCTAGATATAATTCCGAGGGAGGGGAAGTGTTTGTTTGAACCTAGCAGGGGAGTAATGGATCTCTCTTTTGCTTTTACGATCGCAAATTTTTCCAGAAGTTCATTTTAAACTGTTCAATTCTTAATGATTGGATGCTAAAATTTCTCACTTTATTTTGATTTTTCTGTGAATTTTCTATGAAGGGTTCCCTATTCCTAAATGGTGGCTTGGACAAATGAATATGAGAGAGAGAGAGAGAGAGTCAATTTTTGAGTAATTAATTCAACTGAATATGTATTGTTAATCTTATTCAGGCTTAGCAAAGATTTGTTTTTTTTTTCATTTTCTTTACTTTTATAGCTTATAAGAAACAGATTTTTTCCTTAAATTTGAGTTTAATTCACAGTGATGTTCTAGGGATTAATAAAATAAAGCACTTTTAATAAAGTATTTGTTAAAAGAAACGAGTTGAAGGAACAAAAAAAAGGCTGATGCATAGAATCTTTCAACTGAATAATCTTTCTTTTCCAAACATCTTATAATAGAATATGTTCCTGAAATATATGGCATGATTCCTTTGACATCTGTACTGTTTTTTTGTTAATGCTTGTTTATGTTTTAATTTTATATTCTAGTTGTTAACCTGCAATTACAATGTTGATTTGTGAAAGCTAGAAAGGTTCTTCTTTTGATTTCTAGCTATTGTCTGCTTATTTTTTTATTTCATATTAGATCAAAAGTTGATGTCCAAAAACCTAAAATTTTATTCATCAGATTTAGGCTTCGTTTGGGACGGCTTTCTTATTATTTCTTAAAGCAATTTTTTAGTATAAAAATTATTTTTGTTATACGAGAAAGCTGCGTTGAGAAGCAACAAGAAAGCCGACTCAAACAAAGCCTTAGACTTCATTTGGGACAGTTTGTTACTACTTTCTAAAATAACATTCTAGCATATAAATTTTTAATTCAAAAAAATTTTGTATTAAAAAGTTGTTTGAAAAAGTAGTAAGAAAGCTGCCCCAAACGGAGCCTTGATATGGGCTTGAGATGGCATCATAACATCTATTATACTTATATGAATTGGAACTTTGATGTAGAGAAATTTGGTGGT
The DNA here is from genome assembly GCF_001605985.2 of Dendrobium catenatum. Taxonomy (NCBI): domain Eukaryota; kingdom Viridiplantae; phylum Streptophyta; class Magnoliopsida; order Asparagales; family Orchidaceae; genus Dendrobium; species Dendrobium catenatum. The sequence continues at coordinate 838,123 of NW_021320055.1, forward strand.
GAAGATTTGCTAATAAAATAAAAATTATAAGAATTGATAATTTATGAAATAATATGTCATTTATTGATTGTAAAAACTATGGTGTTTTGAAATACATTTTGGAAAAAATTTGGGTTATGATGAATTTTATGGTCATTAGAATTATTTGATGAGTGTTTTGCATGATTTATTAATTATTTTTTGTGTTATATTTATTTTCAAATAAATTAATATTATGAAACTCATTTTAATTAATTTTAATTTAAAATATTCAAACCTTTTTTTTCTTGTTCCAAAGAAATTTTTCAAAAAACGTATAGGTTTTTTTTTTTCTTAACTCAATAAAATTTCGTTAGTTGATTCAAGGCTTGCACTTGCAGGCCGCAGGAAGAACTATGAGGCTATGTTATTAGAGCCAATATATATATATATATATATAGCTATACGTGGTTATTGGTCTCTGAACGCATTCGGACACCGGATGTAATAATTGCTCCTCTAATCTTGCGATGGCAACATCATCGGAAGAAGTTTGTAATGTTGTAGTTGATCGCATTTATTGGATGACGCCATGATGGGCTATATTCATCATTGAATGTTTGTTGATTGTGTGAGACAAATATTGGTTGATAGAATTAAGAGTTGAGCATTTGATGGTAGTCAATGTGGTCATTCTTCTTATAAAAGGGAAGACAAAAAATGATAAAAATAGTTTCTTTTGTCGGATGACTTCTATGAAACCTTCTGTCAATTAACGAAAGAGTATTATTTTGAAGCTCGGAAAATCATAAGTTTAATATTCAATAGATTATTTTTGGCAATCGAATCATCAAACATAATTTTGTGAACTTTAGGTTTTGAAAGATAATATTGAGATAGAGAAGGTGAAAAAACGTGGATCATATCATCTATGGGGCATAAACAACCTTGAATATTTCTACTCCAATATGAGAATAAATGAAAGATAGATTGAGCCCCATTTACCTTTATCTTTTGGGTGAGAACCCCATACTAGGGAATCATGCTATCTTGAAAGATAAAGAGCGATTCTACCGACATACTCAAAAGATAATAATGTGTAACTAAAACTAGTTTCCTCCTACCCCCTGAATGGCACCATTTATACGGTTTATTTTTTATTTTATGGTATCTTATTTCTCATGAGTGTAAGCCCTCATAATTAATTGCATCCTAAATGCAAATGATTTATAATGAATGAAATCCTTCATATGTCACTAAATCATAATCTTTCTTCATATGTCACTAAACTTTCATATATATTTTTAAAATATTTGTTATAAATTCATTCTCAGGTTCGCGAAGCGAATTCGAGCTTTATGAAACCCGTCTTTTGTTATTCAATTTTGTATAATGAATTATGTATTTTCTTCGAATCAAACTATCGTCTTTCTCGTTCTATGCGCATACAATGTGTCTTTCCAATGTTTTCAACTTCCATGCCATCTTTTGCTCTCAAGCACAAGTTTTCACTTCTTTCTTTCTCCTATCAATTATATCTTGTATTTTTTATTAATAAAAAGCAAGATTGGCATTATCATTTTTATAATTTAAAATATTCTTACCTTTGTCAGTGGAATTCTCTCTCTGGTATAGAATCTATTACTTTCTTTATTTGAGAAAGGATTTGAAGCTTCTTTTCTAGAACTTTTATTTGGTCCGGTGTAAGGATGCAGAGGAACATCCGATTGTAGGCAAAATCCCGCCTATACCGAGGTGTACCGAGTTTTTTTTTTTAAACTCGGTACACCTCAGTATAGGCGGGATTTTGCCTACAACCAGATGTTCCTCTGCATCCGATCGGAGGACGTAATAATTGTTCCCTTTTCTAAAGCATTAGTTCTTCTCCACCTTGTACTTCATCTTCACTTTTGAATATTAGGATTTAAGTGTAATTAAATTTTCCTTCTTTTTTGTTGATTTATTTTAATTTTAATTTAATATTTAATTCATAAATAATTAGTAAAGTAATCTTTACATCTCATTCCTTAGGAAGGCTTCTAAGAATGTTCTTTAGTTTCTCTTGATTGGAGTATTCTTTCCACCAAGTGTCATATGTGTTAGTCTAAGGATTATATAAAGTTTGACAATTAGATTTTTTGAAAGTCGATAGGCATGTTGTAAAAAAATGGGGCGATGGAGCTTTCATTGGGCATCATATTAAGTGTGGTGTAAGGATCTTATCTTAAGATGTTTAACCCTGATCATTAAGAAACTTCGCAATAATACAACTTTTTTTTTTTTTCCATTTGAGCCCTAGGTTTTACCGGTTTAGCATTATTTTTTGTGTTCACGACTTCGCCTATAGCGCTGCAAGCCACAAACTTCTTCGGTTCTTCCTTGCCTCACGTTCCTCACAAGACCCAGATGGCAGCCGGTGGCATTAGGTGTGCGGTGTGCCGGTTAGTTTCACAACCTTCTCCTCCCTTGCCTCATCCCTCATGTGTGCGCTTGCACAAACAAGAGTGATGAGAGGTAGTATTTCTTTTTATTATATTGATAATGAAGTAATCATTGAACTCTTTTAGAATATAAAGAGTATACATTATAAAATTTTAAGTTGTTTACTATCTTCTATTTAATATTATATATTTTTAGATATTAATTGAACAAAAAATTTTAAAATTGCTTATGTCAATCTCTAACTTAGATGAAAAATTTTTATAAAATAATTTAAGCCCCCTAAATAAATTTTCTAACTCAGCCACTATCTAAAGCTATCCCAAGCGAAACCTTAATATTCTCCAAAATAATACAAAAAAAAAAAATTAATTATACATAATTATCTATTAGTTTTTTATTATTATTGCATGTGGTATATGCTTTAATCTGTTGAGTCAATTGAGGAACAAATAATCATATAAACATTTGTGTTGAAAAGAAGAATTGATTATTCATCAAAACCTCCATCAACTTCAAAAGTTTGAATGAAACTTACCATCAAATTTTGTTTAAGGACTATACAAATGCCAAATGTGCATTATATATTCTCTAAACAATTATCATTTCTCTAATTATTTTAAACAATTATCATTTCTGTTTTTTTCCTTCTACACAACCTTCTAATAGAAATGACAAAATATGAAAAATAAAAAATATTTTCTATTGAATTTAGCCTTTGGAAAAGAACAAGTAAAGAATATGATTCATTAATGTAACTGAGTTAAGTCGACTCGGTAAACTATTCGTTACATAAATTTGATTCGTTAGTTTGTGAACTGACTCGTTTAAAAATGTTATAATTCAAAGATTTTAATCATTAAACTTTTAATTTTCAGAATAATTTCTTTTGAAATATAGTAGCTAGTTTCAGATGTGAGAAAGAGAAGCAATTAAGCATAATTAAATAAGATTAATGACCTTAATGAGAAAAGAAAGAGAAGCGGCTGAAAGCCTATCAGCTCCTCTCCACTTTCTTCTTTCTGCTTAAGAGACAAAGTACAGTTAATAAGTAAAAACAGTAATCTGAACATCAGAAGATGTACTTAGCTGGTAATTAGGAGAAGATAATCCTTCATTTTAGCCTTAAATAGGTTTATTACTTTTGATTATTTTAGGCAAGAAATCAGTAAGCTCTCTGTTTGATGACATCAAATCCCATCTCAGTAGGATCAGTGGCTTGAACTTCATAGTGGACTCCATCAAGAAGCCTCCTCAGTCCTTGTTTTGATGTTGCATAGAGCATCTTTGCTCTAATCCTTGATGCAGCAGGAGACCTGAAAAGGAAAATAATTAAAAATAAAATAAAATGAAGAAGCACAATTAATATTTATTTTGAGCATTATATAGATTCATAATCTCTTTGTTCTCATTGTCATTATCATTAAGTCTATAAATTAATAATTATTATTCATTTATATCTGTTGAGTATTGTACATTTATCTTCAATAATAGCAACACATATTTGTCATTGTTAATGTCATCATTAGGCTCATTCCAATTATATTGTACAAGAGTTGTTAAAAATATTCTATCTGCCCTTTTTTTCCCTTAATTTGCTGAAATTAATTTTATTTATGTGCATTCAACCCATCTTCTATCTTGTTGTTAGGTCAAATAGCATCCAATACTGCTAATGATATGATCCTGAGTCGATCGAACTCAAGTTCAAGGTCAACTCGAAGGCATTCAACTTAGGATCTGTTTGGAACAATTTTCTAGTTGTTTGGTTTTTCAAACAGTAACTACAATTTCATTTGTCTACCGTTTTTTCTACTTTGGAAAAATTTCAATGATAGAAAGCCACTTTCTGTAACTATAGTAGCTAAGGCTTCATTTGTGACGGTATTTTTTCACAGCAACTTCACAATCAATTCTATAAAATACTATAGATGTCCCAAACAGACCCTTAACCTCAAGCTGAGCCAAATTTGATGATCATAAGCTTGCTCGATATGATTTCAAATTGAGTCAAATATAACTCAAGAACTTATCAATTTATTTTCTCCTAATCTAACACATTAAAATGTATAAATACATGCTTTTGATCTTAACCTAAAAGCCATAAACTTTAATCTTCTTTGGAAATTGTGAATATTATGTGTGGGGTCTTATGGCACAATGAAGAATTATTAAAGCCAAAATGGAGACAAGATCTAGCTGTTTACAATTGATTCAAGAACTAGTTCTATAGTACACTGTACACCAGTAGATTAATTGATTGCTTCTTCAAATTTATCCCTACAGAATACTCAGTTTTTGTCAGGATTCTAAATATTTGCGAATAATAAAATCACAAATTCCATTAGAATTTCTCATAAAAGTCAGGTTTAGAAGCAGATTCATGTCTTATGTCAATTAAATATTACAGCTGCTGTGTCAGAACTGAGTCATTAGGGTTTATCAATGCACTTGACGATGATGGCAGAAATTAGTAAATTAATCGAGTGAGGCCTAAATATCAGTAGCATAGAGAAAGGGGAGGTACCAAGTGATGAAGAACATTCTGCTCTTCTGACAATTGTCGACGGTGACGAAGTCGAAATCGAAGACGGCGTAGCGACAATCGTCGGCGGGGAGGGAGGCGGCGAGATCGGCATAGCACTCGGCAGCTCCGCCGAGCTTGTCGACCATGATCGCCTTAGTGCTCTCATCAATCTTAAAGACAATGTAACGGTGTACTCTCTTCCACTTCATCTCCAAGAAGGATTTGCGACATTCCTCCCTCACATTCATCCCCTCAGTTGCCTGCATCAAATTGATTGAAGGAGTTTATATATACAATTCAGCACAAAGCAATACTAAGATCATTGTATGTTGATTCTGTGGAAGTTTACCATCTTGAAAGCCATCGCCATGATCTCTCTCTCTCTCTGTCTCACTGCTCTGTTCTCTGTGTATTTCTTTCTCTCTCTTTTGGGGAAAGGAGAAGGTAGCTTGGAAAGGGAAAGATATAAGAAGATGGGGTTCCAATTATGCCCTTGTTCTTGGGCCAAATTACAAAGATTTATTAGAGAGATAGCGAGCTTATTATATATATAGTTGCTTTTTAATATAGGGAGGGTTAGGAAGAGAATTTTGGATTTTGAAGGGAGTTTAATGTAATTTGTAATTTAGGAGGAGGAATAATTATGGGCTATAGGCGCTGTTTATTTTTGTTTTGATTTTAAAAAATATTTTTATTTATTTTTAAATGAAGGATTTATTAGACTATATTATTTATCTATTTAAATTTCTTCAAATAGAGAAGAAAATATTACAAAGTATATCAAGAATTTGATTTCCTATGACTTTACTAGGGAATGTTAAAGAAAGAATAAATGAAGATGAAAATGATCAAGAAAAATGATAATAAGGCGAAAGCAATCAAGCAATGATAGTTGGATAATGACGATCCAAAACGGTAGTTGGGTGACAAAGTTGAGCAATGGTGAGTCTTACAAAGGCGAACAAGCAATGGCAGTTGGACAACATTGGTTGGGCAATTATGGTCAACCAACTATGGTTGTCAGCAATAATCATGGACACTGCGTTGAAATTCTTCAAAAAATTAATATTTGAATGATGACATCGGGCAATAGTGTTCGGACCATAGAGGTATATTGATGGTAGTCGAGTGACAACATTCTGACAAAGGTGAACAAGCTATGAAAATTGGGCAAAGTCGTTTGAGCAATGATGGTCAATGATTGTCAGCATCGTTCATCAGATAGGACTATGAAGATTTTCAAATATCTAAATTTTTTTCGATTTCAAATCTTTTTCATGTGAAGAATATGAGTATACTTAACTTTCTAAAGTGACATTTTAATAATTCTAGTTGAAATACTCAAACACCAATCCTTATTAATTTCCTAAATCATAGGCCAGTTGTTACCCATTTAAGTGCCTTCATATAACATTAAATTTGAGTGATCTTAAGCTCATTGGACTTTTCTTGTATAAAATTTTGTTTTGATGATAAGCATGCAATATTCAGATATCATTTGATCATTCAAGTAGTTTTATAACATGTTTAGCTATGATCAAACTACTTAATATGGGTTCATGGGCTTCGTTTGGGACGGCTTTATTACTGCTTCTCAAAGCAACTTTCTAGTACAAAAATTCTTTAAATTAAATTTGTTTTTACTAACGTGATGTTTTAGAAAGTAACAATAAGTTATCCCAAACGAAACCTTAAACTCGCATAAGAACACTTTTGATTTTATTGGGCCAACCTCAAGCATTATATATTATTTATTTATTGTGATCATAGTCTTCCTAATAAAAATTCATCTTGTATATATTTCAAATAATTTATTTATTTATTGTGTCAAGATATATGCAATAAATGAGAACAATAAGCCCACCTATGAATGGAATTGGGAGTTTCACTATAGGAACAAAATGTGATATCTTCTATCTTAAATGTTTTTAGCCACGACTGTCTAAACATTTTTTTAATGTTGAGAGAGATTTAAACTTCGGTTGGGACGGCTTTTTTTATGCTTCTTAAAACAGCTTTTTAGTACAACAAATAAAATTTTTCTACTAAAAAACTGCTTCAACAATCAGTAAGAAAGCCGTCCCAAATAAAACCTTCTAAGCTCGCAAATTACTAAATTCTCAATCATTGAAACAATCAGATAGCTATGATCTATAATTACTCTTTTATTACATAAGTATTTTGTAATATTTAAAAAAAAAAACTCTTCAACCCCTACATTTAATAAATTTTAACAATATTTCTATATTATATTTCATTAAAAATTTGATGTTTGGCCCAACACTTTTTAATCTCTCATAAAAAAAAAAAAACTATGTTGATTTAAGTTTATATGAGAGACAAATGAACATAAAATTAGGCTTTGGATAAGCCTCCACCTCTAAAGCAGAGGAAGCTGGTCCCTAGAGTCTCCATCATCTGATCATCCTTATAAGGATGAGCAGAAAGGCCAAAAACAATGAGTGATGGCCATCAAAATCATGCAATAGTATGTCTTCTGCAAAGTTAGATTGAGATATAGGGATATAAGAAAGGTACCCGTAAAGATACAGCTCATTCTGATCTGTTGGTTGATACTTGTCAAGATGCAGATCATCTTAGACTTCGCTTGGGATGACTTTCTTACTGCTTCTTAAAGCTGCTTTTTGTGCTAAAAAGCTGTTTTAAGAAGCAGTAAGAAAGTCGTCCCAAACGAAGCATTAGTATGTTGGCTTACCTTGGTTTGCTGGTTGGTACCTGTCAAGATGCAGCTCACATTGGCCTGCTTGTTGGGATCTTTGACGATCAACCCAAAGGTCTTAAATTCGAGTCTTACGTATCTGATATGTGTATGAATTTATCTTAATTGACCTAAATATCCCTCGAAAAAATATATGTCAAGCTATACACGCATAATTAAGCCAGGCCAAAGACATCTGTAAATAGAAAGAGGTCGAGCAGACGCAACTCTTCTTCGGCATGGCGGGCATGTCCTACAACTTGTGGATGATGATGAGCCATCATCCATGGATTTGGCTGAAGCTTTTGTATGCCAGCATATATAAATCTGCTACAAAGCTGCAATGTGATCCTTTACAGAACCATCTTGGAAAAGAAATTTAAAAATATCATGCAGAATTGGCCACTGTGCTCTTGTCATTGCAAGGGTGTGAGCTTAACAATGGGTCGGGTCGGGTTATGACCCAATTTGATCTGAGTAACGAGTTTCTTAATGTGTTAAATGAATTCATTTATAGGTTTCAAAATCTGATCTGATTAAAAGTTTGACCCATTAAGGCAAGATAGGTTAGATTAGTGTCACAGTAAATCTGACTTGTTTAAGACCCGTTCCAATACATTTTCTTATAAAGGATATGTTCAATAGCTAACGCTAGCGCATCTGTTATGTATCTCATATATGACTCTTAGTTATTATAAATTATATGAGCTAGTTATAGATAACTAATGACTTTATTGCTTAATTTTTTGCTCTTGGTAGTTATATTGCCTTCGGGAGCTCATGTTTTGCACTTATCTATGAATCTTTCTACTGAAAATTTACTTGGATTAAAATTTTATCTGGGATAGCTTTTTTACTGTTTTTTAAAATAATTTTTTAATACAAAATTTTTTTAAATTAAAAATTTTTATACAAACTTAAAAAGCAATAAAAAAAATTGTCTCAAATGAAGGAAAAATTATTAGGTCCTCCCACCTGACGTAGAGCTACGTCCTCCCACCGCCAAAAAACTCGGTTTTTGCTCGGTTTTGCTAGGTATTATTTGATAATAACGAGGAATATCATCATGTGAAGACCAATATCGAGTTTAGGGTTGGGATTGGGCTGAGTCACCTTGAATTGAATTTGTTCATGTAATTTTTAGGCAATTGCGTTATTGCCCACCCTCAAAATATAATTTTAATAAATAAAAAGGATTCTTTAGTTAATTTCAGTCCTCAAAAATTTATTTTGTTAAGATTTTGGGTCCCAAGTTCTGGATGAGAAAAGTAGAGGATTGCGTTAGGTAGTTGATCGTCAGCGTAAAACTTGTCAAATAATCATGAGCCGACACCACGTAGTGGGACAAAGGCTTGATGATGATGATATTTTTTTTATAAGGTTTTGTGGGAAAAAAGAAAGAGATCGAACCATTTTTAGAAGTTTTTAGAAAAAATTTTTCTCTACATAGACTATTTGAAAGTAGTCTTTTGAGGTGAAAGCATACGAAAATTTGTTATTTTGTATTTGTTAATTTTTAATTTATTTTTAATAAAGTACATATTTATTAATTACTCCCTTTAGAAAAATAAAGAGAACAAGTTACGCAAAAAAAAAAAGTAAGAAAAAAGTTAAGATAAACTTGAAACAAATACCGAAGATACTCATTTAGTACTAAAAAATTGTTTTAAGAAGCAGAAAGAAAACTATCATAAAAGAAGTCTTAGATTTCGGCTTCGTTTGGAACTACTTTTTTGTTAATTCTTAAAGCAGTTTTTTAGTTAAAGAATGAAAAATTTTATACTAAAAAGCAACAATAAAGTCGTCCTAAAGGAAGTCTTCATTTGGAAAAATTATTAAGCCCTCCCACCTAACGTAGAGCTACGTCCTCCCACCGCCAAAATCGGGCTAAAAAATGAGAAATACCAAGCAAATACCGAGCAATACCAAACAATAACGAGGAATATCATCATGTGAAGACCAATACCGAGTTATACCGAGCTATACCTAACAATACCGAGCAATACAAAAAAATACCTAGTTTTTCCTAGAAAAAACTATGTATTTTTTTGTATAACTCGGTATTGCTCGGTATAACTCGGTATAACTCGATATTGGTCTTCACATGATGATATTCCTCGTTATTATCAAATAATACCTAGCAAAACCGAGCAAAAACCGAGTTTTTTGACGGTGGGAGGACTTAGCTCTACGTCAGGTGGGAGGACCTAATAATTTTTCCATTGACAGGCCCTCCTATCAATTCGTTGGTTCAATATTTTTGAAATGTATTACACTTACTGGTTTAATCTATATTGATTTCAGATCTATCAAAGCAAATAATTAAGACCAATTATCACACACGTGCACAACGTTTTGCGAATTTTAGAACACGACAAACCCTAATTGATTTTTTAGGTTCCCTTAGGCTATCGAAGTTCCAACAGAAAACTAACAATAAAGATGGGTGTTGTCATATCCCAAACCTACGGCAAATTATTAGGTTCGTCATTGGACCTCTTTTTAGGTCTGAACGTCCACTAAAAATTTGTCACGTGGAATGTACACATGTCTGCGGAATTTTAAGTCAAGCGCGTCAAAAGCGCAGGTAAAGAGCAGTCAAAACGCACCTAAAACACAGTCTAAAAGCACAGTCCACGTGACAAGTTTTTATTGGATGTCCAGATCTAAAAATAGGTATGATGATCAGACCTAATAATTTGTCCAAACCTACAGCCTACAACCTACATCAGTAAATAAATATGCAAATTTTTATTAAAAAGTAACAAAATATCTTTCACATAAAAGCATGGCTTTCAAAATCAGACCGGACCTGTTTAAATAGTGTATAATTTTGTGCAACATTTAATTAATCAAACGCCAATACAATGTTATATTAATTAATCAAATTAATAGTTAATAGAAATTGTATAATTTTGTGCAACATTTAAAATTTTTGACATTAAAAATATTCACATCAGTTTTATGAGAATTATTTCATAATTTATTATTTATTTTATATATTTTAATCGTGTTATTATTTATTACGTCATATGGACCGGTCAAATCATGAACCTCTCCTTCCGGTTCGTTGTCCGATCCGATTTTCAAAACCTTGCATAAAAGTCTAAATCAGGCAGAGACCTTTTTAAATAAGGTATTAAAAAGGTAAACATAAGCAAAAAACACTGCATATCAATCACAAAAGTCTTTTATCCATACGTACGTTGGAAACAGGTAAACATTACACAAATTATTGAAATCCATATCACAATAGAGGCATCTCAAGTAAATATATATATGGACATACCAACAATAATAACAACAATATCAAACTTTTATTCCACTACGTGGGGCCAACTACATGAATCATTTTTCTCCATTGTGTTCTGTTAATAGTCAAATTCTCATTTAAATCTAATAAAAAAAGATCATTTAACAGGATCGTTGCCAGGTTTCAAATCCTTGACGAGAAAAATAAAGGGTTGCGTACTTGCATTAGGTAGTTGACAATCAGATAGTCGACAATCAGTATAAAACTTGTCATATAATCATGTTATGAATCCTTTAATGCATATACCAAATTTTAAGGTGAAGAATCTAAATAATCTAAATTCAGCAAAAACAGCATGTTTACAAGAGTAGCATAACGCAAGGAAATGTGATATTAATTCATCCTCATAGAATAAAAATAATCAAAATTACATTTTACAAATTCTCTACAAAATATGGAGAAGGAACAAACCATATGATACAATCGCTGGGAAGCAAGCATCGTCTATCTTTGGGTCGGTTCGTTTGGGACGACTTTCTTCCTGATTCTTAAAACAGCTTTTTAATACAAAAATGAAAAATTTTGTACTAAAAAACTGTTTAAGAAGCAGCAAAAAAGCCGTCCCAAACAAAACCTTAATCATCATTAAATATGTAGTGAATAAACTGACCTCGTTAAACCTCATTATCCCAAATGCTGATGCAAAGGACTCAGAAATAAAACATAATCACGCTAAGAAAGGAGTTCTGGAGTCTAGAGATGACCTGTGGTTTCTGCTGAGAGGAAGCAGAACAAAAACCTCGTGAATGTCCTGTTTAGAAACTTCGGCTTTGTCCCTATCAATGGCATAACAAATGTATATAGTGTCGATAACATTTTCGAGCACATGGATGAAGTAGCCCAGCACAATCATGAGAAGCAGCCACGCCAGAACTGCAATGTAGTACGTCTCTGTGCCGAGATCATTGATAGCCTTCAAAATTGCAAAAGCCTGCAACAGGAACAGGGGTAAAAGGGTTAAGCAGATATCTGGATGCCAAATACTTTTCTGGAAGGAATATGATAGAAATCACTTGTAGATCTCAAGTATTTCATATCAATCTTTGGAAAATGGAGAGAAAACTCTTCCAAATTCCAATGAAAATAGGGGGAAACAGTAGATTTTATTGCAAGAAATCATTAAAGGAAGAAAAACACACAAAATAGAAGTGATCCTCAACTCAAGAGGAGGATTGATCTCTCCCAAATCTCTAGATGCCGCTAGAGCTCAAAAGAAAACCTAAATCTAGGAGATCAAATTTTAGCCAAATTCCAGATGCCCTAACCATAGGAAAACAAACTATTTAATGCATACAAATCAAAAGGAAATCCCTAAATAATCCGTACATTCAAATTTCCCTCTCAAATCCCTCAAAATTCCTTCCAAATCTGCTCTTTGGACTCGGGTGGCTTGCCCGCTGCGTAAAAGAGAGGCGGACTTCGCCGCCTATTTCGCACAGGCCGGGTCCCACGTGGACTGGCTGGACCGGTCTAAAAGAATACATACTTTCATGCCTTAGCAATAGAAGCAACAGCAGTATTTAAGAACCTTTATTCAGTTCAAACAAGTGATGCAGGTATGATTTTTTACCAACATATTAGCATGGTAATAACAATGAGAGCAAGAAAAAATTAAGCCCACTAGGTATCGATTATGCTTACACAATGTCAAGCCAGCCGACCGATCAAATGAAATATCGATTACCATTGACTTTTTATCAGTTTCGACAGTCTTTTGGAGTCTTCCAATTACTTCATCAAGTTTTTCAAGGACTTGACAAAGTTGTTTGGAGTCTTCCAAAAACTTTCCTTTAAAATCTAGTATAGTGTAGTAAAGCTGACTTGACCATATATATGGTATTTAGATGTTCAATTTTGTCACTTGGTAGCCTCATTTGGGGTAAGCGGTGTTCATGCTAATGGAGCTCATATTTCAAAAGAAAATACTGTATTTGTTTGGAATCAAACCCATAAATCGCCAGCCATCTACATGCAAACATATCTTCTGTCACTATAATATTAAACTAATTTGCCAGTTTTTGAAAACCGGCACCGATTCAACGCTTAACCGGTTTAATTGTCGGTTCATGTCTAGAGCGGTTTTTATAAAATTCTGGACCGACCGACGGACATGTTCACGGTTCAACCGGTTGAACCGGTCGGTCCGGTCCGATTTTTAAAACATTGCTAATTTGTCTCAAGGGTTGCTCTGTGACAAATTAAAGGTTTTAGATAGCTTGGGCCTTCGTCAATGACAACACCAGGTAATTACTCGAGCAAAAACGAGTAGTTATATGCAAAAGATCCAAACCTATCTTCTTCCATTTCTAATAGCACATATTCCTTCAACTGAAGCTGTGGATATGTCAATCGCTTACAATTTGATAGATGGAGGCGCATAGAAGAAAACCTTGAGTACACAACTTCAAACAAGTCACATGCACAAATTGGGTCTATCATACTACAAGAATTCAACATACATAGATCAAAAGAGGAGATCACTCATACATCACTATTAATTGATTCCAAAAACAAACTAGAAATCCCATTTTATAGAAATAAGGTTCAAAAACATGGAAAAAATTTTAATATCAGTTTTGATCTTATTCTAAAGTATATTTAAAGATATCTAACCAATCAAATTCAAGTATAATATAATCCAAATAAAAATAATTCAACTTAATGTGAAGAATATATATATATATATATATATATATATATATATAGATAATAAATTAAGCCAAAATGAGTAAGGGATTAAAAAGCCAAGAAAATTGATCCAGTTTAGCTCCTTTATAGCTTAACCGTTTGATTTTTGAAAAAATTGATCTTTTTACACTAAATTAGCTTAAATAAACTGCATCGTTGAAATTTCCGGTTGTTCTCCACCCTAAAAACTATTTCTTAAGAGTACCTTTTTTTTTTTAATTTGACCTTTTTCTTTACTCAATTATGCATGTCATTTAAACTTCACAATGAAGCTTCCTTTTTATTTCAACAAAAATGATTTAAAAAATTAAACTGATACAACCAATTTCAATAAGCTTTATAGCTGGTGATTGCAATTGTTCTAAACATTATTAACCATTACTTCATGGCATTAACAATTTGATCTTTGGTTTGCTCAATCCTTCCACCTGCTCGGGTAAAGGCAGCAAGTGTCATTTTTAAATTTCAAAATGAAACTTCCCAGAATTTTTTTTAGGAAATCGATTAGATTCTGCAGCAACCAGATTTGATCTGCAAGACAATAAAGATGATGTTTCATGACACTACTATTAACCTTATTTGATGCGGACATCAAAACGAAGATTTGGCGCATCTATCACAGGCGGCGTCGTAAATCGACGACCGTTATTTAAATTTTCATTTATGTATTATTTTCTGAATTTTAGCTCTTGTTTTATGTATTTCCTATTTTACCCTTAGGATAGTTTAGGTGAGTGTTTTGGCCCAAGGGGCATTTTTGTAATTTTTTATTTTCCCATGTTATGGCCTATAAATACGGGCCTTAAGCTATTGTAATGGATGGTTGATTAATATGAAAAATTGTTTTCCACACTTTTGTTCTTCTTGTGAGAGAGCGTTAGTGAGATTCCTATGAGAGGAATCGAAGTTGTCACCAGCCGCAGGATGGGTCCGGGCTCGTGATTTGAGATCCCTTGGAGAGGGAGAATTGTATCACCCACCAACCTTGGAGACGGCCGGGTTCGTGGTTTTCTCTTTGCATCTTTTGTTTTATCTCTATCTTTCTCGTATATTCTTGTTCATCTTCTTTCTCCCCTCTTCATCCACCCAAGTTTTTCCCTTAGCTCCACCTCCGACCGCCCACCTTGCCGCTCCATCACCACCCGACCTCCGTCCACCCACCTCCTCTCCGCTCATGACGGTTTGAAATTTGAAATTCAAATTTCAAATTCTTCCCAAAATTAGAACGTCTATATTTGGAAAGTTTGTAAATGATTTATTTGAATTTGACATTATTGCTTAAATTGGAGATCCTAATTTTGGAAACTGTCCAAGTCATAGCTTTTGAATTTTAAATTAATTTGGGATGAGATCTTTCTTCCCAAATTTAATTTATTAATTTGGGCCAGCATTAATTACCCTATTAAGTCCCCAATTAAGCATTAATGTTGCCTCTTAATTTGAAATCAATTTTCAAATTAAGCCCACCAATCTCCTTGGCATTAATTTTTATTTCTTCCATCACTCTCCTAGCCGTAACTTTCAAGGGAATTCAATTCCTTTCCTTAACAGTTCTCTCACCTGCCCCCTCTCAATTTTGAAAACCGAAAATTAAGTCCCTCTCTCCCAATTATCCTCTCCACCTCCATTTTCCTATTGGGTTTGATCTTCCAGCAACCTGAAACTCAAGACATTAATTACTTACCTAGGTTGAGAAGGGAATAATTTGGGATTAAATGTCCTGCTGCTGGCCGACTCTTCCAAGTCCATCACATGGGAATTCCTCCACTAGAAGCTTTCCAAGTTCCTAAGCAAAGCCAACGACCCCGTTCTACATCATTATTACTTTGGATTTTAACACATGCATGTATCCAAAAACCAAATTTAAATATTTTAGTGTGGAAAGAGCGATGATGATGGCAATGGGATGAGGATCTATCAAGTTGAGCAATTGAGTAATGGTGGGCTGAGTCGAACATTGGAGTAGGAGGCTGGACACACCAGTGAGGACAGACGGCTGAGGCGTCGACCGAGTCATAGTTGCGGCCATGTCTAGGTCGCTTGTGCGTGAGGACGAATCACAGAGGGGGACAAGCAGGGTCAAGTGTGGCTACTGCGTCCGTGAGACAACGATAGAAAATCTTGCGTGCGGCTGAGGTAGACGAGGAAGTGGTGTCGGTGGGGGTTCCTGCGTGCGAGGTCATTCGAATGAGAGAGAGAGGAGAGCGGCCCGGGCTGGGGTTCCTGCGCACGGGATTGTGCGAACAAGAGAGAAACGAGCGGGATGGGGTTCTTGCCTGCACATGATACAGAGAAGTCAAGAGGGAGAGAAAGAGAGCTCCTATGATGATTCCTGCGTGCGACTAGAGAAGTCAAGAGGGAGCGGGCCTTCGGGTTGTTCCTGCATGCGGCAAATAGAGAATGAGAGGAAGGGAGTTTGGTTTTTTCTACTACCGTATGAGGGAGTTACATGAGCAGGGAGGTTATAAGATCGTGGGTAGTGGATTGGTGGTTAGAGGTCAACACATCCTTAGTATCTTCTTTGTGCAAATATCTACTAGGTCACTTATTCACAAAATGATGTAGTTGGTTATATCTAAAACAAGCCTCTATAAATTTTGGATCCTGATGCAATAACTACCATTTTTCTTTTAACTCTTTATTGGAACTAGTGTCACTACTCCGACATTTGGTTATGCTAGACTGATTCCTCCTGGACCATCCAGCCTGGACCGGCAATCGTATATAGCAGGCAGAAATTCCGCTTGTAGTAATCCCACCCCCCTTTGGGGTGGGGCCCGGGGACGATTTTGAAAGAGGAGAAGGGAGCGGCTAGGAGAGAAAAAGAAAGGGGTGTTTTGGTATTTTATTATGACAATTTTATGCTTTAAATAGATTGTTCATAGGGTTTAATTTTTTTCTTCTTCATGCTTGTGTTTGCTTAAATTAGGGTTTCTTAAGTTGTGAGAGCTCTAGCCAGCGGCTACTAATTTGGGAGAGCTAGATCTTCCTCTCCAATTGAAGATCCAATTGTATCAAACTATTTTCTTTCATATTTCTTGCAATAAAAAGTTTCATGGTGTGTTCTTCTTCCCAAATTATTCTTGCGATTCACTGATTTGGTGGAAATTGAATCTAATTCCTATCAGGTTAATTGGGTATGATTACTTTGGCAGGAGAAATTCCCAACATACAAAGTAATTTCTTTAGGCGTAAAAAGCATTTTATCGATGTTTTGAATGTAATGCTAGTTGGAAAAACTCCTCAAGAAAATTAAGTTATGTAGTGTCATTTCTTTTTGATGTTCTAATCATAAGCAAATCCTAAACCTCAAAAGTGTTGTTTTCAGATCTTTCCTAATTTCAAAATGTAATCACAACTCTTCAAGCTAATTCATTTACTCTATCATATCCCTAGTTGTTTTAGTGAGTCGAGAACATAGAGCGGCCGGCCAACAACAATAAAGTAAGGGCAAGTATTTCTCTTTCAACAGCAGTTCAATTTCAGCTCACATGATTATTGATTAAAGCCCTAATGATTCCCTTTGTCATTTTACACCTATGCAAAACATTTTTGCTTGGTCAATAGGCATTAGGTTTGCAAACCTTATCTCTCACTAGACATCATTTTCAATGAAAGATACTACCAAGTTGTAAAAGTCTTTTGGATCTATTCTCTAATTGAAAGTAGATGCATCAACTTTGGCTTTCCAAATTATAAACTCCTTAATATCATAAGTTTGTCTCTTATGCTTGTCATAATTTTCATTAGTGCATCCTCTGACCTCCATCTTGAGTGTTTCTTTCATGGCAAGTTTCTCATCTCCTAACAATATTTTGAATAGTTCTTCATTAAGGTTTGACTTGTAATCTAATTCTTGTGGACGTATTCAGTCAAATTCAACGGTGACATGTCACTCATTAATTTATTTTATTGCAATATTCTGTTGATCATAGTTTGTGAGTAACTTTCTTAATTGATTTTGCAAGATAGTTAAAACATCGTCATTATGGTGATCATTTAACTAATCCTGATAATTAGCCCTTTTTACTTGACTCTACTACCAACTTGATGTAAGACAATTAAGGGTCTAGGGTTAAAATGTAGCATAAGATGAGATGCACGATAAAAACAAATGAAAAACTTGAATTTGTGGGTTGTCAGTCCTCAACGTAGGTAAGAAAATTAATCACTTCAAATGTAGAAAATAATATAAAGGCTTCTTTCATTCTAAAAGATTATTTACTAGTCGCCAAAATCTAAAATTCCAAAAGGAAAATAATAAATAAATATAAAATTTCACCAACGCCCAAGTCCACATCAACAAAAAGAATATAGCATACATTACTTGAAAAGAGTCCAATCGTGCACACAAACCAATGACTAACAAATTAAAGTAAGGACAATGATAGAACTAAATGGAATATCAAGGTCACATGCTGGTATAAGGAAACTCGTACCAAAAGTAGTCGTTAACACTTAACACCGGTGAAATACACTGTTGACCTCCATCAAACTAACATGCACAAAAGAATTGAAGCAAACGAGAATTTTATTGCAATACTCAATGTTCTTTCTCTTTTACATGTCTTGAAAGTTCTATAGTTCTATTGATAGAACTCTGAAAACCCAAAGGAGCCCACATACACGAAGAATACACATCAAACTAACATGCACAAAAGAATTGAAGCAAACGAGAATTTTATTGCAATACTCAATGTTCTTTCTCTTTTACATGTCTTGAAAGTTCTATAGTTCTATTGATAGAACTCTGAAAACCCAAAATGAATCAATTCTCAAAATTCACCTTTAGTTCTCATCAACTCTTGCATGTTATGACCTGATCTGAGTACCGATCCAATTATCTTGGTAAATGTGTTAACTTACACATTCAAAGATTCGACCAAAACCAATTATATAAAGGTGGGTTGAATTAAAGTTGAGGTCACCCGATCCATTTAAACCCTATATGTATATGCATATGTTTATATAAACTTGTTACAAAATTCTAGTGAATTAAGGATACCAAAAAAAAAAAAAAGCTAACCCTCAGGCCTTCATTGTTAGCTTTTCATGAATCTTTATTTATTGAAAATTTCATTGTATCAACTTGTTAGAAAAGATAGTAAAAACCATTTGATGTTTAGATTTCTTGAAGCCGACCACACATAGTAAGAAAAAAGCTTCTTGTTGTTGTTGATGATGTTTAAATTTGTTAAAGAATTAGCTTGGTCTTTTTTATTTTTATGTAAATAGTAGTTGTGATAATTTGCATTTATATATGAGTAAGTTATCATTTCATTGTTCTTTAGTTTGATTCTAGATAAGATCACCCAAATTATTAAGATTAATCTCTTCCTAACTTTCTATGGCAGCCAGCCAGCCACCAATAGCATATCTCCTTTATCCTTGCTATAAGAGTTCAAGCACTTTCGGGTCAACCAATAATCCAATCAAATAACCTAACCCCAACATGGGCCATGGATCGGATCTATAACAGCCCCAATCCAATCCAAATTTTAATCTAGTTCAAATGTTATTTGAATTGGATCTAGGCCATCCAATCCAAATTTTAATCTAGTTCCAAAGTTATTTGAATTGGATCTAGGCCATGGTTAAACCATCCTTAAACCAACCCATTAACAAGCCTACGTAACACGAATGATCGACTTGGAATATCAAAAAGCAATTAAGACAACACTATATAGTCGATCAATGTCACCTTGGTTGACAGCCTTCATTGATGAAGGTTTTATCTCATGTATTTTTTTTTGTTCAAAATAAAAAAAATTTAGTTGACAAAATCATGGAGTACTTTGCGTCAACAAACAAACGCAATGGCCTGTGTAGACCACCACATCAACATGGATAAACCCAGGCTAAAGGCTGACAAATTCAAAAGTATTATTCTTAAAAAATTACACTTGAGATTATAGTTAAGCTTATAGAATAAAATTTATTTATTACAAATGTAATTATTTTATAAGAAAATTGATACTTGGAATTGTAGGTGAACTCGTCTAGATGTTTTGGGTCAACATGCATCTATTTAGCATGGTTATTTCCACTAGAGCTGATGGACAAAATGTGAAAACTCTATACCATTTAGAGGATCACAATTGGTTGAAAACTAGCAAAATCCTCTATGCCAAGATTTAGCACGTATATAAATGAAATCCTGTTATACATGACATTAATGTATAGCAGACCTAAAGTGCTTATTGCACAAAGAATTCTCTAAATATAAGAATGATGATATGCATCCATTTACAATAAATATCATGTTATTTACTTTTGTCTGCAGTCTTTAATTTCAACTCATATTGATGGGGACATCAGAGCGTGGAAAGTCTATCAGAGACGTGGTTGTTGATCTACGGTCATGATTGAGTTGATATATTTCTGAGTTGTATTATTTATTTTCTTTATTATTTTGTCATGTTGTATTTGATTTATTAGTGTTTCCGTTTTTACCCCTTACTTTAGGGAGGTCGTTTGTAAACCAGTGGGCGTTGTCGTCTTTTTATTTTCTTGAGTCTTTGTACGACGCTATATATAGCCTCATTGTTCTCTTTTCATGTTAATGATTGAATGATAAAAAATTTTCCACATGTTTTGAGTTCTTATGAGAGCTTGAGAGAGATCGGAGTGATATCTCTAGGAGAGGGAGAATTGTGCATCACCCACCAACCTAGAAAAGTCGGGTTCGTGGTCTTAATTTCTATCTCTTTCCCTTCCTCCTCCCACCACCACCGACGGCCCTATCTTCCCCTCCCCACCCCCAGTCCAAGCTCCACCCGAACCTAGAACCACTGGCCCTCCACCCTCACCGAATCCCTCCATCCCCTTCACCCCACCGAAACCCCACACAAAGCCCCACCACCCGCCGGCCCTCTTCCCCCCTCTCTCCCTCCAAAATTCAAATCTCCACCTTATGCACCTTCCATAAATGATCCCCCCTTAATTTGGGAATGCTTAGTTTCAAATTTCAAATTAATTTGAACTTGAAATTTTCTTTCCTAACTTAGAAAATCTATTTTAGGAAAGTTCCTAAATTAAAACTATTTGAATTTCAAATTAAAATTGGATTTAATTAAAACCTTTCCTAATTCCTAGACCAAAATTAAGAAGCTTTAATTCCCCTCCATTAAGCCCAATTAACTCCCCTTAGCCACCGGCCCCTATAGATTGGATTTGGGAATTTTATTTCCTAAATCCCCATCTCCCCTTTTGGAAAGATTTCAAAAATCTTTCATCCCTCCTTGGCCGAAAATCCCTAGCCCCACCTCAATTTATTTCCAATTGGAGAGGTTCTTCATTGGAAATAAATTAAGCCCCTCCCACCCTTCATGCTCGCTGCCCCCCTCTCTATATTCTCTCTTCCTTTAATTATCTTCAATCAAGAGGATAATTAGGAAGTGTTTGAATTAGAATTCCCTCCACCTCTCCTAAAATCTGAACCAAATCCCTTACCCTTGCTCTCATCATTGGCCGGCCACCTCCATCCCTTTTCCCCTCTTGATTTCTCAAGATTATCTCCTCCCTCTCAAGAGGAGTCTTCAAGGGGAGCATCGACGATCGTCTTCAACATCTAAACCTTCAAAGGTCATGCATGACCGATCCAAATCTTGATTACGGTCTCGCCTACGACGAACAAGGGTTTGTTAGCATCCTCCACTCCACCTTCTTCGAGGTCAATCCGAACATCGACAAGACCGTCGAAGAGTACGTAGAGCGCATTCAGGACACCCTTGTCGAGGCCATAGAAGAACAACTTGTCACCGTTCAGTGGAGGATTGCAACTCAATCGTGATAAGGGTTTAATAATCTTCCTTCTCTCGTATTTTGATTGTCTAACCTGTTCTTGTGATATGATTGATTCATGAAGGTCTTGTTCATCTATTTCTGCCGAGCCTAGTAATCATAGGACTTGAGTTTGACCTCTATGCTTCTAATCTCATTGTTAGCGTAGGGATTTTGTTTGAAAGCTACTTACTTCGCATTTTATTGATATTCTACGTTATTTTGATAAATCAAGCATTTGGCAAGTGGTTTAGCCGAAGCGTAGGCATCCCTTTCTCGTTTTATTTTGTCGTTTTAAATTGCTAAGAAGTTTTAATCATACTTGCTCTTATCAAGGAATCGTGCAAATTCTTATCGCATTCATTAAAAGCATCTTAGTCCTACATCACATATAGTCTACTATCTTTAATCCTAGCCCAAACAGCATAAGAAAAAGTGTTCCATTTTATATTGACTCAAGAGATGGCACATTTAAAAAAATCTAGATATCTAAATGTGACTTTTTTGATGTCAACTGTTTGACTACTATTCAATTTCAAAATATTTTGCACCCTGTAGAATTATAATATGATAAGATGTTAGGAATCACAGAAAGATGCAGTTTTCAAGCTTGCTATTATGGAACTCTAATTAAATGCATTCAAACATGAAATCTAACCAACAAAAATTGCATAAACTAACTGATCAAGTCTCAAAGCAGAGGTCCACGTGATTGTACTTACGGCAATTGCATACAACGTAGAGATGACAAAGATTAATCCAACGAGAATTCGAGTTGACACAGTCTCCACAAAAGCAGCAGAGAGAAGATTTCGTCTCAAAAGCTCATATGTCATCTTTGCAGCAGAGCAGTAGTTTTCACCCGTTATTGCAGCAAAATTTATGGTGAATTTATTGAGAAAGTCAAATGCAGTGAGCAAAAAATTGGCACAACACCGAAGTAGTAGTTTTATAAAGCCTACAGCAATATCTTCCCTTCTGGCACTATCTACAATAGCCCGTACAAAACGAACCACACCTAGTACCAATCCTGAAAAACATACCGTACCAAAGGAGGGGCCAAAAGCATTTCTGCAATAGCAAAGAGTAAACATGAAGAAAGCAAAAAAAATGATGAGTGAACTAAAATAATAACAAATAAAAAGTGTTCATTAACAACTTAATTGGTAAATTGGAATGGAAAAATTTTAATTTAAAGAATCAAGGAAACTATGAAAACATTAACTTAAGAAACATTGAACAAGAGCTAAAGTTACAAACTTCATTAAAGGGATGAAGTGATATTGATTTTATAGCATATGATATGTATTAGAGTATCAAAAACTACAGATATATACATTCCAGACCACCATGTCTCTATCCTGCTTTAGATTCATAACTGAAGGTCAAATTTTATGATATTTACTTCACTTACAAAAAATGATTTTGGTTTTTTTATACATATATGTAATCCAACGAAATGACTTTGCTTAGCACTTCTTTGTTTGGACTTTGAGCGAATTTAATTGCAAACTCTTGTTAAGAGAGCTAGTAAAATCAGTCTCATCATCCTCGAATCCAAGTCCTTATGGTGAGCCAAGACACCAAATCATTAGGCCAGGGTTGATTGTGTACCATGCTTACTACTTACAACAACAACAAGAAGCCTTTATCCCACTATGTGGGATTGACTACATTAATCTTTGTTCTCTACTGTGTTCTGTTAGAGTCAAATTCTCACTTAAATCTAATAAAGAAATATCATTTCTAATATTTTCTAACCAAAACTTTTTATGTCTTCCTCTACCTTTTTTAACATAAGCCAAGTCTAATACATCTACTCTCCTAGAAAATGGGCTATTATCCAATTGCTCATGAATTGCATTGAATTTCTCTTGGTATATCCTAATGTTACGCATCTAAACTCTAAACTATACGTGGGATTGGCTAAAATAAGTAATCAAGAATCAAGATCAAGCAAGATTTCTTCCCACAGCTTCACAAACTATGTTCAGATGAAAGTAATGTCTTAAAAGAACCTACAAATGAGATAATAGCCACATTAATGGATGCAAATTAATAGTCAAGCAACGTGTATGATACTTCTTTCCATTGATTATGTTTCTTTCCATCGACAAGTAATCAAAAGGCTTGACTAGCTAGTTGGAGAAACTTAGGCCAGAACACCACAAGCAAGTCATTTACAGGTCAATAACAATGTTCTTCACATATATATAACACTTACATGGTCTATCTATAAATTATAAACATCATAATCTTCAATGAAAAGCAACAAATGTCTTAAATCCATAAGCAGCTTCAAATGTCTACTGAAAAAAAGCAACTTCAGAAATGTCCCACTGTTCCTACTCTTTCACTAACCATTTCCACTTCAGAATTCTACTAACTCTAGCCCAATTCGACTAAGCCAACAAGTCTCCATTAGCTATACACTTAAGGAGTCTCTTAAGAAAATAGTATAATGGTAAAAGCAAGGTCCACAGTTAATCTACTAAAAATTTCAGCATGAACTGCAAAGCAAAGTAAACAAAAAGGAAAATGCTAATGGTGACATACCTCAAAGAATTCCTTATGCTGTTACGGGGCTTAACCCCCTCCATGGAGAAGTACCATTGAGCAACTGTTCCACTAGTCACATAAACCTTCGCTTCTAACATAGTCGCAAAGCTCCATAACATTGTAATTATGGCCAATGCAAAGTACGCAGGCACCCAACGATCTTGCTTCCACTTGCAAGAATACAAACCATCATCACCCTCCCTTGGTACAATACTCCCATTAAAAGTCACAAGCACCAAGAACACAACAATCGGCACAAAGTACACCAGCAATCCCAACATTAGACACGGAAGCACACCGAGCAACAGCATGTTGCTGACAAGCGCAGCTGAAGCTATCCGGAGAATATGAACCGTAAGTTTAATGCGGTGCCAATTGGAGAAGATGATCCAAACAACGATCGCGATGAGGAAGAAGACGAAGATGAGTACAAGGATGCGGTAGGCGAGGGGAAAGGAATCGCGACAAGTGACGCCGATTTGACAAGCGACGAACCAGTACACATTGAGGAAGATCGGGGTAAGGACGAAGAAGGGAATGGAGGAGTACACTACTTGTTTGGCGAAATGACGAAGGAGGGATAAAAGGGCGAAAACGATCGGCAAGGCGAGCAACAGAGTGATGACGAGAGTCCAGATGAGATCTCGGAGGAAATGGGAGGAGGAAAAAGAGACAAGAGAGAGTGAATTGAAGGTCGAGAAAAAAGTGGAAGACGAAGGAATACAAGAGGACGAGATTGGGTCGTAGATGAAAGAAGAAGCGTGAGCTCGGTTAGGGTTTCGGCGGACGGATGCGACGATGCCCAGGACGAAGGTGGAGAGAATGAGGAGGATGAATAGGATGAGGAAAGGGAGATCGCGAAGAGGACGGTGACCGTGGTTGTAGATAATTGGTGGGTACTGTTCGTCTTCCTCGGCTGCGAGTGCGACGGCGGAGGATGGGGCGGAGGGGAGAAGTGGGTCGGAGAGGATAAACGGCTTCGTTTCGTCGGCGCTTCCCATCGGAGGGAGGCAACAGGGTGGGAGATCTGAGGACAAGGTGGTTGTACTCTGTTCGCTTCAGCTCGTTTTGGTGCTACTGCTGCTTGTGGCCATGGAAGCGAGAGCAGCAAGGCGACAAGGAACCGGGTCGATGGAGCTCGTCAGCTCAGTGCCTCTCGCTGGCCACAGTTACGGGATGAGGAAGGGAGGCGGGGCCTTCAATATCAATGAACTCGCAACGGATTGAAATAATTATTTAATCGGTTTTCGATCAGATTTATTAATGCAATGAATGATCTGTCTCCCTATTAATAAAAATATATCAGTTTACACAACTCTCCTTGGCCTATTGATTGAGAGCTTAGACTTTCAACTAAGAGGTCCATAGTTCGAGTTTTCAGCAAGCTTATAATCAAATTGAACACCTTGAGAAGTTGAAACTCAATGACACCAAATTCAGTTCAATCCGAGCCTAAATCAATTTTAAAAACTTCAAAGCATTAATTGGATAATCAAACGATATCCAAATATGACATGCATATAGTCGAATCGAGCAGCTCGATGAGACGAATATAACGAGCCTAATATCTCCAAATTATAACATCATTAAGGCACTTAAATATTTGATAAATAAGTATTAATTGAGGGAATCACTATAAAACATCCGATAAAACATTACAAATATATCCTAGATCTTCTCCATATTTATGGATGGTGTCACTCTTAAAAAATTATAAAATACCTCTCATTCTTCACATGAAAAAAGGGAGGAGGAACAAGAGAAGTGCTAAGAGGATCGAAGAATCTTGGAGCTCCACCTCAGCATCACCATTAACGCATCAGCGCCACCAGGCCTTCATTGCTGGACCTCTGTCTGACCATCGCCGTTGGACCTCCATATGATTGTCACTTCTAGGCCTTCCTCTTACCACTATCTCCCTCCGACTACGACTACTCCGACTATCATCGTCTGTTGACTACGATCATTTCAACCACCATCACTTGTATATTACAGTACCTTTCGACAACCATTGCCCGACTATGATCCTTCCTATCATTGTTGTTCATCTACAATCCTTCCAACACCCACCGACTATAGTCCTTACAACCACCATTGCTCAACTACGATCATTCCGACTATTATTGCCCAGCTACAGTCCTTTTGACATCTGCTGACTATGGTCCCTCCTACATCTATCACCCGAATATCATCCTATTAGTTCAATGAATAGGACAACACTCTCTTGAGGGTAGCTTTGATGTTGTTGAATTCTTGCATCCATGTAAAGTCCTCTATATGATGTATAATGCTATATTGAGCTAACTTCTTCCCCCGGAGAATGAAATCATTTGTAATCAATTACAAATACTAATCATTTAAATTAGGCTAGGCCTTGTGATTTTTCCCATTTTTAGGGGCTTTTAAGTAAAAACTATAGTGTCTCTTATGAACGCTGCACTTATCTTTCTTATCTATTTGTGTTAGATTTTCGTACAAAGCTAAGATGCTAAACTCTATATCTCTATATCATAAAAAATTTCCATGACACAACAATTTGGCGTTGTCTGTGGGAAACGATTATTGGCTGGGGGGAAACCTTTGATGCAACCTCGAAAGGTCGTTTACGTCAACATCTTGAGCACAGTTGAAGTAAGGCAAACCCTTTCCCATGATCTATTATCATGTCCAAAGGAAGCCCCTCAATATTGAGTGCAATCTCATTGTAATAACAAACATGTATTACCTTATCACCCTTTAGTTGTCAATCACTACTGCATCAATTTCATGGAAGCTGATTTGGACTAGGGAGCAACCTTGGTTGCAACTTCAAAGGCCTCGGATTAGAAGTCTGATGGGAGCTCGCTCGTTGCGAAGGTAATCTTCGCCTCCTCCTTCCTTCACGATGGGAGCTAGCTCGCTCGCAAGCTCATAAATCCCGTTGTCCGTTAATTCTTAAATTCGTCGAACTGAGGGATTTGCTAAATCTCAAATTTACGTTGTAAATCCGCAAATCCGGGATTGGCAGAGGACTGAGATTTACAGAGCGCTCGAAAGACGTTTTATAGGATTTACCATAAATTCGAGATAAATCTGATACCAAACAACCCCATAAATTGCAATATGATCATCTAAATTTTGAATAGCATAATAAAATCTAAATCATACTTTTCACTTTCAGTAAAATTTCAGAAAAATTTACATACATAAGATTGAAAAGTTTAGCATTTATATATTTAACACATAAGTGTATTATTTACACAACTTCTCACTCCATTAACCCTTACACATATGTGAAGAGAAGAGGAAACTTCCGGTGAGAACTCTCCAATACAAAAAAGAAAAAAAAATTAAGTAAATATATTTTAATTAACTATATTATTTTGTAAGTATAATTTAAATTTTAAATTAAACATAGTTATATTTATTTAATCAATTTAAATTACATATAAAAATTTTGCTTAAAACAAATTTTCTAACTTACACGTCGTTTGAGATTGATTCCTTACTGATTCTTAAAGTAACTTTTTAATAAAAAATTTATAATTTAAAAAAAAAATTATACTAACAAATTAATTTAAAAAAATTAAGAAAATTATCCAAATAGATGATTTTAACAAAATTTTGTATTAAAAATTAATTTAAAAATAGAAGAAAAAGTACCAATTAAAATCTAAGTTGGCCTCATTGTGCCAAAAAAAAAGAAAGAAAGCTCAACGGAGCAACGACGGAGTTTGTACAATCTTTGCCATTGCCCATCTATTTGTATAATTTCTCATCTCTTTAGTCTCGGTCTTTGCTCTTCCTATAGCCTTAAGCCCGTCTTTTTTAGGGTTTACTTTTTCTCGTCGCCATTTCTTCGTTACTACTTCGGCTTCGCGTGCTTTGAGTGAAAGCAGCGTTTTGAAAGAGTCCGAAGCTTCTCCGCCTCCTTCAGCGACGTCGGATCGGAAGTGTCGACAGGAGCTCGCCGCGAAGGTAATGATCTTTCTCCTTTGGCGTGCTTCTTCTCCTAAATCCCGTAAATCCGCCTAACTTTCGGATTTTGCTTAATTCGGGATATAAGGCAAAACGAAGAAGGAACGGGATTTAAGATTCTGTAAGATTTAAAGTTGTCATTTTTTCTGTTTGGCAGGATTTGGACTAAATCATGAATCTAAAGAGCCCCTTAAATTTCTCCTGCATGTGTAATCGACTTTGAATTTGTGGGGTTTTGGGTAATAATCAGTGTTATATTTATAACCATGATTAGTAATTTGTTATCCTTTGATCTTATTAAAAAAATCCATGTTTATGTGTTTTTGCATGAATTATGGCGAGATCTTGTGGTAATTGATGCATGCCCTTAGCATGCTGAGCTAAGAGGGCTTATGCAACTCAAAAGATAACTTGATTACTAATTTAGAAGAAGGGCTGTTAAGTTGTGTATTTCTTTTACGGTGTTTATTTTCATTGTTATCTTAGCTTTCAATTGCATAGATTGTTATTTTTCCACACGAAGTTTATGGATTCTACCGATTGTTATCATTGTTTACTAGTTTTTTGTTTCTTGTTGTTCTTTCTATAAAACATTGTTCTAATCAATATATTAATTACAACAAATTTAATGTACTATACCTTGTCCATTGCATGATTTAAAATCGCGCAATTAGAAGCATGCTTCAACGCAATTTAAAAAATAAAAACAATGAGGTATTCATCTCATGCTTGACAAATGAGGCTTAGGCCATCGTGGGGGTGAGGCGCTCCTCGATGCAATTTCAACGCAATATTCAAAAGGTATAGGCCTAAAAAATTAAGTTTTAAATAATTTAAAATTTTTAATTATAAACTTTGTAAATAAAATTAAGCATATTTATTATACCTAAACCAAACTAAACTTGAGAAAAACTGTATGGTCTCAAACCCACAAACACAGTGCTCTCACGCCCTCACCTGATCACGCTACCTCCATTGTTATACCGTCATTACTCCTCCATTGCCTCTCCTCTTGTTGTCGGAAACTCTTTTTTTTTTTTGTTTAAGAGGGAAGAGAAGGTAATTAACTACAATGAGAGTGAAACTGGCTTTTGAATTCATAAATTATAACTTCTTACTACTTATTTATATTGAAATGATAATGTCAAAGACTACTTATTTAACATTATTTGTAGTATTGTTTGACTTTGAATAGCCTTACTTTAGTTTTTTATTATTTTACCTTAGCATCTTATTTTAATGTTATTATGTTATGTATTATTTCATATTTTCATTAATTTAATGATTTAATTTTGAGGCTTATACCTCAAAATGCCTTGTGACTTATACCTCACCCCATGAAAATAAAATGCCTCAAGGACCTATTGCAGAATTTCAAATATTGAGTCATTGTGGCATGTTATTGATCATATTTTATTCTCTGTTCCTTGCTGTCTATGCCTTAGCGAGTTGATTTAGTCTCTACTGAGTGTTTTCTTGCAAATTCATACTTGTTGATTTTGTACTTTTTTCAGGTTACTAGTTGAGCAGCCTTTCACAATGAGTTAGCAGGTGCGCACTTCTTATGCATGGGAAGGTGATTAATGTTGTAAATTTATTTATTTGATTTGATAGTGGTTTTTCTCTTTTTTGATGAAATGTTGCAATAGCTACATAAATTAATTTTTAACGGATATTTTGCATAGATGTCATTATATTTTTTATGATTCAATCTTCTTCTTCTTCTTCTTCTGGTGAATATCTAATATTTTGACCATATTATATCTATTGGATTAAATTTAAATCTCTACTCATCTCATTCTGTTGGTTTATTGTTAAGATCTTCCGTCCTCAGTGTGCGGGTTGTCGTAATGTCAACACTTCCCTAAAAAACTTTGTGTTTGTACTACAAATATTATATTTTGTGTGGATGTGTAAGTGTATTTAAATGCAAGCTAATAATCGAGTACATGGTCTATGAAGTATAATGCTTATGAGTATGTAAAGTAGATAAACTTTATGATGGTAACACTACCATGGGAACAAAATTTACCAACTACATTATATTAATCCTATAAATCATTTGTGATGGATTGAAAGGAAAAAAATCACCTAATAATATCTCTCGTCAGCCGAGAAATCATGAATTAAAGAAAATGCAGTCGCCGTAGGGCTTTTTTGGTTAATATTATTTTAAAAATATGTTTTAGAAAAGGGTGATTTTATTTTCACTCATTTTGAGTGTGAAGCTGAAAATACAACTTTTGTGGGAAGTTAGAGAAGGTTTATGGAGCTTGAGATCAATGTTAGTCCCTGACAACATCTAACAAAATAATGAATTTAGCTAACCCCTTCGGTTTGCATAACATGATTTTTAATTTATAGAAGCAAAATGCGCCTTAATTACATTACCTAACTGAATAATTTTTACCTGTTCTATATCTATGCAACTTGATGATCCGGTTAGGAAAGTAGATGTATTAGATTTGACTTATGTTAAGAAGGGTAGAGGTAGACCTAAAAAGATTTGGTTAGAAAATATTAGAAATGACCTTTCTTTATTAGATTTAAATGAGAATTTAACTTTTAACATGGTACAATGGAGAAAAAGGATTCATGTAGCCGACCCCCATAGTGGGATAAAGGCTTGATGTTGTTGTTGTATATTTATACAACTTGAAGACCTCAATCACTACAATAATTTTGTCAAACTTGAATGTCTCCTTCTCTCTGTATAAGAGACTAGTCTGCTAAACAGGATTTAGAAACTTGTTAAATTATTGTGCTAGATTCCACTCTTCAAGTTTAAATTAATAGAATACTTCACTTGAGCTTTTCATGATTTGTATTTCACAAAAGATTCCTAGTAACTGTTTGCAATGTATACGGCATGAATTATGTGGCCTTCTATAACTTAAGTGCTTCATAGATCATGCACAATTAACTTATTATTAATATCCTTTGTGACTTTCACTTTAACACAAATGAAACACTTCCGTGTTAATTTTTCTAATTTCAATATGTAGGTTTGATTTTCTATAAGAAATAGAATGCTTTATCCATGAAAATAGTTGTTTGTTGATAGGAAATACTTGAGTTCGCAAGTAAACATAATGGGAAATACTTGAGTTCGCAAGCAAAACTAACAATAATCGGTAAAACAACGAGAAAATGGAAGAAAAAATGGTGGAAAACAATCAAACGATAGATTATCTTATAAAAAGCAAAGATACAATCGTTCCTCAATTCGAGAGGAGGTTCGTCTCTCCCAAATATCTAGACAAGAGAGTTTAGAGCCCAAGTCGCCAAGAAACCCTAATTGGGAATAAATCAAAACATAATCCCTTCCTAAACATCTCATGCTCTTTGATACAAAAATTTTCTTAATCTAATTTCCCTCCCAAGCCCTAGCCGCCTCCTCCTTTTCAATTTGAATTCAAGTGAACTAGTGGGGCCCTCAATGTGGGCGGGCAAGACCAAGGGAGGCGGATAGGTTCTGCCTCCTGTAGTAGATCTGGTTCATGGTGAACCAGCCTAACATTTGTTTACCTGAGAATCAGAAGTTGTTACAAATCTGTATTTCGTTAAGGTTCTTATTAAACAATTAAGATTGCTCTGGTGAAATTTTAGTTTTTTTACAATTTTGTAATGCTATGACAAATATTTTCAAGACCTTTTTTTGTTTGGGACGACTTTCTCACAGCTTCTTTGCTTTCTTCTTTAAGAAACTGTAAGAAGCCATCACAAACAAAACTTTAATGTCAATACATATCCAAGGAAGCTCTTTGACTCTGTTGATTGAATCCTAGCCATATTGTTTTTTTTTTTGTCCTGCAGATATTAGTAAAAACATAAGCTACCATAAAATGAAGCACATCTTAAAGATTTTGGGATTACTTGTTGCTGTATCTGCTGTTTGGATTGGCCTATTGGAAGCATCCATTGTTCCAAGTAGCCATGCTTGGCTGGTAAGATTCAGCTCCATGTTGTTTACTCAAGTGATTAAGTCTTTATTTGGGACGGCTATAATTTTGTATTAAAAAGATGCTTTAAGAAGCAGTAAGAAAGCTGTCCCAAATGAAGACTAAATATTCAAGCTTTTTAACCTCTCTAATCTTCCTTTTGTTTCATAATTCTTGTTTCAGCTTCCAGTATACTTGATTGTTTCATTGGGATGCTATGGTCTTCTAATGGTTGGAGTTGGTTTGATGTTCTTCCCAACTTGCCCTCAAGAAGCTCAATTGTTACATAAGGTTATTTATATAATAGTTTAATTTGC
Source organism: Dendrobium catenatum (assembly GCF_001605985.2). NCBI lineage: Eukaryota > Viridiplantae > Streptophyta > Magnoliopsida > Asparagales > Orchidaceae > Dendrobium > Dendrobium catenatum. Next base: position 870,323 of record NW_021320055.1, read on the forward strand.
ATATTTATCCATTGGCATATTTATCCTGTTGTCAATTGTATAACTTTATTGCCACAGAATAGGTATCAAAACCTTTTGATTTGATTTGAGAAGCTTTTATCACCATTACAAAGATTTCATTCTAAGCCTGTAGTCTCCTTTTCCAACTTTGTTGGCCTCATCTAATTAGATTATTATGTATTTTGCTGCAGGATATTGCAGAAGCTAAGGAATTTCTGAAGAAGAAAGGACTTGATGTGGGCTTGGATTAACTTGAGACAACTTTTATATGTTTTGTTTGGCTTTGTTTGGAATAGCTTTCTAACTGTTTTCTTTAGATTTTTTTTATTAGAAATCTGCTTTAGAAAATAGTAAGAAAGCTGTCCCAAACGAAATCTTATTGTTGTGGAGTTTTGAAAGCAACTTCATTCTAGGTTTTTGTGAATTTCGACTCTAAAAAGAAGTTAGAAAATTTGCCCATGTAATGTTATTTTAAAATTATTATATCAAAATTTGTTCAATTTTTTGTTCACTTATGGGCTATTTGATTTGGAGTAAAAAAAGTTTAAAATATTTCAAATATAGAAGTTTGAAAATATTGATGTATAAAAATAATGTAAAGTAAAATTTTGAAGTATTTGAAATACATATTCTAATTCAATTTGGATGTTTATACCAATATTTAGGCTTGAAACTTTCATAAATGTTAGATTGGCTCAACTTGATAAAAAGTATTGAATAAAAATATATTAAAATGTCTAGATGAAAAGATAAAATATTCAAATTATAATTTAAATATATTAAATTAATAATTAATTAAAATATTCTTTAAAATAATTAATTCATTGTTATTATAATTGTGAATGCATATAATCTTATCATTTTGATATAAATTGTATCATAATTTTTTTTCCAAAATTATCTATTTATCTCTCTCATATTTGTAGCGCTTAATCGGACAATTTTAATGATATAAATTAGACCAGTATTCAAAGAAAATTACAATAGGCCCTCCATATGATTTGATATTTATTGATTGCATTGATAAGAAAATGTAGGTTTTATTTTGAGAATTTTTTTTATTTTTTAAAGTAATTTTTAATATAAATTTTTTTTAATAAAAATACCAAAAATGCTTGAAAAAATAATAATTAAGTCGTCTTAAAGAAGGCTTTATTTGGGACGGCTTTTTTACTGCTTCTTAAAAGTAGCTTTCTAGTACAAAAATTAAAATTTTCTTTAAGAACTAGTAAAAAGTCATCTCAAATGAAACCTTATTATGCTAAACAAAAGCTAGCAAGTGCATACCTTTTGGAATAAAAGTAAAATGATAAGTAAAAATTGAGTGCAAAGGACTATTTGAGACGGCTGAAATTTTTTATAAAGATAGCTGTAATTGCAGTACATGTAAAGATTGGAAGAAAATTGTTCCAAAAAGATTCAAAATTTATGTAATAATACAAAAAATATTTAACTTAAAAGATTGGAACTCCTCTCTCTCATAAGAAGAAAGGTAAGGGTATAAGATTTCATTTGGGGCAGCTTTTTACTGCTTCTTAAAGTAACTTTTTAGTACAATAAATTTACTTTTTGTGCTAAAAAATTACTTTAAAAATCAGTAGAAAAGCTGTTCAAAATCAAGCCTGAATCAGTCGAATACAGAGATTTCACCATTCCAACTACAAGCTGCAACTAAATCAGGAATCAAAGGATGGAACACAACATCAATGCATGGTTCCTCAAAAGCTTTAATTTTTCTAATAAGTTGTGCAGATCTATAATCATAAAAGTATATAGATCCATCAGAGGAACCTGTAACAACTTCCTTGCCATCCAAGCTGAAATTGCACTTAATGGGAAAGCCCCAGACTCCATGATTCTCATACCGCTTGTACCTGTCTAATCTGAAAGGAGGCCTGGCTGAGAAAATGGCTATGTAGTTCCCGTTTGATTGCGCAATGAAGCAACAATCTGAGGGGTGGTATCTGATGCATGGGCATGTAAAGGCTTCTGTATACACCTGAGAAGAAACACTTCATTTTTTATAGCTGCTCTCTGTGCCTATATGCATATATGTAGCTGTTGACAACTGATATAGAACAGGTTCAGCACAAGTTAATTGCAAGGTCAGTGTTAAAGATAAATAAGAATCACTTTGTTTACATATCAATGTAATCAGAGGCGGAAACGGCCATAATTTTCAAGGGGGAAAACTTATAAGTAACTGTTGGTGTTGCCTAGAATTTGGCTCAACCCTTCACTACAAGAAAATGGATCAATAGCGACCTCTATTTGTTCATATCCTTTATCTCCGTATGCTTCCTTGATATATTGGGGGTCCAAAGGGGCAGCGCTCCCTGGCGAGGTTCGATCATAGTGTTTTAAAATGAATAAATAAAATGATGAATTCTATTTACTATTTGCTGAGACAATTGCCTAAAGACAATAGTATTTTAAAAATTTTAGAGGAGTACAATTACCTAAAAACTCTTGTAATAAAGACTAAAAAATTGATGAAGAGAGACAAATTACCTAAAGAATAATATAACAAGAGGGGAGGGAAATTGTCCCCCTGACATAAAGGGATGTCAGGGGGTTCGCCTTTGAATGTAATTTTTTTTACTTTTTTAATTATGGATTAGTTATGCTGTAAGAATGTCAAAAATACTAATTGTTAAATGAGTTGAAGTTTCATTAAAGCAGCAAGTCCAAAGTTGTCGCATCATATTGCAACCGCACCATCTCCTTCATCAAATCAAAGTCAATTGCTTATTTGGCCAGCCATTCAAGAGCCTCATGTAGAATATCAATTACTGTTTCATCTTCCAATAAACCTTTCTTTAATAGATCCGCGGACCTTCGGTTTCAAAGATGGAGTTATGAAGATTTTGGTTGTTTGACCACTCTTTCCTCTACTTATGATGGTTTGTATTCTTTAATGCAAGTTGACTACCATACAAAAACCACAAGGTTGAATGGACTTGTAGCATATGATATTTGATAATTAAAAAAAAAAAAAAAAAACTTTCTTTTGAGGGAGAGTGATGGCAGATGTGGCTTTCATGCAAGGAAAAGATTGCTAAGATCTAAATAAAGTAAAAAATATTGTGGATTGGAGAATCAATGGTGGCAATCAAACATGCCTCATGGATATTGAGAAACTCGACCAAAATTTTGGGACTGATTTAGGATATCAAGATCTGGACGTAACTTGTTCTTATAAATTTATTTCAGAAATGTGACAGATCATTAACCAGTGAATGCCACATCACCAACCTGACCATATTCAAGATGCACGCAAATTTTGACCGAAACTTAACCTATAAACAAAACAAATAGCAAGAATTGATGCAATTATGGTAATGCTTTGACAAGATGGCATTGCTTGAAGATGATAAATGCTCATTTGAAGATGAAAGATGATACATCCTAGTCAATAATATCTGAAAATTATAACTTAATTTTAGAATTATTAAGGCATCACAAACCTGATTTGACAAGGGAATTTGTCGTGATACATCCCAGATAATAATAGAGTTCTCACTAATGTTGCTTCTTGATGTGTCAGTCGAAGAAATAAAATGCTTTCCATCAACACTAAATTCAACATCAAGGACTGGATCCAAATGTCTGAGATATTCATGAACCACCTTCTTAACCCGAGTGTCCCATAGACGAATAAAGCCTTTTGAACCTCCTGAAAGGAAAAGATTTGAGTTTGCTGAGTGGAACTTTATTGATTGAACAACTTGATCTTCCTTGAATTGTTGTGTTTCCACCCCTTTTTCAACATCAATTAGCCTTGAAGAACAATCGTATCCACAAGAAAGTAAAAACAACCCTTGTGGACACCACCTCACATCTGTCACTGCTGATTTATGATGGGTGAAAGTGCATATTTTCTTCTGTGCCTTGTTCCATACATTCCAAACAAAGACGGACTGATCCATTCCAGCAGAAGCAAGAAGATGTGCTGCACATCGTTTTCATTTGTTAAACAAAAGGCTAAAGCATAAGCCAGAATATGACCTCTGACAAACTTCTAAAAATGCTCAATTCATATTATGCATGCATTACGAAGCCAGTAAAGTCAAACCCTAGGGCCAGCATTACCCACTATCATATTACCACTTGTCGCATTGGTGAATGTTTCTATTGAGCTGATTTCGTCAAAAGATTTGAATGCCAAGTTATGGGCAACTATTTGGATCATAACGACTGGTTGGATAGTCTTCTTCATTGCTAGGTGGGGATGTTGGTACTCACATCGACACTATAGATGATGATGTGTATAATTTGGAAGCGTCTCATATTGTCTAAAGCGGTGGCAAGCGACGTAGCCAGAAAGCTAAAAAGAAGTAATTGTGTGGTTTCTTTTAATGTTGTGTATCATCCTGTTGGTTGATTGATGGTTTTGGATGTTTTGTGGTTGGAAGGAAAGGCTGAGGGTTGTTGTATTTTGTTTTAGGACTATGATGAGGCAGGTTTTTTGCACTCCCTTCTAGAAGGCCATGGCTTGTTTTGGCAACCTTGGTGGATCCTTATTCTGTGTATTCAAGGGTGGATTTCGTATTTGGGTTTTCTCACGGATGCTTATTTCCTCCAATGGATGGTCCTAGCCTGGCAACCGGGTGGTCATTCTGAGTCCGGCACTTCAGATTTTTTATCTTTTCTAGCTTATTTTGTTTTTTGTGGGTTAATGTGTCTTTCTTCAGCTTTGTAATTTTTTTTTACTATGCTTGCCTTTTGGTTGTATGTCCTTCTCATGTTGGAATAAAATCTATTTTGGTTAAAAGAAATAAAAAAAAAGGTTTTGTATCAAAAGCTTTATATTAAAAGAGCAATTTTTCTCACATCCAATGAGTCAACACTTTCACTCGTTCATGTTATGTATAATACAAGAAGGTTGTGGAAAAAACAATCACATCTTTTGATTCTTTATATATCTAATTTTGAAAATCAGTTGGCTTGAATCAATGTAAAGAACGTACCATATCACAATTCATTGATCCGTTAAGATGTTGTTTTTTATGTAGTAGCTGCACCAGTAACTAAAGTAACTATAGGTTATGACCGTTAGGTTAATGTATTTCTGGTGTCAATACTTTAGCAGCAGTAATTTTTCATCTAATAAGCCAGTGAAATCAAAATAATTAAAGAAAATTCATGCAAAAAATGATTCACTATGCAAAGTGAGATTAAGAACTGCAAAAGACAAAGTACAAGGAAAAATAATAAGGTTCTCATTGAGGGAATCTTGTGTTCAATAATGAAGTTATTTTGGCGATGAAGTGGTCATTTAAAAATGTAGTGAGTAACAACTTTCTCATAATGGTGTAGTTATTTTAGGAAAATTATGTAACAAATTCTTTGTATCAGTAAATTTCAAAGCCTTTTATTGAGCAAAAGAAGTACAGTTGGATCATATCTACTATTGGCAGTGTTATATAAAATAAATGTGCTCTGAAATAAAAATGAATAATCTGTCAATCATGTTGTCAACGGTCATGAAGATAACATCAAAAGGAATAACTAACCATGATTGTGCGACCATTGGATTGAATTGATGGATTTACTATGGCCCTTCAAATTAACTGACAATTTTCCAGATATTTTGTTGCCATGTACATGAGCTTTGCCATGACCTTTTAACAGCGCCTTAACATCACCAGGAAGATCTGCATCAGACAGAGTTCCTGCATCTGAAAAGAAGCCATAACAGAACAAGTAATCAACAAACCATTCAAAATAACTATGAAAACATAAAAGATTTGAGCATAATCATTTACTTAATGTAAAACAAATTAAGGGGTTGGTTCATTGGCATCTTCAAAATGACTATTAGCAGATACCAAATATTTGGCTTAGTGAAAACTTTGAATTTCATTTTTCAGTTGCATTCTGATCACATTTTAATGTACTCGACCAAATCTTCTGAAATCTCAATGTTTGAGTAACTGATGACTAAAGTGAGAGGTGGTTTGGTTCAATGTTGTTTGCGATGTAATTTAATATTATTGAGAGAATGGCGGATGACCGCTATTTGATTCATTGGTATTTTTAAAACCCAACTTTATAATTGGCATTTAAGCACTACTTTGATGATATTTGAACGTTTACCCAATCTTCGCTAAATCAAATGGGAATAAAAGAAATATAATAATCAATATTAATATTAATTTCTAGATAACATTAAATTTCTGAAGACAGTATTGAATAAAAAACACCACATTTGATAAATAAGAAAGATATCCGAATAAATGGTTATACAATGCTATCTATCTACGTAAAATTGACCCAAACAGACTGTATTTTACAGATAAATTTTTTATCTAAATAGTATTAAATTCTATATAAAGAGCAATCTAAACAACAACAAACAAAACAGCTTCTAAACCAACAAAAAAAGTTTTTTGATTTCTACATTGAGCCAAAATCATGAATGAATAATTCCAGGAATTTACTAGAAACCCTAGGTATAATAAAGTAGAAAAGATGAGAAGAACCAGGAGGTATGATAACCGGAGGAAAAGAATCCGCAGGCATTGAAGAAGCAGAACGAATCGCCCTCTCCCTCTTCGAGACGTATCTGCCTGGGATCGCCGGAGCTTTTCCAGGCTCGCCAGAAGACAGGCGGCCATGATTGGCCGCCGCAGAGAAGGGTATAGGGTGGAAAGAATACCCTTCCAACCGCCTTTTCTTCGCGGGTAAGATGGGACGCGAGCTGTTATCGCCTTCTTCATCATCGGAAGTATTTGCATAAGCTCTGCAGAGAAGATCCATGGCCGTAGAATCTTACTTCCTCGTCCACCCTCTCCAGTCTCAATTCTCTGGTTACCCGGTCCAGTTGGGTCTGATATCTGAATCGAGGATGACCCGCCAATCGGAATTCGATCAGTTTGTGAAACCACTCATTAAATCAAAACACGCGATAATTTATAATAGATATTTAAGCCATATCAGACTAATTACAAACCATCCGAAATAAATATTATTATTCGACTTAAGCAAAATATATAAACAAATAAAAATGAGAAAAAAGATTAAAATTGTTCATCCACTCTTTATGAATGACTAAAATAGCCATCAATTTAATTAAATAACTATTTTGATCTCTCAATTCCTTAAAGAGGAATCAATAACCATGGGACTATTTTTATTCATTTGAGGGATCAAAATTGATATGCTAAGAATTATTTTTGTCTTTTCATAAAAAATCAATGGACTATGATGACCTTTTTTGCAAATAATTGTAGGTAGCGGGACCATAGTCGGCGAGCGACGGTGGTCGGAGGGACCGTAGTCGATAGACGATGAAGGTCGGAGGGACCGTAGTCGATAGACGATGAAGATCAGAAGGACCATAGTCTGCAAGAGACGGTGGTCGAAGGGACCGTAGTTGGCGAACTACAAAGGTTGGATGGACCATAGTTGTCAGGCAACAATGATTAGAGGATCATAGTCATAGGACAACAATGGATAGAGGGACCATAGTTGGTGAGTGACGATAGACGGTGGAACTCTTTGTCGTCTGGTGATAACAGTTGAAGGGAATATAGTTGAAGGACAACAGTGGACATATGGACTGTAGCCGAGCAGCGGTTGGAGGACAAGCAGTGGTACGAGGACGATCGGCGGTTGGGCAATGGCCTAACAATGGTCGACAGCCAAGTGGTGGTCCAACGTTGGTCGACATAAGTTCGTCAGCTGTGATGCTTGGGCAAAACTCTAGGATCTTTTAAGCCTCAAAACTCTCTCCAATCTCCAGCCAAAAAATTCTCCTCATGAAGAGAACATGAGCCTATTTATAATTTTTTGAGATTGGTGTGCCTCGTAAATATGGAGAAGATTCATGATAAATTTTAGAGTGCTCAATCAGACGACCCATATTGATTCCCTTGATCATATAACATTCATCGAGCATTTGAATGTCCTAATGATGTCGGAATTAAGTGATCATAGGCTCATTGGATTCGTCTCGTCAAGCCAGTCAATTCGACTATAAGCATGCTATATTTGGATATCATTTAATCATCTAATGTATGCTTTGAACTTTTTAAATGTCGGAATCTGTAGCAACCTAAATTATTTCGAATAAGATTCAAATAAAACTCTATCAATGTTGAAACCATATGCCACAAAAATTTGTAATTATGATCATGAGTTCAACCTACCGCACTTTACATTGATTTTTAGCAACACATTCATTGAAAGCATCATTACATCCACTTCGCGAAGACTTATAAGTTGACTTTCTACAATTATGATTACATTGGATATATCTACATTCATATATTATTTGCATGACTTTCATATATAAGTATATAACACAATAATGTCAATGGCCTCAAATGGCTCAATTTACATAACAATTTTTCCCATCACAATAATGATTTGTTACTATATTTAATCTACAATAATGATTTATGTATTTCTATGTTGCTAATTTTATACAAAAAAATAGGGATTTATATACATACCATATAATTCTTATATATTTACATATTTAACACAAATTTGATTTTATAACTTACATTACACTCAAAATTTTAAATCACATAAAAATATCACTAATATTAATTTTTTAAAATTAACATATACATTTACATGTACTGCTTTGATCTTTGAGATTCTAAATATTGATACAAGTAAATATCAAAGTTTAGCTATTTGATAGGTAAATTCATTAGAATTGTTTGAGCATCTATGCAAACCCCACCTTACAAAATCTAATATTTAGATTAATAACATATAATATATATATTATAAGTCAACATATTTAGACTTCATTTGAGGATATATTATTATGTGCGATCAGACGAATTAAGACGCGCCACATCACCTGGTACACAACAGTACATAATATCTGTACTCTGCAAAAAAGTGACCTGGTGCGTCATGATTCAACTCCGAACAGTGTCCGGTGACTATACGTAATAATTCATCTCATTTGAGATAGTTTTTTAACACTACTTTAATAATATAAATTAATAATGCTCAAATAATTTTATATATTAATGTATTCAATTCAATTCTAATAAATTTAATTGTTAATTTGTAATTAAATTTAATTATACTAATTAAATTATAATTATATAATATATTAATTATTAATGTTCATTTAATTTTTATATTAGTGTATCTATCTCTAATTAATTTAATTGAAAAGTACAAAAAAATAATTAATAAAATTTCATCAAATTTAATTACACTAATTAAATTATAGTTATCATTACATAGTACTTAAAACAATAATTAATTAAGAAATTACAAATCTAATTACATATAAGAAATTTTATTTTATCAAATTAAATCATAAATAAAATTAATATTAATTAAAAAATTACAACTATAAATTCACCGCAACACAGCTATATATTAGTCGAAACCCTCGTCGTCCACCCGCCTCCTCTCCTAAACCTCCCGCGAAACCGAAACAGACGTCGCGGCGGTCGCTGCTGGCGAAGCATCGACGGGATCACGGTGGTGTGCCCGAAACCCGTTTTTAATGCCCCTTCCGTTCCTAGCCGAAGCCGTCGACGTAAAAGAAGCAAGAGTCGCGATGGGAGCTCGCTGCATCGACGGGATAGCGTATTCTTTGTGTTCGTCTAAATCATTGAATCCGCTGAACAGCAGGATTTAGTAAATCTTGGTTTAGAGCGAATCGGATGTAAACCGAAATTTGAAAAAAAAAGCTTTAAGGTTTATTTTGAACAAGCTGACCGCTTGGCAGGATTTACAGTAAATCCTGCTACCAAACAGCTACCAAGGCTACAGTGTATCTTATTTGTCAAAGCCTCGATTATATTCGCAATATTTTTCCTTGCGAGCTTTCCTATTGCTGGATAATTACGATGCTGTATATTGTTGGTCTGGGTCTTGGGGACGAGAGAGATATTACAATCAGAGGTCTCGAAGCTGTGAAAAGCTGCAAGAAAGTCTACATGGAGGCCTACACTTCTCTTCTTTCCTTTGGTCTCTCCTCTGATGGTCTCTCCAGAATGGTATGTCTTCATTTCCCAATTTTTGTTGTTGATTCATTGAAAATCTTTTGAAACTTCACAAATTTGAATATAGGAGGTTGTGTTTTGCTGAAAATTTTATTTTTCCGTTGTCTAATCCATAGTTTATTATTAAGGTGTTTTGAATTTCACTAAATTATTCTAATAATTTTTACTGACATTTCAACTATACCATGTACGGATGTAATTTGAAATTTAAAAATAGTCTTTGTTATAATCCATTTACTTCGACACACGGGCAATGTTATGTATCATTTTATTTGACAATGCAGAAGGGGAGGCTCTTTCCTGCTTCAAAGTGAATAATAATTCATTATTAATGGAAAAATAGTTTCAAAGATTTGGATTTAAGTTTCACTTTTGCTAAGCGTCTTCTGATAGAATTTAGAAAATATATTAGTGTCTTGGAAATGCTATGCAAAGTGTAATTCTTCTTGTAACTTTGGTTGAAATAAGGAATCATACAGTGGCAAAAAAGGTGCAATATTTGAACTTAATCTGTAATGACCGTTTCATATATTTAATCATTATTAAGCAAAACATGAAAAACTTCAATTGTACTTATTTAAAACAAGCTTTTCGAGGGTAGAAACAAAAATATTTCTGATTTCACAAGCATAATTTATCCCATATAAATTAAAAATTAAAGTTTCTAATATTTCTAAACTTCTGTGAATAATATCATTGTAATTTGTATTTATATATAAATGAATCATCTAACCATGCCATTTCAGAGGGTTACTTATTCCCAAAATATTTTCAGAGGACTACTTAATCCCAAATTATTTCTTCTTACTTTTAGAGCACATAGAAGCTACACATTACAAGATAAGACCAAGGTTGAAATAATTAATCAGCACAATCTTGGTTACACCCAATGTGTTTTAAACTGCAATTTCAAAACCCCGCACCTAATCAAGATGACCTTGAATGAAAAGTGTCATTTTAGTATAATATAGTTGAAAAACCCTTCAAGCCTATGCCTTTTCTTATCAGCATCAATTCACTTAATCGACTCTTAATCCTTAGGAATCACAATGCCAACATAATTTTGTTCAAAAGAAGTTTGGATAAAAATTATAGGCAGCACAACAAACCCATGATAAAGTATTTTAATCTTGCAATGAAGAGTTTTTGCACAATATGGTAAGAAAATGTATTAATCGTTTTCTTAATCATGTATCATTTTATCAGAGAATGCAGTGGATGAGATTCTTTTCAGCTTTGACACACATGCAATGTTATGAATCATTTTATTTTAGAATGCAGCGGATGAAACTCTTTCCTGCTTCAAAGCTAATCATAGTTCATTATTAAAGGAAAAATAAATTCAAAGATTTGGATTTAAGTTTCACTTTTTCAAAGCATATTCTGATAGAATTTAGAAAAAATATTAGTGTCTTGGAAATGCTATGCAAAGTTTGATTCTTCTTGTGACTTTGGTTGAAATCAGAAATCATAGAGTGGCAAAAGGTGCAACATTTGAACTTATTCTATAATGAATGTTGCATATCTTTATTCATTACTATGCAAAGAACATGAAAACACTTCAATTGTACTTATTTAAAAGAAGCTTGTCAAGGGTTGAAACACAAATATTTATTTTTTCACATTCTGAATTTAAATCCCATATAAATTAAAAATAAAGTTTTCTAATATTTCTAAATTTTTGTAAATAATATCATTGTAATTTTTATTTATATGCAAATTAATCATTTAATCATGCCATTTTAGAGACTAATTATTCCAAAATTATTTTCAGATGACTACTTAATCCCAATTTTATTTTCTTCTAACTTTTAAAGCACAAAAAACCTACACATTACAAGATAAGATTATGATTGAAATAATTAATCAAATATTATCTAGCTTATGTCCAAAATCACGTACCTAACCAAGAAGACTCAAAATGGAAAATGTATTTTTAAGTATATTATAGTTGAAAAGCCCATGCCTTTTCTTGTTAGCATTAAAGAGTTTATTGACCTTTAATCCCTAGGAATCACATTGCCAACATAATTTTGTAGAACAGAAGTTTGGATAAAAGCGATGGGCATCACAACGAACCCATGATAAAGTATTTTAATCTTGCAATGAAGAGTTTTTCACAATATGATAAGCGAATCTATTAATCTTTACTGCAATGAAGGATGACATTTCATTGAAATTTGGAGTGTGATGGGTGATATCGCAGTGATTTAGTTAACTAATATTTTAAATTTAACTATGAAGACTAAATGACTAAAGAATAATTATTTTTATACTAATTTTTAAGTTCAATGACAACGTTCAGGTTTGTGCTAATGATAAAGAAATCCAACTTTTGTGCCATAAAATGATGCAATAGTAATGGGACACAAGCTAGAAAACGTTGGATCAATTTATGTGAATAAATTTAGTCTTGTCATTTGTGTTAGGGAAATTGATTATTGAGATTTGAAGAGTTAGGAGTGATGTCCAATTATTTAGTTAGCAAATCATTTCAATACTGTTTTAAGACTAATGATTAGAAAGAAAGTATTTTGATACCAATATTTAAGAGCAAAGATTATATTCAAAATTATGCTAATATAAAGGAATCAAACTAATGATACAATGAAGCTATGAGAGAGAATAATGACTATACTCTTTGAAAAATTATATCATTTTATTGGAACAAATTTAGTTTTATGCTAGCAAAATCAATTATGGATTAAGACAACTAACAAAGAAACCTAGGGAACAAAAAAATGCATAGTTGTTGTTCATTAATGCATAAATGTGTTTTATAGATATATTGACATTGCAAAAGATATGCATGATAGATCATTGAATAGCCTTATAAGTAGTTGTGAAGTGATCAAAAGTTTGCAATTATTATATGTTCGCGTGAACGTTGAACATTTAGTAATGATATAGAGCAGGAGAATGAACCTTTTTTTGCATCTCACACAAAAATGGTTACGTATTTTATAAGATTTGCATTCTTAAGATTATTATTTATAATTTTATGTTAAATATGATTTTCTATGTAATCTAAAAAATGAATTAAAGCTTTGTCATGTAAATTGTTAGGCCATCATTTTAAAAGTTTGGAGCTAAATTGTTTTTGATTTTTCTAATAGTTAATGAAAGATTCGAACAAATAATTAATCTCAGCAATGATTTCATTATTTTTGGCACTTCGTTAGAAGAGACATCATCCATATATAATTGCCAAGGTTTCAAATTCCTTTCTGTCATCAAAATCTTATTTAAAAACACATAATATAATAGTTCAGTATATATATATATATATAATTTTTCTAGTTTTTTTATATCACGTTTCAGCATACTTCAAGCATATTTAGGATGCAAACAAATAGGAAGATAAACTTTGATTATTTTATACTCATTTCTACAATTTTTTATAACTTTTAATTACGTACATTTATTACACATGTATTATTATTAGTATCAGATAAGGATTGAGTTTAGGTGTATCGTTGTGATTTTGATGTAGGTAGAGCACAACTCCTTTTCTTTGTTGAGAATGTTATGTTTGTATGTTTTTGTCATTGAAACATTTTAGAGCTAAGTGGTGCAAGTCTTATTTGTTTAATTCCTTTGAGATTGGAGAATGTAGTTCAGAGTTCTTGAAATTCAATTGTTCAGCGGAAAATTTGAAAGTTCTTCATACACCATCACATCACTAGTATCAATTTTGCCATTAGTTCGATTCTTTTGGGAACATGAAAGTGTACTTGGAGCTTTGGCCAGTTTATATTATGACATTACCAGGCAAACTGTTGTTTTCCCCTTTCTCTTCTATATTTTTATAAAAATGATTTATGATAGTATTTATTGGATGCAAGAACTTAATTTTTTTATGTATTTTCAATTCTATTTAGGAAAAGCTATATGGAAAGACCATCACTGTTGCTGACAGAGAGATGGTAGAAGAAAAGGCTGATGAAATATTGACAGAAGCTTCTAAATTTGATGTTGCTTTCTTGGTAGTTGGGGATCCCTTCGGGTAAATTTTTTCACACTCTTTATTCACCACATCCCATCCAAAAACAAGTGAACACAATCCATTCCAAAAAATTAGCTTAATGTTAATGCAGTTTATTTTTCTTATATGAGGTGGTTTACTTATAAGTTCTGCTATTGTTATATAGAGCAACAACACATTCTGACTTGGTTGTCCGTGCAAAGAAGTTGTCAGTGGAAGTCAAAGTGATCTATAATGCATCAATAATGAATGCGATTGGGGTTTGTGGTTTGCAACTGTATCGTTATGGTGAAACTGTATCCATACCTTTCTTTACAGAGACATGGAGACCAGACAGCTTTTATGAAAAAATTCAGAGAAATAAAGAGCTTGGATTGCATACTCTTTGCTTATTAGGTAGGTTGTACAAGTCTTTTTTATTTAAGATTCAATTGTGGAATGAGAATTTCTTTCATTGCTCTTATTAGTTTTGATAGAATTTTTAACTTAGAAGCATTGTATGATTTTCTCTTTTTTTCTGCATGTAGCCTAGTTAAAGCTACATGGCTCTTTATGAGTGTTTTTTTTGTTGGTTTTTATTTTGATATCTCAATTTGTAGGTGGTAGTTGAATTACTAAGTTATCCAATGAGATGAACCATGCCAAATAATTTCCTTTCTCTCTATTGTATAGTGCATTCAAGTGCAAACACTTTTATAGATGGCTAGGGCATTGCTTGTTTTTGTTTTGTTTTTTTTAATATAAAACTTATCTTAAATATTTTATTAATTAAAAATAGGGCATAAGGTCAATCACGGCTAAGTAGGCACAAGGCTAGCTTCATAAATGATGAAATGATGCTAGAGTTGCAGATCAAATTCTATGCATTGAGCTATTTGATATTTAGTTTTAAGAATGTCGCATGCCATTCTCGGATTCATGAATGCTACCTTGGGAGACAAGGTAAATGATGCTTAAGCTAGCCCTATTTAGTGGAACATTGCTTCTATTACTATAAACATTATAGTGATTGTTAGGCTTTGCATCATCAATTGCAGTTCCTTGTGATTCTCATGCTCTATTGATGAATTCACTGCTGCAACCTTGTCGAACTTCTTCTAGATGTGACACTTAGCTCAATCAAGGGGGTGAATGTGTGGTTGACTCACAAACATTTGGGGTAGAGAATGATACTGAGGGCACCATTTAGATTCAATTGGGGACATGTGTGCATGCACAAGCAAATGGCCTCTTCTCTTGTCACAGGGTTGTTATAGTATTGCAGGACCAAATCTTGTTATGTTGAAGTTGAATGGGAATGTACCATGTGCTCTAGTTTGTTATGGATGCCAATGATTGGCTGGGAGTCGGGGTGTAAACGAATTGAGTCGAGTCGAGTAGTGACATTATCTAGCTAAGCTCGTTTACCTCACAGTGGGGTCGAAGTCGACTTGCTCTAAAAATTCGAGCTCGAGCTCGGCTTGATTACTCGATTCAAGCTTGTTTTCGTCTGAAATGCCGACAACTGGAAAGGGAAGAAGACGACGCTTCTATTGACGTCGTGAAGTGGGAAGAAGAAGAAGCTGTGGATGCTTGCGTTTTTTCATTAATTAATGAATGTTGCAGCTTTTTGTCTTTTCCAACCGGTTGCTGTGCACTTATTTTCCAAAAAAAAAAAGGCTGCAGTTTTTTGGTTTGGGAACTTAAATTGAATATTTTATATTCATTTTTTAGAAGTTGCTTTAGGATGCATTTATTATGTGCAGCTTTAATCATTATTATTTTTTAAACATTCAACTTTAATATAAATAATAAATATTAAAAAAAATTAATAGTTATTCGAGCTTGCTCGTGAGCTCGCAAGTCGTGCCTTATTAACTCGAGCTCGAGCTCGTGAGCTCGTTTCCGAGTCGAGTTTGAGCAAGCTTGCGAGCCGGTTCGACTCACTTACACCCCTAGTTTGGAGTGCTCAAATGGTGAGGCCATGAATTGAGAGGCTTAGGTTGAGGTCAGGTTGCTCAGGTCTAGTGATTTCTGATACGTGAATGGCTAGAAGTATCTCAGGGTATTCATAAAAAGCTCTACTGCCAAGCTCAATTTGGGGTAGGATGCTTGAGAGCTCAATCAAGCCATGGTTTATGTTGAACCAACCCAATTAGGCTACATGGGTTTGTTCAAGTTGGTCAAACCAGCTTAGGCAAGAATATCTAAATAAATTCAGGTTCAAGTTGGTTTAGTTTATCTTAATTGAACTCCGAGGTCGTCCAAATCAGTTAACTTAAATTCTTATTAAGTAAACCTAGGGTCAACTCAATCTTGATTAAGTTCAATAGGTTTTAAGCGCATCTAAGCCACTAAGGACTTTGGGTCTATATTATGATAATATAGGCCAAGATTAATTGGACGTAAACTAGATTGATTGGGCAATAAATGGCCTTAGGTTCCCTTAGATTAATCCAGGTTCAGGTTTGATTAGGGCTAATATGGATTGGCCAAGTCAGTGTCTGAAGGGCTCATTCCACCTAATGGGGACTAAAAAGTCTTTGGGTCCAATTAGGTAAGACAATTCTAGGTTAGGATTCTATTGATTCAATCAAAACTTAGGTTCCAATTGGCCTAGTTCTTGGGAAAACCAGGGGTCTACCATTTGATCCATTATGCCACATATGATTAGATCAATCTAGTGGGGTCTGTAATAAGCATGAATGCATTGGACATTAAAAATAGGATCCATGAGACTAAACTAAAGTGGACCCATATGGGCTTGGCTCCGTTGAGTCAAAGTCAAGGTTGGGTTTGATTAAAATGTATAAGTGGGACTTCAGAATATGACATAAACCAAATAGTTATTAAATTTGTATTTTGGTAAGGGTTGTTGGGGCTCTTGTGAAAATATATTTATGAAAGGATTGTAAGTCTAGTAATATCCATGGCAAAATTGCAATCTTTATTTCAATTTTGTGTGGATTTTTAGTTTGTATGAGTGTCCATTAATCTTTTTAATGTGATGATGCATGACTTGAGAATGTTATATCGAGATTTCTGAAGTCCGCAAAATTTTGTTCAAGCTGCGTCTAATTACAGATATGATTCTTTATTAGATTTAAATGAGAATTTGATTTTTAACAGGACACAATAGAGAAAAATGATTCATATAGCCGACCCCATGTAGTGGGATAAAGGCTTGTTGTTGTTGTTGTTGCGTCTGATTATAGAATTTTAATGCTGAACTATGTAGGTTTGTTAAATCTGATTTCATTTTTATGTTGCAATGTATTCAAAGATAATATTTGGGATCTTATGGTGCTCCTATCTTGCAGATATACGTGTAAAGGAACCTTCAATCGAGTCATTATGCAGGTATATTCCATAATTATGATTTTTCCTGAAAGACTTTGTACCATATTACCATATTTGTGTTGTGGAAGAAGGCTAAAGTGAATTTCACCCGGAACCATTGATCCATTTTTTGTAGTTATCATTTTTACATACTAAAATCTTAGAATTTCTTTATTTTATGTTTTTTCTTATGATCCTTCTTATGTCTGACTATTCATTTCCAGGGGAAGGAAGTGTTTTGAACCACCAAGATTCATGACGATCAACACTGCTATAGAGCAACTCTTGGAAGTAGAGGAATCACTTGGAGTATCTGGTATATTTCTTAGAGTCCTTTCTTTGCCTCCCACACTATTTACAAAATTTGAACATTATGATGATTGACAAACAATTAATTTTTATTCCGTTTTGTATAACTAATTGAATGTTTTGTATAATATAGTTTAGGGGTGTCAATATTTGACACGACCCAAAAAATCGAGTCGGGTCGGATTCGGGTTAGGGATTTTGATCCTTTCATAAAACTGGGTTGGATTGATCCAGAAACCTGAAATCAATCTGATTTGACCCGTTTTTAATTGATTTAGGAGGGTTTTAGAAGATTGTTATGAAATAAGTAAATGCTATTTAAAAAATAATAATAAACCATGTTGCCCAAACTGAATTAAGCTTTGTTTATTTTAAATTGATTGTGGTAAATCTTATATTAATTCGATTTAGATTTAAATAAATCAAATTAAATAAAAATATTTTAGTAAAACATACCCAAAGTGGGTCGGGTTCGGGTCTAAAAAATGGACCCGTTTGCAAAAACGGGTCGGGTGAAAAAGCGTCGGGTCAGATTCGGATTCGATTCGACCCGAACCCGACCTGAAACCCGATTTTGTTATAGTTCATCAGCCACCAGCTACTGTCTGGTAAATGCATACTTCATTCATAAACATTTATACCTCTTTGCACGTTATATATATATATATATATATAAGAACAGAAAACTTTTATGTGATATCATTCATTTTCTGTCAGCTTACGGTGAAAATTCAAGATGTGTTGGTCTTGCTCGCCTTGGCTATGAGGATCAAATGATCGTCGCCGGTTCCATGAAAGAACTGCTTGACGTTGATTTTGGTGCACCTCTTCATTGCCTTGTGATTGTCGGCCATACTCATCCTGTGGAAGAAGAGATGTTGGAGTTCTACTCAATCAAGTAAAAGTTCCAAGTTCTGCAGCTTCATAGCTTTGTATGGCTTTTTACTGATATTGGTTTGCCAATTATGTGGCCTGTATTTTCTGCCTGTTGTATCATAATTTAGTTTAGTCATAATGATATTTTATTTCATCGTATATGTAAAGACAAGTCAAATCAGCATGGATTATGTTAAAGAAATGTATTTATGAAAATAATTTGAATGGGAGATGCCTGATAAATTTGTTTGTAGAGCTTGGAAGTCCTTGGAACCATGAAAGATGAGCATTCCAGGCTTGCAGCTAGTGACCATATGTCCATTCCACGAGAAGTTATTTTGTCCGGACTGTACACACTGTGTACAAACAGTGTGTACACAGTTGAACCAAACTGTGTACAAAATTATATGGTGTACACTGTATACTTACAATCTAGACGGAAAAATTTTGTCCGGACTCTGTACGGAATAATTTCTCGCATTGCACAGCTAAATGATTGAACATTCCTAAATTAAAGCCCACAAGAGAGTAAAATAATTGCTAAAAATAACATCACTGTTGAAAAAAAAAAATGATTAAAAAGTATTCATTTGATAGAAAAAGATGCTATAATAATAGAAACAACATTCCATACAGAATAATCATGGTAGTATGGTTCTCTTTTGTCAGATGCAAAGCTTATCAACTTCATTCGAAAAGGAGAATGCTTCCAGAAGAGCTCTGATCATCTTTGTTATAAAGACAATCTGCAAGTTGGCTTCACACATCCCAGAAACAGCTAGCCATTTAAAAATTCTTTACTGGAACAAAAAATAACAATCAAAAGTAGGAAGCCAAACCTCCAATGACAAGTTTTGAAGATGGCATGTGTTAATGCTTGATAGACATCGGATAGTTTGGAGATTAATTAGAGCGCATCGTGTCATCCGGTATACAGCGTTTCCAGCACTCGTACCAAACAAAAAATATGATATGTTGTGTTCTGATTGATCTTCGGATGTCATCTCGAATCCACACATAGACTTATGGGTGAGATAGTACAACTTGGGGAAGGAACTCATATTTTTATTGGTAAAAGGTACTGCTCAAAACGTTTAATAATAATTATATATTATATAACTAGTACAGTGTAGGCACATTTACATTTAGGCTTCATTGTTTTATAAAAAAAAAATATTTTACGGGAAACTTCTCGCGGAAACTGTCCTCCGACCCAAAAGCCGTTCACAAAGCTACGGAGAGGATCAGGATGGAGAGGTCTCAAGCCGCTACTCCTCCATCTCGAAGTTCCTTGCGGTGGGCGATTCTTCGCCAGGCAATCAAAGGCCCAGCCTCTCCTTCCGTCAATGGTACTCTTCCCATGCTTTCTCTGCTTTCTATTAGCTTAAGATTTGATTAATTTCTCCGCGTTCAATGCGATCTTTTCAGTCGAATACTGCTCAGAAGCCAAAAATTGAATGTTAGAAGACACTGAACATCTATTTTGCAGACTTTGAGCATCAACAAATGTCGTATGCTCGGATACGAACGTTTACTGTGATGTTTGATGAGTCAGTGAGTGCTACGGTGGTCATCTGATGGCTTTAGAAGTTGTCAGGACCCTAGAATTCTCTGTTATTCCTAAGCACTCCTAGAATATAGTAATAATAAAGAATAATAAATGATTTTGAGGGGATAATTTGACTCTTATTTTGAATTATTATGGAATATTTTTCTTTCTTGTCAAAAATGGGCGCACTAAATTGTGCCCTTAGTTGATTAAAAACTGACTAGATGATGTTCCCTATGGTCGACCTGATTAACTGGTGGAGAGTATTGTTGGGTAACTGATTAACTGGTGGATGGTGATGGGTTCGATGGGAAATTGTTCAATCACTAAATGAAAGGTCATCTCAAAACTCTTGATGCTCTGAGTGCAAAGAGTTGATAGATAAAAAATCCGACAATTGAAATGCTTGGAACAAAGTTTGGAGCATAGAATGTATTTTATCTCACCAAAAATGATGGTGATTGGGCGCAAATGTGGTATGAAATTGTTCATCTCGACAAGTGCAAACCAACATCGTTAGCGACTTGTCAATTAGATGTCTGTGCAAGTCATATTAATTTTGCTAAGGTTTAGGGATCATATTTGGTATTGGAAAAAAATGATGACAAAACTTCTCCATTTTTATGGTGAAATATTCTCCTCGAGAGTAAGTTTGATGGCTAAAAATCTCGCTAATAGAACATATAGATAGAAAACTATTTTCCTAGAGAGCTCGTTTAACCTTTGAAAGGAATTAAGTTGCAGTTTGAACAAAACTTATTAATGAGCTCACGAGTTGAGTTTATCGAGTCACTAGCTTGAGCTTAGCTTACAACTCAAATATTATACAAGCTCTAGTTTGAGCTTAAAGGGACTTGACTCATTATGTGCCTGATCGATTAAATCTTAAATCCTATATCCTGTTTCTACACATTTTTTTAGGTTAAATTTTGAACACTCACAAGTTGCATGAACTTCAATTTTTCTTCTTCAATCATCACTAGTCCCATCAATGCATTCTCCAACTAGATCTCATTGCGACTTCCTTGTTGTAGACATTGATGCCTTCTTTAATGAGCTCCCACCATGGCTTCCTCACCATTTCATCATGAATGCCTTCACAAACAAGCTCTCGCTATGGCTTCCTCGCCATCAATGCCTTCCCCAATGAGCTCTAGTCGTGACTTCCTTAATCAATGCTTTCTTTAGTGAGCTCTCATCGTGACTTCCTTACTTCTTTGTCATTGAGGCTTTCAAGGATTTAGAGGAACTCATGCTTGAGCCTTCATTTGATACAATGAATTGAGCTTGAGCTTGAGCTTGAGTTAGGTATGTCTCGAGCTTGACTTAACTCTTTTACACCCCTACCCTCAGCATGCTCATCAGCTTTAACATCCTTATTGAGATTACAATAAGTAGGATGATTTCCAACATGTACAAAAGCTCTTTGTAGTCAATGAGGAATATTTAACAAGCTTTTCGATCTCAGGATATCTAAAGGAGCTTATGTTAGTGAGTACGCCATTGAGTTCAAATCAATAATGAGATAGTCAAACTCTGTGAACATCAATTTTCATGATGATATCAATGCTTTAAGTTTGCTTTCATTACAACCTAAAAGTTGGATGACATTGTAACGACCTCTAACAATTCCTATGGGTCGTCTACAATGAAGCTTAGCGACATCAAAGATCTCATACCACCGAGGCATTAGATGGCATGAGAATGGTGAAGATTTATCTTCTTCTATTTAAATGTTGAAAATAGAAGCATGTCATTGAACAAGGGCTACAATTTAGTTGAGATAGATCTAAATCGATGGAGAGGATCCAATCAAAAAATTGCATCGATGCACTCGCAATATGGCATGAATGACTACATGAAAAAGGGTTTGCCCATAGGGCAATGATGGACATTGTTCAAACTAGGAGGATTCTACAAATGTTGCATTATAAGAGACCTAAAATGCACTGATCTTTAGAATGGATAGTTTGAAGGAGTCTTGTATATTGGGCTCAAATTTGTTTGTTCATTCTAATCTATATAAAGAGTTTATGATGAATTATTTTATAGGAGATTTTGAAAATATTCATCTTGCTAATTAATGGTGAACTCTTGGATGCTGTAGGAGTTGGTGATATATCAATAAAAATGGGTAATAGGATATTTGGAAGCTTCAAACAATCAGGCATGTTCTTGGCTTGCAAGAAGATCCTAATTTAAATAAGGCAACTTGATTAGTTAGGCATATCGCAAGCTTTTGAAACAATTCCATGAAGATGACTTAGGGTATTGTGTTGATAGCATGGGATAGCAAAAATGACACTTTGTACATGACAAGAAGCACTAGCATAATGGGAGCCACCGTGAAATCCAACACTGTGGATTTTGGAGTTTCCAAATGACAAGATGGCATTGCAATGTGAGCGTTTTTTCATAATCGATAAGCATTATGTTAACAAGACAAAGATAATGGTAAATGATGAAAGATTTTCTATTGATGCACTAAGGCACTATATAGCCTCATTTAAGCCCCAGGAAGGATTAAGAGGAGTGCCACATAAAGTTGATTCTCTCTCTTGAGTTTGCACATCAAAAAATAATTTCCATGTCGGAAAGTTTGAAGATGATGCGTGATTTATTTTCTCAAATTAAGATCTCTCTGAATCTTGAAATATGGAAAAGTCAAATTATTTTGTCTTGATGGAAGATTGAATTTACTACCAAATTTATTTATTCAGATCTCAGGGGCGGAACCCCTTCGTTGCTAGGGGGGGCAAATTTTCTTTTTTATTATACTCTTATTTAGGTAGTTTTTAGTCTTTATTACAAGGGTTTTTAGGTAATTGCTCATCTAAAAATGTTAAAATATTATAGTCTTTAGGCAATTGCCCCCAATATTATTAAATACATTATGTAGATGTGTTATTGTTAGGGAATGATAAACCAAATACAAAGAGAAATAATAAATCAAAATTTGTTCGGGGGCAGCCCCGTAGGGGCACTGTCCTTTGACCCGCGGCCTGACCGGGCAGGTCAAACCCCGCCAGGGGGCGCTGCCCCCTTGGACCCTCGACATATATGCGAATAGTTACTTATACGTTTGCCCCCCCTGAAAATTATGGCTGGTTTTGCCCTTGACAGATCTTATGATATTTGGGTTTTAATCCATGAATATTTTCTCCATTTGGTTATTTAGCTTCCTAACAAGTTTGTTTTCTATCCACCACCCTTGCTAAACTTCAAAAGGATATGGTTTTGTTCTTTAATATGATGAGTAATAGTAGTCCCGGTGGAAGGCAAAATCACATTTGTTGTAAGCTACATATCGGGTTCACTCAATTGTTGTTCTTAGTATGTAGACATAGACTGTGAGGTTGAGGCATGTAGAAAGGTTGATAGCATTTAAATGGTGATGGATCTTGGCGGTTTGATGATAGTAAGAGGTTGAAGAAGGCCAATGGTTCTTTGCGGAAAAGACTTTCTCATGTTGCTTTTATAGGTCATTGGTGGTGAGGTTTTGTTAGGTTAGTTACTGGCAAAGCAGAAAGTCGGTCGCTATTGTAGAGGTTGGTTTGCAACTATTATTGGTTTTGGACAAGATCGTTGGATGGATAGCAACGTCATAAGTCAAAAGGGCTCACACTGGGCCTGATAATTTCTGCCTCCAACTTCTTTATGATGAGCCTCTCTATCTAATCCTTATAAATATGCGGTATTGATACGGTCGAACATTGATAGGATAAATCCCCTCCTTCAAGGTAATGCCGTGCTCGTGCTTCCGGGGGTAATCCACTAGGTTGCTGAAAAAATATAAGGAAACTGCAGGAGCTGTTGTACACACTCAGGGGCCTTGGCTAGCTCTAAATCTTTGACCTCCTCTAGGCTCTGTAGCTCCACCAAGTAGCCCAACCCTGCTCTCTATATCGCTTTGACCATGATTTTGAGTGAAATCATAGTTCTACATAGGCTGACATCTCCTCGTAGCACCACCCTCTTCCCTTCCACCTGAATCTCCATAGTAACAAATTTCCAGTTCACCTTCGTTTCCCCTATCGTTTGTAACCACTTCATCGCTAGGATTATATTAGTGCTCTCCAAATCAAAGGGAAGAAAATCCTCTACTATCTGTATGTCTTGGAGTGTCAGCACCAACCTCCTGCAAATCCCCCTATTCCTCTCCACTCTTCCTTTTCATATCATGTCTCCAAAGTTCCTCGTATCCACCAACTCCAAACCCAACTGATCCACAACCTGATTTGAGATGAAGTTGTGAGTAGCCCCGCTATCCATCAAGACCACCACTGACTGCTTCTTGATTTGTCCCCTCACCTTTATGGTGTGATTTGGAGTAAATCCCATCACCGAGTTTAGAGACTCTTTTACCACATCAAGGTGTAGGTGTTCTCTTCCCTCGTTTGCTTCGTCACCCAACTTCTCATTGTTGGTCTCCTTCTCGTCACAAACCATAAAGACCTTGAGTGTGTGGTCCTTGCACCGATGACCAGGTGCATAATTCTCATCACATTGGAAGCACAAACCCTTCGCTCTTTTGTCCCGCATCTCCACCTCTCTGAGGCACTTGAAGTTGGCTCCATGACAAACTCCCCCACTCTTCTCCCTTGGTGCCTCTCACTAAAAAGACATAGTCTGGGTCCTCGGTGCCAGTGAAGTCAAGGTACTTTTGTAGGAGCCTCCTGTGACTCCACTCTTACTAGTCTTCTCCATCTCTCTCCAATCCTCCGCTATTTGGGCTAGCTCTATCGTCTCTCTCAACCCCCTCGGTCTCAAGAATCAGAGGTTTGCCCGTATGTCAGGATTCAGGCCATTCATGAAATTTTCCTCTAATATGGTCTTTGAAATCCCTCTCATCTATTCCGACAACAACTCAAATCTCTCCTTATACTCCATGACAGTTCCTTTCTGAGTCAGGGTAAAGAATTGCTCATGTAGGTTTCTTTCTCAAATGGCTCAGAAACGTTCAACAAGCAATCTTTAAATTCTCCCAAGATTGGATCGGATATGTAGCCTCCCTCCATTGGAACCAAGCTAGGGCTTTCCTCTCTAGTCGTAGCCCTGTGGCCGTAAGCTTCTCCTTTTCATTCAACCCATTAAATGCGAAATACTTCTCCACCCAGTACACCCATCCACGAGCATCATCCTCTTTAAATATTAGCATCTTTAACTTCCTCACCCTAGTATCTCTACTCCAACTTCCCCTCCCTCCAACGGTTCCCCCGTGTCTCGAGGGTGGGTTTCCTACCTTTTTCCTCTCCTCCTTACATGAACTGGTCCCCATGGCTTGGCTAGACCATCTCCATCTCCGTTAGCCCATTCCCCTTGCCCGAAATGCCTCCCATAGTGGTTGGCCACCCTACTACCTCCACCAAAAAATTTCCTCCTTACTCTCGCCCCATCCAGGAACCCTGATTTACCCCTTATCGGAGCCCTAGTAGGTGGTTTTTGATGAAAAAAAAAAAATCTCCTCGTCAAACTCCTCCCATATGAACTCTTTTCCCTTAGATTCAACCAAGGGAATCCCAACCAAATCTTGGTTAAGGTTAGCAATCAGCATCGTCGGTGGACTTTTTGATTGCAATTCCATGAGCTTCCTCATCATCTCCTCCAACCCTCCAAATTGGCTCTCCATCCGATTTTTCGTGGTTGAAACTTTCCTTCGATGGTTAAGAACTTCTCCTTTATCCCGGATTTGATTTTCTCCACTTCGCCTTCCAACACACCCACCTTTTTTGCTGCCATCTCTCCAAAATTTTGCTTTGATACCAATTTGATACATCTTGGAAGTAAAAAACAGCAAGTAGATGAGAAGAAAAAATGCAGGAACACAAAGATAAAATCTGATTTTTTATTTCTCCTTCAATAATAATGCAAGATACAATTGAACTACTATTCAAGAGGTAGATCAGCTCTCTCACAAATCTTAGCCGCCGCTAGAAACCTTGGACAAACCCCATAAATAAAATTCAGCAAACAAATGATCCTCACCCTAAGACAAAACTCCCCCTTAAATTGCCCTCACACACGATAAACATAATTGGAACCCTCCTAATTAGCATAAATACAATTAGAAAACCTCACTAAACCAATTAAACTGGCACTTCGTAAGCGGGATAGGATAAACTAACCCAAACTTTTCTAAACAACATAATCATAATTAGGAAACCTTTCTAAATAGCTCCGGCTTGATTCCTCCTTACATAATGAATAATAGCTCCATTGGGCCCCACGAGGGGGGGGGGGCTGGTATATCAATTTGATGTGTACTTTTTCCTAGCATTGAATTTGACCACTAAAAAAAAAGATTTGGCGAAAAGTGGGAACGTGGGATAATTCAGCAGGAAATGGAAGTAGAGCTGAGAACATAAAGAGTTACAACTAATTGTACTTTCCATGCAGTCAATCTTATAGGAGTATCAAGTTTCTTTGTCAGTATCCTATTGGTGTTTGTTGCAGTGATGGCATAACATTGCCTAAAAGATGTGGCAATAGCCTGTTTTCTTCTTCTTCCGCCTGTAATATTTGCTTCTTGTCTACCGTATGTAATTTATCCCTAGCACTCTCTCATAAGTTATACTTTTACCGTGGCTTTCTCCTCTTGAATTTGGAATCATGCTACTCTGCGAAGTATTAACTGTTTAAATGAATTATTTGTCTAGAACTTTTAACTTGAGTTGGTATCTGCACAAAAACTATGAATTTTGTGCCATATATTTACTTTTAGATTATTCGGTCATGTTTCACAGTGCAGAACTTGTGGTATCCCGTCAGTTCTTGAAATATCAAATGCTTTGATATTTCTTTTATTACTCATTCCTAGGCTATGAAAATTATCCCTCGAAGGGCATGTAAGCATTTATCAGCGTATGCACTTTTACTCGATTTGTTTTACCTTCTTTCATACTGCCCTTTTCCACATTGAGATATAATATTTTGGGTTTCGCTTTAGACCTAACCCTTTTTTACTTTAACTTCTAAATTTGGGTTTTGACCTTTTAGTTGAATGGTTGGAAATATGACAAAAAAAAAAAAAAAAATCCACGCACTCATTCAAGTCTACCAACTTGAAGCCTTGCCATTTGGAGTTGCTCTAGAATTATGCCTAACATCTTTAGAATGAAATCCTTTCTGTCAGGTGATCTCAACCTCAAATATGGGCCAGGAATTACATATAACACCTGTTTTTCTGTGTTGGATTTTCAATTTAGAATATGTTATGCTAATAATTTGTGTTGATTGGGCCGCCTTCCCTGGTGCTTGAGTAGATCTCTGTTCATGGCTTGTGATGTTTAGGATTAAATTTCAATTTGCTCCACTTTTAGCTTATTATGATGTTTTTGCAGATCATTCAATTGAAAGATGCACCAAGGACGTATCTAGGAAGACTCCAGGTGGCTTCAAACTGATCTCATGCTGTCCTTTAAATGGAGAACTTCACTCACAGAAGAACAAATTTCAACTTGGTACAAATGAACTATCTGTCTGCTATACATTGCCTATTGACGGAGAGAAAGAACTTATAATGATGTAAGAACTTAAACCTTTTCCATTGAACTGCTTGTTCTCTAGTTGTTTTCATGTGAAATAGAAATATTGACCGGAAAAGTGGAAAATGCATTGGGGCAAACCTGATTCCCTGATAAGCAAAAAGGGTCGGTTTTATGGTATTGTTGTGGAGGATTGAAAGCAACGGCTTTGATTTCACTTTTTCTGTTAAACCGTAGGGGAGAAAGTGATAGATTGATATTTTGAAGTGGTGAGTATTCCAAAATATTGTAGAGCGCTATAAAAGATGCGTGGTTTTGATCTCAAAAATTTCTTCAGGTTTCTTCGATGCGTACACGTGTAATTGTATTACCAGAAACTCTTCACATATTGTACTATCTAAAAGTGCAAATTTTTTAGCTGTATCAAAACCTAGGGTGCATTGTTGCAAATAAACTACAACCTAATGCTTGAAGCTCTTACCAGCGCAATATTTGGTGGGATTAGTGCATGCCATCTTACCCTTGTATTAGAAAGCGGTGTTTTCAGTGATATGAATCAATGGTCTTTAGGTCACAATCCTCTAACTTAACCATAGCCCCAGGCTTGCACTCTTCTAGTTTTTATTATAAATTGTGTCTAGAGCAGGGGTGACACAGGATCATAATGGTCCACTAAATCTTGATTGTTAGTTTTAGACGCGTCTCCATTTAGTTTTTATGCATGTGTTATTTTTTTGTGTTAAATGTGTAAAAGGACATTATATTTTACCATGTAGTTCAAGTTGTTTTAAATATGTATTGTGGACCATATTTTATATTAAGGGTACCCTAGGATCATAAAAAATTATTATGATGGCATATTGAATGAATTGTGTCTCTCAAACCTATATGTCAGCTTCTCTTTTTTCATATCTTTACTCTTTTTTGTCTCTCTTTTCAACTATCATGACACAAGCCTGATTATTAAACTATAAATTGGAGACACTTATCTTCTACACCTACCTTTTTTAGTCCAACCTTCATTTACACAATGATCCTGGTCAGAGCTTATACAAGAAATTGACGTGGCATCTGAGTTTGATGAACTTTTAGTTACTATTGTTGCTTCGTAGTCTTTACAAATAGAGATATAGGCTTTGTCTCAACCTCTTGCACTACTCCTTACTCTATTACATATTGGCTTTGTCTTTCTACATCTCACACCATTAGATTGTTAGATACGTGCTCATACAACATTTGGAGGTTTCCAGGCTTTTCACCAACTATTGAGATAATGCACATGATGCTTTTGGGTTCCCTATGTTATGATTTACTTTTCCAATCATACATATTCACTTTGTACTACCACTTTTGCCATAAACATGCTATTGTAATTGATCTAATTTGTGGTGTGTGTTGACATCTAACTCTGAAACATCGAGATTGTTTGTAGGTTGATTACTGACTGCTACCTGCCCTAGTCTTTCATGGTTATCGATTACCATCATGTCCGCCTGACTGCAATATCTATATACTAAGCGTTTCCAATGCATAAAGCGCAATGCAATGTATAATGATTTTTTAAAGCACAGCGTGCAGTGCTAAACAACATTTTTATCTACTAGAGTGTTCATAGCTTATTTAAATACGCATAATTATATTATTTGTATCACATTCATGCTTATGATTATATTTATTATAAGTAAAAATTAGAGCAGTTCATTTACTTGAAAGTGTTAGGCTTTTATTGCCACTTATATATAAAACCAAACAAAATACTTAGAATATGCTTAAAAATGTACTTGAAAAATTTGAAAGAAGATATGATTACGTTAAAAAAATAATCTCATAATATTTAAGAAAAATACTTGTTTATTTTGAGTTGTAGAAGTTAGGTAGAAGTTAGCTAGAAGGTCCACGTTGCTATAGATTACTAGTATATATAAAGAAGAAAGAGTTAAGACGATGGAGGTCTAATTAGTGCGAGGTTGTAATGTTCTTGTGAGGTCAGGGCTGCTGGTTGAGGGGCGAGGGGCAAAGGTCGAGTGGTTGAAGATGAGGTCTAATTGGCGAAGGTTGAGGGAGAGAAGCTCGAAGCTATTGGTTGAGGGTGAAGGTTTGAATGGCTGGTGGAGGGCTAGTTTATGAAGGCGGAGCTTCTTATATAAAAATAAGACAAACAAGTGATTGAACCTGGCCAAGTCGATAAAAAAAGCCTCTAAGCTCGTAAGCCATGACCTACAATAACATTGTACTTCATTCACGCTTTGTATGAGCTTTCGCGCATAAAGGAAGAATTAGCCGTTTTGTTAATTTATGTTGTGTGTGTTCACGGTGAAGCAGAGAAACCTCTTATCACAATGCTTCAATGGGGAAGCATGGTTTTAACAAGCTTGTGTCTACTTTAGAGTGTACCTTGAGAGATGCACACGCTTTAGAGTGTATCTTGAGAGATGCATAATCTTGTTCTACCTCCGTCTCCGACATGGCCACCTTCCAACTCTTCAAAGAAGAGTCTCTTCAAGGTGAAATGTTGCATGATCATTATGATCGAACGAATCTAGGTTGTCAGCTTTTAGCTATGTTCCCTTTGAGTATTTATGAATGTTTTTTATATGTTGAAGTGTTAAATATCTATTAAGAACACAATATATTTGGCATATTGGTTCAAGTTATTTTTAGCGTATATTGAGGACTCTATTCTATATAGAGGGTGCCTTAGAATTGTAATTACGATAACTATTGAATGAATTTGGTCGCTTAAACAGCTCCTTTTTATGTCATCTCTTTTCCTCCACTTCTTGATCTCATTTCTCTCTGTTGGTCCCTCCTGTCAGCATCCATTCATGTTTTCCTTTCTATTTTCACTTCCTGCAGCTAGGCTTTGGTGTGTCAGTGTGTAGGTGACTGAGGATGAGCTTTTGGGTATGCTTATTTAAAGAATAGAAATTTTTTCGTTTTGGAAATGGATTGCAAACTATAATACATGATCACTGCTTGCCTGACCAAGATAACATGGGAAATATGCATCTTCAATGTTGCACTTTTAACCATTGCTCCCTTACCAAATTTGGATGATGACAGGTTGATGTTGATTCAGTTAGATTTGTAATTGAGATTTGCTATTGGTGCTGTGCTTTTGTCGGAAATTGTCAAACAGATTAGCTTTAGATTGTCTGATTGAAATTTCATTTAGTAATTGGTATGCTTCAAGGAGATCGATTCATTGTTGTATGGAGAACAATGATAAAGGTACAATAGTGCTTGGACTTTACACACTACTAATGTTATAAAGTGGAAAAACATTCTCTCCTGTTATCTTCATCTTAAATTCTAGCTCATTTAAGTAATGCAACGGTTAATTTGCTTCGTATGGCAGATAACATTCTCTCCTTATGCTGATGGAGATTGATTGAACACCTCGTGCTCTCATAATTCTTGTTTCATTTTTCAATAGAAGGAAATATGGTCCAGGATGAGCTATAAGCCTATAATTGATATTCTCAGGAGGTGTAAGATTCTTCTGTTGTTTTTTTCCGCATGAGTATGCTATGTAACGTGGATTTATGTAAAAAGAGTGCCATTTCTATGCCCGATACCTTTTTCATTGGTTACTCAGATTATAAGTCTTGGATATGCCGAATGAGTTATCTGACTGAAAAAATGTGAGAAAAGGTGGATATCTTCTCAAAGATGTTTAAAATTTGCATAATTATTTATGAAATAAAGAAGTAGTGATACTTACAAGATTAATTAGATGAGATATGGTGGTAGATGGTGTTGCTATTCTTATAAGATGGTTATTTATTACTAACTACTATTTTTATTTATGTGATTGCTAACTAATTGTGCAGATATATATGAAGATGTTTTTTTTATTGTGTTTGCATGTGTGCAATAATGTTGAATACTTTTGTGCGTGCATTGATATGTAAGGCATATCAATGCATGCGGCTTTCTAGTTCCTTTGGGGTTTTAGGAGGGATTGATGAATGTGAATGTACCTATTCATACTCATGCATTTCAATGTATGCATGCGGAATAAGTGTTTATAGTGTTCATACCATAGCTTTTTAATCTTTCAATTTTATGTTGCAGTTGATATATTGGTAGACACTTCAGTCTTTTGAATTACTTGTTTACAATTGGGATGTTAGAAGAGCGATCACATCATGATTTTATTTTAAATTACTTCATCATTAGAGCTTCAATCAGGTATCTGATTTTATTGAGAAAAAAATATCAAAATGGTCCCAGACTATTTAATGTGTGCAATTGAATTTTTTAACCCCTCATATGTGATCTAAAATAGTACTCTTCAAATCTAATAAAAACTAATCTGATAATGGATTATTTTAGATCAAATTTGAGGAATCAAGTGACTAAATTGAACATATTTATAGTCTAGGATTAAAATGGCTCTCTGCAAATAGTTCAAGAATCATTTTGACATTTTTCTCTGAATTTATTGGAATAGCTAGCCACAGAGTAGTTGAGGAGCATGTTTAAGCACTGTAAATTGAGAACTTATATTTTTTACTAAACCAATCACCTTCTGCAAAAATATTGCAGCCGGAGGTCGGACGATTGTATTGATCTCGATGATTTTAAAATCTCCAACAAGTTTGGCATTGATACCACAGGTTTAGTATGTAAGTCATACCGATGCTTCATTGTAATTATTATTGCATAATATTTGGATTCGAACAACTTTCTTTTTAGCAGAAGATCATTTTTATCTTTATGCATGCGGTATTCCATTTCCATTCTGTGAGTAGAAATACACTTTGACTGCAGAAGTAGCGCTCAACTATTCCGTGAGATATTATATTCTGTTCCCAGCCCAAAAATGTTGATCTAAGCAATAATTACTAATTGCTGTAGTGGCTAAACCTTTTGTCTTAAAAAAAAAAAACGCATGCATCTGCTGTTTAATTTTTTTTAATGTTGTAATTTGAGTTCAATTTGAGTTCAAAATGGCGGCCTTCCGATGATGCAATTAGGAAAGCAGAGGTATTAGATGTGACTTATGTTAAGAAAGGTAGAGGTAGATCTAAAAAGATTTGGTTAGAAAATATTAGAAATGATCTTTCTTTATTAGATTTAAACGGAATTTGACTTTTAATAGGACACAATGGAGAAAAAAGATTCATGTAGCCGACCCCATGTAGTGGGACAAAGGCTTGATGTTGTTGTTGTAATTTGAGTTCAAACTACTATTTGTTGTCATCGAAGATTTACAATTTGGTCATGCAATGGGATGCATGGATAGAATGACCCTTCATATAGTGTATAGTAAATCTGCTTCATAGTTCAAATTTATTCTTTTTTAGGCTTCGTTGGGTTCTTCTCTTCTTTTGTAAACGGTAGTTTTTAGAAATAATGGTTAAGAAAATGGAGTTTTCTATCGGAGAAGCAAATATCAAAAAACTTCTCAAAACAGTAGAAAAATGAAGTTCCCTAAAAAGTATTTCCAAAGAAACATCCCATCCAACCAACGACAAAAAAAAATTCTTCATTTCTAAACAAGAAAGAATGAAAAAAGCCGAAACAAACGATGCCTTAATGGGAGTATTTCTACTTCAGCATGTAAGCTAAAGGGTATTATTGACTAGCCAAGACAAACACAAAAGAAGCAAACATGCTTCTTTAAGCGTTGCTTGCACACTTGGATGTGCATTTTCTGACAAAATGAAGACTTTACCCTAGTCATTTACAAAACAAAAAAGTTACCCTATATTAGTTTATGCCATTGTGTTTGCCTATTTCTCCTTTAACTGTCCATGTAATTGCTTACCTGGAATTGCTGTTCAATTCTTTGAAGCATTTTCTCTGGGCTTGGCTTTTGAATTTAGTTAGCTTCTATTGCGTTATGCTTATGTAACTAAATCATGAGCAAGTCGCAAATAATTATTTATTTTTCATATAACGGATAAGTTTGAAAACTAGGTAAATTTTGTTGTTTTAGAGAGAAGATGTCTTGATTCTAGGATTTTTGCTACCGTATGCTGAAATAGTTTCATTTATTGTCCTTTAGCTCGGGCATGGATTGCCATAGCATGTAATATTCTGAATTCCAAAGGTTCTAAACTAGAACAATGAATACTGTTTTCATCACCTTGCACCGTCTTTTTTTTTTTAATTTTATTTCTTGAATTTTTTTTCCTTTTTTTATATTGTTTCTTATATAGCCTTATTGTAAGTAATTCTGCTTTCACAAATGCGCACTTAAGAAGTTATCAGTATTAGGTATATATATATATATATATGTAAGTTTTTGCTCTTCTCCCAATTAGATTTCAATGGTATGACTTTCAGATGCATGATCAATACCATTCACTCTTAAACATCGCATGCATAGAATTTAAAATTTTTAATTTCATTTAATTAGTAATCGGATGGATAAAAATTATTGCAATGTCTAATTATATGAGAAAATAATTGTGATTTCAAAGTGGAGAGATTTTTGAATGGTTTGAAAATTGGAACTTAATACGTGAGTTTTTAATGATATTTAGGGTGTATTTAATGTTTTTGATTGGTGAAATATATGGTTCAGACTAGACTTTTAAGAAGGATTCTATGTATCATCTTATCAACCCATGCTTGATGAGTATTTGAATTATTATAAAATTTGATGAAAGTTGATCATCCCAATCTTGAATTTAAAGATTATATAAAGCATTAGGTGCAAAAATAAAATTGGGGTAGGGATTGATCAAACAAATGATTCTGTACTCTAATATAATTTCTATAACTAATCGCTTTTTATGGTGTTGCAGGGTCTTATCTTGATCATATGGACTTGTCTAGCTTGACTTCCTTTGTTTCTTTGTAGGTTGTTGGCCTTCGGAAGAGGTGTTAGCTTATTTTTGTATAAACAATTGTGAAATGTTCAGGTTTGTTGAAGTAATCTTTTTTTTTTTTTTAATATCATATTAGTTTTAACTTATGTTTAAGAGCAGATGCATTTGATTTGACTTATATTAGAAATGACTTTTCTTTATTAAATTTAAATGAGAATTTGACTCTTAACTGGACATAATGGAGAAAAAATATTCATGCAGCCGACTCCACATAGTGGGATAAAAACTTGATATTGTTGTCATTATATCATATCAGTTTTAACTATTAGATCTCTCTAATTGTGCTTGTTTATTTCATCTTTGCAGTATTTTTGCATGTTATTGTTTCTCTCCTTATTTCCTCTCCCATAACAACCATATGTACTCCCCTTCCTATGCTTACTCATCCCCAATCCTTACAACGACTTCTCATGAACACCCAAGTTTAATGGTGGCACTAACACATTTGTTGTAGGACGACTTATTGTTACAATTTTCTAATTCAACTAATATTATGCATAAAATGAATATATGATCACAAGTTATCAAATAATTCAATCAGTTGAAGATTATTCGGATTATCTATAATTCCTCGTTGAATCTTCTAATGTAAGATTCTGATAGTGAGGATAGTTTATCGATTGTAGATTTATAAAAAAGAGGTTAAATAGAGAAGATCTAAATATTGTTAATATGCTCTCGAAATAATATTAAGTCGGACACATTCAAAAATGGATTTATCACTATAATTATTTTGGAATTTCTAATTTGTAGGCATTAGATCTAATTGCAAAATTTTAATGGTTCATGCTTTCTTGCATTCAAGATCGTAAAAGTTCATAATAGAAGCCTTTTTGGAGTTAAAAAAACAATGGCTTTTTCACATAGTTTAAATTTCTCATATTCATGTTATTAAAAAAAATTAATAGTTGTAATTAGTAGCCAATTTTTTGCAAATATCCTAATGCAAATCATGCATATATTGTGTGAAGGATTGTGCAAATGTTTCAAGTATAGATTCTATAAGAAGGTGATACGCCTTGGAAGTAAAAACAACAATTAAAAAAAGAAGAAAGCGCGGGAACACAAAGATAGGGCTAATTTTTTTATTTTTCCTTCAATAATAAAGTAAGATACAGTTGATCTACTATTTGAGAGTAGATTAGCTCTCCCATAAACTCTAGGCACCATTAGGAACTCACAACAACATTAGGAAAATAAACTCAGTAATATCATGATCTAAACCCTAGACAACTCTCCCTTAAATAGCTCTAGAACATCATAGCACAAATAGAATATTCCTAATCAGCATAAACATATTTTAGGAAACCATCTTAAATAATTAGGATCTTCCTAAATAACATAAACACGATTTAGGAAATCTTCCTAATTAAATCCTTCCTAACATACAATAATCATATTTAGAACCTTCATAATTCCCTCCCAATTAAATCAGAGTTCTTTTCCTAATTAAATATTATTAATTTCCTCCCAATCTTGGTCCTCTATGGCAAGTAATTACTCCTCTTTGATCTTCTTGTCTGCCACCCTCCTAGTGGGACCCACCTGCTTAATAGGTCTATTAAGAGCACTTTTTTAAGGCAGGTGGGCCTTTATCCTAACAAGCCTTTGTCCTTTATGTATTGTAAATGGCATAATTTTATTCTTCCTTTTAATATATTGCAAACCAATTATCTACACTTTAAATAATTCTTTCGATTAAATCGCTATGTTAAATGGATGTTTCATGACTTTACTGTTGGATTTGGATTGTATCCCTCAGTTCTAAGAGAACTCAAGGGCAATGGTATGTGAATGTTGTTATTGTTTTTCATGGAGAGATAAATTGTGAATATGTTGACATGAAAGAATAGAAAGTGAAACAAGTGCAGGAATGCAATAATGAAGGCTACAAGACAAAAAATATTTGTGGTCATACATTGTTAAAGGCTACAACAACAACAACACCAAAACATCTTTATCCCACTATGTTGGGTCAGCTACAAGAATCATTTTTCTCCATTGTGTTATGTTAAGAGTCAAATTCTCATCTAAATCTAATAAAGAAAGGTCATTTCTAATATTTTTTAACTAAGTCTTTTTAGGTCTACCTCTACCTTTCTTAACATAAGTCAAATCTAATACATAGAATGCCGCCAACTTTCTTCCTTTTTTTAAACTCTGGAATGGATAAAGCCAAGACCAACTGCCCAAAGATAAAGCCTCAAAAGGAAAAATCCAGAACTCAGCAACCAAGCCCCACATTATCATCCCCCCACATTCACCCCGATGCGTGTTTTTTCTTATGGTTTGAATTTTTTAGTATAGTTGACTGATAAACAAGCTTTATGAAAAGATCCAAGAGAGTTCTTGAACTTGGATCAGGATATGGATTAGCAGGATTGGCAATTGCAGCAAGTACAGATGCTTTTGAAGTTGTAATCTCTGATGGAAATCCACAAGTTATTGATTGTATCCTTCCAGCAGAATAGTCTGTTGATGTTGTTACCACCTTGCGTAACATTGAGAATCTGCCATTAACTTTTAGCCTCTATATAGTTGCTCCTTGAATGCAAATTCATTGGCATTTATGTTCTTTCCAAAAATTTTGGTTAATGGATGATTCCATCATAGATAGTATTGCTAGAGGACAAGCGTGGTTATTGATGGAATCATCCACTAACAAAGTATTTAATTCCTTACTACTGCGCATACCTTTTTTCTCTTTTTTTGTATCCTTCAATTAATCATTGCTCAATTTCTGGTTTGTGCGCACTTTAATTTTTTCATGTATTTGAATTGATCGGCTCTGCATTCAAGTCATATTAAATTTAGTTCTTTGGTTTTGGTTTGTAAACCTATTGCTCCTTTTGTTTGTCCTCTCCTTAACATTCAGATGTTCAGCGCAACATAAATATTAATGCTAGCACTTTCGGAGATACGAAAGTTAAATCAATGATATTGCATTGGATTGAAGAGCTCGACTCAGAAATGCTGTACAACTTTGACATTATCATTGCAAGCGATTGGTACTTTTTTTAATCTTGTTTAAGCAATCCATCCTTTTATTGCTGCCTTATTTCTTTTGCATCTCAGGAGGAATTAGTAGACATCAAATGTGAAATTCTAATATCATAAACTTGCATGAATCTTATGCATGCACTATTAATATGTTTGGAGCTTAGTTTTCTTATGTTTCTCATGCAAATTTGATTTCAAAGTAAATTTAAATCCATGAAAATTTTATAAGATCTAGTAGAAATCTAATTTTGATTTTCAAGTTCGATGACTATTACATTCAATATCAATTTCACATTTTATTTAGCTTCACACCTATCACCTCATAACGCTGTATAAAAAAGGAGAACTGAAAGGGTGGCATGCAACTCTAAGCTTCTCTTTGCGGATGCCAGCAAGGGTAGTCTTGCTTGTGGCACATCTTGAAATTTGTTTGGTTTGGTCTTCGTGTTCTAGCCTAAATACTGCTCTGTTAATGAGGAGAGATTGATCTTTATCATGGTCTAAAATGTGTCTTGGTGTTACGACCCGGCACGACTAGCCTGAATTAACAGGACGGGAATAGACAGTCGTACGAAAAACACATATAACATAAATAAAAGATAACAGTTCATTTAATAAAAGGACATAAACTTAAATGTCATCCAAACAACTTATGAAAGAGCTACTAAACCATCAACATAAAATTTTTCAATAACTTTTTCAAAACACAACCACTAAACACATAAACATAAATATAAACTCCAATAGACTCCTCAATACAATCCACTGACTCGATACACATAACAGAAAATATAAAACCTTTCTTCCTGAGACCCTCTACGATGGTAGGTGTACTGTCGTCTCGTTGGTATCACTTCTTAACACTATCTCTTGAAAAATATTTTCAATAGTAGGATAAACCAACGCTCAACAGGTGATAAACATTTATCTTAAATTTATGAAATATTTTTCTTCTTAAACATGTCTTTAAGCATGAAAATGAAATAATAAAAGATCATAATAAACATTTATATGTATAAATTATAAGACATTTCCATAATCATTTTCTTGAAACATTTCCCTTAATCCTTTTTCCCATAAAGTTTCCTTTCATGATTCTTTAAATCCTTTCATTAAATGCATAAATTACATAATCATATTATATAATAAGCACCCATCCCGGAAGTACCAGAGTTTTGTACTGATATTTGTACACAGTCATTGGCCATTCCTTTATCATTTGGCTCCGTAGAACCGGATCATCATGCACATGCAATTCATAATACTTATATTCATCAAGGAGACTAAAATTATTCATTAGCTCATATGTTCTTCAACGTGTAATAATTTAGTATCACTTATGCCTTAAGTTTGTTTAACTAGCTTTAACATTTCTAATATCATGCCATAAGTATAAGCAATAATTGAAAAGCTAAAGCAATAATAAAGAATTCATAAACCTTAACTTGTAAATTTTGAAAGTGCAGTATTACTTTAATTAAATTTTATGAACTTAATTTAAATATAACCACCTACCTCATAAGTATTGAACAACAACCACTACGATGCATGACGTTGCTTAACCACATGTCATCTTTTTAATCCTCACCTAAGGATATTTACCAATGAACTAAGCATAAATCATAACTATTTTCAATAATTAAGGTAATTAAAATTCTATTTTCGGATTTATTAAAAATCCAATTTTTAGGAAACCCTAAATCATCAAGCCAAAATTTTCCCTAAACCTATTTTAATAATTACCTTAATTATTTTCGAATTTAATTAATTAGAAAATTATGAAAAATATAATTTTTACCAAAAATCTAAATTTTCATCATTAAAATACTTCTAATATCATAAGAAATAAAAATTATAAAGGAGTTTGTTTAAAAATCATAAATTACGAAAAACCCTAATTTTCAAAACTCAAAATAATTTGAGAAAATTTTGTTTCTACCATTAAATCATCTCCCTAAATTTTCTCTATTAATTTCGTAAAGAAATTTTGGAAGAAACAAATGTTTTTGGAAAAATTCTAAAAACTTCATTTCCAAATTTCTTGAGAAAGAGAGTTTTACTTCAAACAAAACATACCTTAATCTTCCCCTTGACTTCCTCTTCGATTTACACTTTCTCGTCGAAAAAACGTCACCGGAGCCGCCGTTGAAGAGCCCCGTCGCCCTTGCTGTCCGTCCGCTCCCTTCTTCCGCTCGGTTTGGCGCACGCATGAATGAAGGACCGAATGAATTCGGTCCCTTTAATTCCCTTAGATGGAGAAAAGACTACTATGCCCTCAATTTAAAATATATTTGCTTAAGAAAAGATTAGGGATAGTTTAGGTATTTCTAAACTTCTAGAATTTTCTCTCCTAAAATAAACAAAATTAACTATAAGTTCTTATACCAAATCGTTTAGAATTTTGCGTAGAATTATATAAAATTATTTCCGTCGAAATCCGTTAACTTTGAATTTTTCACTTAAATTTCATCGCGATGCGTCGAAATGTGTGCGACGGCTACGATAGTAAAATTTTGGGTTTACACTCGGCATCATCACTTTTGATTCCCACCCATAAAATGGAATGTAGTTTGTTTAGGAGATATGTTTTTATGGTCTTCGTTAAGCTTGTGGAGTGACTTTTTTTTTTTTTATGCCCGTCAGTTGTTTACTCGTCTAGCTAATGTAGCAATAGTAAAATTTTCAACCATCTGTTTTAAATTATATTGTTGCTTGTTCTGAGAAGCACTGAATGTTAAGACAACTTATGTGAATGAATGCTTTGTGTTTGTTAATTAATGAATCCTTTTTTTAGTTCAATCATAAGAGGCGATTGATAAAACGGACTCTAATATATAAGCCTCTAACAACAACAACAACAACAACATCAAGCCTTTATACCACTACGTGGGGTCGGCTACATGAATCCTTTTTCTCCATTGTGTCCTATTAAAAGTCAAATTTTCGTTTAAATCTAATAAAGAAAGGTCATTCCTAATATTTTCTAACCAAGTCTTTTTAGGTCCACCCCTATCTTTCTTAACATAAGTCAAATCTAGTACCTCTACTCTCCTAACCGGGTCATCACAAGGCCGCCGTTTTATGTGACCAAACCATCAAAGG
>NW_021320055.1:911515-989301 GCF_001605985.2 Dendrobium catenatum
AAATCTTTATTTTCATTTAGGGTGTTAAGGTCACTATAGTCAATCTTATTTTCACAATCTTCATTAAAAAGTTTAGCAAAATATCTCATCCATCTTTGTTGAATATCATCTTCTAAGAAAAATATTTTTTGATCTTCATCTTTAATACACTTCACTTGAACTAAATCCTTACTACTCCTATCTCTTTGTTTGGCTAACTTATACATATATCTTTCTCCCTCTTTAGTATCTAATCTATTATATAAATCACTAAAAGCTAATGTCTTTGCATCGCATATTGCTTTCTTAGCATCCTTACGAGCAACTTTATATATTTCCCAATTATCAGAATTTTTAAAATTAAACCAATTTTTATAACAAAGCTTCTTATTTTTAATTTTTTCTTGCACATTAGGATTCCACCACCAACTATTTTTACTATTAGGAGCTTTTCCCTTTGATACTCCAAGGACATCTTTTGCAATATTCTTAATATCACTAGCCACTTTTTCCCACTTCTTAATATATAAGCCTCTAGATATTATATTTCTATGTACTCAAAGTGATTTTAGAAGATACTTCCAAAGAAAGTGTTTCTGATGAGGACATCGTCAGAGATTGCGACACATGTACCATCAGGAGATGCCGGAGATCGACGGCCACGATCATGATCTTTATTTTCATTATTTTATGTAGTAGTTTAATTTTATTTTATGTTTTTCCGTTTTTGCCCTTATTGGTATTTGGTAGCTCTTGTAGTCCAAGGGGCATTTTAGTCTTTTATTTTTCTTTGTCATTGTGAGGCCTATTTATATGACCCTTCTCTTGTAATAGTTAGTTTTTGATGAATGAAGAATATTTGCCACTTATGATCTCTTTGTGAGTTCACCTTCCTCGATTCTTAGTGAGTTCGTAGGAGAAGCTAGATCTCTTTGTGAGTTCTAGATCTTCTTGTTCTACCAATTTTCTTCCTTTGTTTCTTGTGATCGATTCATCGTTGTGGAGATTCGGGTTGGAGCATTCGTGAAGAGTGGAATTCACGCTTGAATCCAA
The DNA here is from genome assembly GCF_001605985.2 of Dendrobium catenatum. Lineage (NCBI taxonomy): Eukaryota > Viridiplantae > Streptophyta > Magnoliopsida > Asparagales > Orchidaceae > Dendrobium > Dendrobium catenatum. The sequence goes on from NW_021320055.1 coordinate 912,548, forward strand.
AGATTTTCCCCTACTGATTTCCCTCTCTTGCTTTTTGCTGCCGTCTAATCCAAGCAGCAAAGCGGCCGGCCACCTTGTGTTTTCCCCTGTTTTCGCCGGCCAGAAAAGCAGCCACCACCGGCCAGCCTCCCGCCGGCCAGCGTCCGGCCACCCGCCAGCCAGATTCCCGCCGATCATCCCAGCCGCCCCTTCCTGCCGCCTCCCCACTTTGAACTCCAGAAATTGCCATTAATTTCTTTGAATAAACACCTTCCTAATTGGTGCTCATTCATTAACAAGCCATTAATGAGATTAAAGCCAAATTCAAATTTTCAAGTTTGAATTCCCTCTCATTTCAAGTTTTGGGAAGTTCTTAAGCTCTAATTAAATCTGAAATTAAAATTCAGATTTAATTGAATTTCTTACTTAAACTTGGATCCCACTCTCATAACTCCTAAATCTCTCTCTCTCCTCCTCATATGGCCGGCCACTCTTAGTGGGCCCCTCTCTCTTTCAAATGACATATTAACACCACAAATTCAGCCCAAATCCCCCCCTCTTTACCGCCCCCTTCCCTCCTTGATTTAATTTGAATTTCAAATTAAATACCACCATTAAACCTCCCAAATTCTGAAATTAATCAAAAATTCCTGCACGCTACCATGTGGATCCCACCATAACCAAGCTCCCCTCTTCTCCCGGATGCTCCATCAACTCCTGGCAAGAATGCATGGACGTTGGATCTTTAACGGCCGCCCACCCGCTCCTCCAAATCCGGCTTCTTCCCCGGCGACGAGTCCTCGCGGGATCACTTGTCTACTAGTGGCATCGCTAAGTCTACTTACGATTCTCCTCCGCTAGCCACCACTTTCAAAACGAGTGATGGACCTCAAGGTGAATGATCTAAATTTTAAACATGTGGCTTTAATTAGTAGTAGCTATTTGTATTATCTAGTTTATTTTGGTTATCTTTTGCAAGACTCTTGTAATTCTTAAATGTAATCACTGCCGTTAGCTTAATCTATCACGAATTTTCTTGAATCCAACTTGAGTAAGCTAGATTTTATCGTTAACATTGCAAAGTTAAACTCTCATTAATCTCTAACGTGCAATTCATGTTTCACCGCATGTTGTTTCACATCAGTTTCCATGGACTAATTTTTTTGTAGTGTGGTGTTTATATAGAATTTTCAACTACGGTAATATTAATATGTAAAGACTTTCTCTATTTAATAAAATTTTAACTAAAAATTACTGGAAATTACCTGAGAAATATGATATATGAATCACCAAAAATGTCTTTAACTAATATGTTGCCGGACTGGAGTGTTGTGTTTAATAACATTTGTATCCATGATTTCTTGAAAGTGTGCATCTTGCATTAATTAAAGCAGAAAGAAAAGTACAAGTGGGTACATGCTGGTATAGAAAATCCTAACTATGTCTTCCCAGGACAAAAGAAAAGCAAAAGGGGAGTAGTAGATCTATATAAAGCATTCCATATACAATTACAAGTAAGAGTTCAAGAGCCAAAAAGAAGAAACCCCTTGGTTGGCAAGGTGAGTTCCCCATTATGTTTATAGTACGTACCAACAAGATAAACTAGTGGTCATTTCATAGGATTGGGACACCAAAGAAGGGTTTAGTCTCCATGTTACTGTCCACTGAGGAGCATGCTGGGTGGGATGAGAGGCTTTGTTGGGCTGAATTTCAGCAGATGGCTGTTGTATTGTCTGCTTTGAAGGAGCATGGTGCTGATTTTTAGTGGGGCATGAGTCAATCTTGTGGCCAATGTAGCCAAAATTGAAGCATATATGAGAAAGTCCCTCATATTCAATTCTTTTGAAGAATCTTTCTTGCAACCCCATTATCCAAACCCCTCACTATAGCTGTCTTGCAAGGTCAATTTTAACACACACTTGAGCATAAGAGCTGTGTCCCCATGAGCTCGTTTTGGAGTCCATCCATAGAGGTTCCCCAATCATGCTAGCAATACAAGTGATGTTTGAAGTATCCCAATATATTAGGGGAAGTTGCGGTAGTCAAATCCAAATCGGAGAATAAAATCCTTGTAGAGAGTTGGGGGAGAACGTGGGTGACCACCAATCCAACCCCATGATGTTTTCAGCAATGGTCCAAAGACCTCCCACAAGCACGGTATCACGGGCATGTTCACTCTCAAAGATACATATGAAGCAGTTGAGAGCAATTGTAATCAATTGAAACTCTCCCAAGTGAGACCATCTCTTCATGAGCTTAGTAGGAAAAAAGTGGTGGAGAAGTCGATTGTAAATGAGCTTGCCCACCAGTGTGCTTTGATGTCTGGACAAATTCTCTTGGACTGACTCCATCCTGATTTTCATAGAAATACCATTCTCGGAGATGAACTCTTCCTTGAAAATCTTCTTCGATGGGATGAAACTGAGTTTGTTCCAGCCGAGAGACCCAAAAGGCTGGTAAGGGGCTCGAGCTGCTTGTTTGATGTACACCTGGCCAAAAATACCTAGCTGGCTAGTTGGGGCATAATCACAATCACCCTGTGTGCTGTTCACAGAATTCTTAACATACAATGGCTGTCCACACTTGTCTTGTTTGCTTCCAGAATCATTCAATTCAATATTAACTTCAGCATTAACTTCCTCATCCATTTGAATTTCATTGGCCACATCCATATAGACAGGAATTTCAGCTGAATCACGCACCTGGGGGTCCGCCTGAACCATTTCGCAAGCTGCTCTGGAGGAGTTAGCTGAAAACTGTAGCTTTATGTCTACTAATTATTCAATACTAAAGGATAACTTACGATAAAGTTTTTGGCCGTCTTTTAGCACACATTTACATTTATTATTCAGTTTTAATCAGTTGTTGAATCTTGCCATTATGGCAAACTTTATGGAGCTAGCTCTTAAAAAAGTATTTCAATTCATTTTGGTAACTTGGACTATAAATATTCAGGCTCTACTTAGTGTAATTCGTGCTTACTATTTCCAACGCTGCAGATCTCAAACAAGCCTCAAAACATTTTAAATAATTTACAAAAAATATTGAGCTTTTGCTTGAAAGTTTCTTCCCATATTATTGACTTTTTTATTTTTCAGCACATTCTTCAAAGAATTCCATGAATGCCTTGCTAAAACAGTCAAATCATTGTTGAAAAATTCTGAGACCTCTGAAGCCATTTTTCTCAGCCCAAAGAGGGGTGATTCATTGGACAAGTTTCTAGCAAAAATCAAAGATACGGGTCTAGATTATGATCTGATTGAGGACTATGATAGTAAAGTTTGGAATCTTCATCAGAAATTTCGAAATGAAAATGACAGCTGGCCCAACTATGATGAAGATCACTGTTATCCTCTCCTCCTAAGGATCACCTTGCAAAAACCAAAGACCGCTTCTACAACAAAGCCGCCCTGAATTGGTAAAGCCTCTTTCTTTTCTTTTATTTTCTTTCTTTCTTTTTTTTTTTTTTTTTTTTTTTTTTTTTTATTTTTATCCTACTTTGAATCCAAACAAAATGATTTGTGAGCATGCGCTCAAGATTGGACTTGGTGGCATCAGATGATTTTGCATGGATGGCTTGAAAGTGATCAATTATTTTCTCTTTTGGGAGAAATTTTTTGATGATTTCTATGATTATTAGTTCCACTAAGTTATCAATTGAATAAGAAAAAGGTTAAAATGGTTGACGTGGAAGCTACAAGGAAATCAAGAATAAGCAGGGAAAAACCTGCAGAAATAGAGAATTATAAAACTAGTGTTTGTACTGTATATTTCTTCAATACCCTTTTCTCATATAACTTTTCTTCTATATAGTATTGCTACTGACCAGAGAACGATACTATATTAGTTATGACGGTCCAAAAGCTGAGAATATACATAAAGATGTATTAAATAGTAATAAAGCAGAAAGTATAATGGGGAAGAACGGAATGGCTGTAATGTGCCGCAGGAATAAGATAGTCCACACCAGTTCTCCTCCGCTTCAAAGCAACTCGCACTCGAGGTAAGAAGTTATATGCTGCCCATGCTGGATGGATGATAAACATAGATATCGGCTAAATTAAAAGTGGAAGAAGCATATCTGACGGTAGATCAACAATGAAAGTATTATCATTGATACGCTTGACAATAAGTATAGGTCCCATTTTGCGTGGACTTAATTAATTTGGAGTATGTGCCTGGATGAAATCGTTCTTTGCTAGTCGGACCATAACAAGATCATCTGTCTGGAATACGTTTTGTCGACTGTGAGCATCCACTTGTTGTTTATATTGGGTGTTTGCTGTAGTGAGTTTTGCACGAACCTCTTCCAGCATGTTGGTAATTCTTTCAGTTGTATAAGAAGCTGTTTGTTGTGGCATTTGGGGATAATAGCAATGTCCACTAAGTGGTTGAGGGCTTTAGTATATACAATATTGAAAGGGCACTTGCCCGTTGATCCGTTGGCCATGAAATTGTAACCAAATTCGGCTTGGCAAAGAAATTCATCCCATTGCTTTAGATGGTTTTGAGCAAGGCATCTTTACATATTATCGAGAATACGGTTCACAACTTCAATTTGACCATCCGATTGAGGGTGATAAGTTGAGTTCAATTTGTTTTTTAGTCTTGAAGCATTTCCAAAGCTCTCTCTAAAATGGACTAACAAATTTAACATCACAATCTGAGGTGATGATGCGGGGAATGCCATGGAGGCGATTGATCTCTTTAAAGAAAAGGAGGGAAACATTTAAGGCAACAAATGTCTTCTTGCATGCTACGAAGTGAGTCATTTTGAAAAATTTGTCAACAACTACCGTAATAGAATCAACTCCCTTCTTTGCTCAAGTCCAGTACAAAAATTCATGCTTTGTCAACAACTACCGTATAGCTCCCATTTTGCGTGGACTCAATTTCTACTGAAGAACTCTATAGGTTTATCCTCCCTTGATAAGACAGCTCCTATGCCTACCAACAAAGTGTCCATGTCATCATGAAAATGTTTGTTAAAATCTTGTAGGATTAAAACTGGAGTGAAGCTTAAAGCTAATTTCATCGATTCAAAACTATTTTGTTTTTCTTGTGCCTATTTAAATTATTTGGTTTTGAGACAATTAGTGATTGGTGCCATAAGAATGTTGAATCCATGAATAAATCGTCGATAAAAATACGCAAGCCCATGAAAATTGCAACCTCTGAAACTGATTGTGATGGTGGCCAATCCAATATGGCAGAGACTTTGCATGGATCCATATGGACGTTGATGGAGGATATAATGAAACCAAGAAAGTGAACATATTTTGTAGCAAATTCGCATTTTGGAAAATTTAAGTATAGCTTGTGAACTCGCAATAGGCCAAAAATGGCTGCAAGATATTGTAAAATATTTTCAAATGTTGAACTATAAATCAATATATCTTCAAAATAAACGACACAAAATTTACCCATAACATATTTGAGTATCTCATTCATTAGGCACATGAATGTTGACTGTGTGTTACACAGAACAAAATGCATGACTTTCTATTCATAAAGTCGTTCACGCATTTTAAATGCTATTTTTCATTCGTCTCTGGGTCAAATTTGTATTTGATGATACCCACTACATAGTTCTAATTTTGAGAAGATGGAAGCTCCAGCCAACTTGTCCAGCATGTCCTCGAGTCTAGGTAATGGGAATCAAAACTTGATGGTTATCTTATTTATGGCTATGCTATCCACAAATGTATGCCAAGAACCATCCTTCTTTGGTATGAGCAATATAGGAATAGAACAAGGGCTTAGACTTGGTTGTATCTAACTTTTTTGTAGCAAATCTTCTAAAATTTCCTGTAGAGCATTATGTTCTTTGAGGCTCATCTTATAATTCGGAATATTTGGCAACGTTCCGGCAGGTTGAAAATCAATTTGATGTTGCAAGTTATGAAGAGGTGGTAAACAAAAGGGAAATTCATCTGGAAATTAAGTGAGCAAATGACTTATTTCTTGTGGTAATTCTGGATGTTCTGTGCAGGTGTGCTACATGGTGACAACCAAAGCAAAAATTGCAGAAGTTTTCTTCCACGAATGCAACACGGCGCACCTAATCACGATGTACATAACAAACTTTTCTGGCGTGGTTTTGGTAGAAACATCAGTGGACTGAGGTAACAATCAGATTTTGTGGTCCTTCCATTCAAGAGAGTATGTATTAGAGCGTCCACCGTATATGGAAATAGAATAGAATTGGCAAGGCTGGCCCAAAATCAAATAACATACATCCATTTCAAGCACATCATAGAGAACTTCACACATATAGTTCTTCCCTATATAGAATGTAACTCGGCACGTATCCGTCAAAAGACGATCCAAGTCCTTTTTAACCCAACTAATTTTGTAAGTATTTAGGTTGTTAGTTGTTTTGAGTTGTAGTACTTGAACCAAGGATTTAGAGGTAATATTCTCAGTGCAGCTGCTACCAATGAGCACATCACAGACTTTGCTATTGCTGGTGCTGTGTTCAAAAAATGAAATGGTGTTGGGAATTAGCAACCTGCCGTGGGACCAATAACAATTTCTCCATCTCACAAACACAAGTTCTCCTTCATCAGCCTTTAATTCTTTCATTTCAACATCTTTCTCCCTTGCTGCAATAGACGCTTCTTTTGTCGCATAGTCCAATAACTACAGTTGTCGGTGAGGGCATTCCTTAGATTTATGCCTCGAAATGATGAAAGCATTTGATGGTTGTGGGTTTAGCATAAGGATTTTCTTTTGTAGGCATTTTTGTTTTGTTTGGTGCTTTTGGTTTAGCACTAGTCCTGACAACATTCCCTACCTACCCTGGTGCTATTTAACCTACAGGGACTGAACCTCTGTTTCCATCAACTGTTTGCTCACTTGAATATCGACGAACGGAATGGCTACGAGAATGTCTGTTAATTTGTAATTCGACCTTGAGAGTGAAGTTTATCTCCTATGATAATGTCCAAACTAAATTTACTTCTAGTTTTTGCTAGACTCATTCAAATTATTTCGAGCACTTAACCTAAAGAATTCGTCATTATACTTACTGACAGTTTGATTGACTTGCAAATGATGTTGATACTTTAACCACAACATTTGCTCGAAATCGGTGGGTAAAAAATACCCCCTTAACAACTATTTCATGCAGTACTAGTCTATGACACAACCCTTTCCTTCTCGCCTCCTCTGCTGCAAGAGTTGCATCCATCATGCACTGGCTCCCCCCTTTCAATCTACAGGCGACATATTTCACTTGTTTGTCAAGGTGGAATCTCCATGTACTTAAAGAATGTTTCAATTACTCGCTTCCGGTGAAGATAGTCTTTGATGTGAAGTTGTCCGTAATAAAAGGGGAATGCCTAACTTCACGCGGAATTCACCTTGCTGCTGGTGTTGGGCATTTCGTCGTCGTGGCAGCTCATAATAATTTTGGTGGTTGTCCTATGCAGTTTGAAACATCAAAATGCTGTTGTAACTCACCATCATCCTCTGAATCAAAACCAGTGTGAATTGCTCCGTTGGGAATACGAGCACTTTTCTTACCTATTGCGAGTGTGGTTGCCGACTTCGAGAATCGTCCTGCATTGCTAGTCATCCCAACCAATTTCATTGACTGAATTTCATTCCTAATTTTCACATAAAAACGAAAAATCTCGGTAGTAAGTTGCTCCAATTGGGAAGTAATACTCGATTGAGCTGCACGAAGGGAATCTAAGCTTCGATCATTGTCGAGAGCTGCCCGCTTACTGATTTCCGCCATTAACGCCCGTTGCCGAGCTTTGATACCAATCTGACATGGAAGCTATAAGGAAATCAAGAATAAGCAAGGAAAAACCTGCAAAAACAAAGAATTATAAAACCAGTGTTTGTACTGTATATTTCTTCAATACCCTTTTCTCTTACGACTTTTCTTTTATATACTACTGCTGCTAACCAGAGAACGATACTATAGTAGTGATAACAATCCAAAAGCTGAGAATATAGGAAAGATGCATAAAACATTAATAAAGCAGAAAATAGAGTAGTTGGGAAGAACTAAATGGTTGTAATGTGCCGCAGGAATAAGATAGTCCATATCAATGGTCCTTTCACTTTTTGTATGGGGCCATTGTAATCATAACTATCTTAAATGTATTCAATTTAGTCTTTTAACCTCAAATATGATTCAGAATAGTTCATTTAGTAAATTGTTTTATATAAGTTTTGAAGAGTTGAGAGACTCTTATAAATAAGTAATCTAGAGACTATTTTGAACTTTTTTTTCTCGCATCATTTTATAAATTAAACTTTGATGCAGATTTTGAGTTAGCCTTCAAGTACTTGTGCTTATAAACCGCTCAGTTTTCAGTATCTACCCATTTGATCTGTAGTGTGAATTATGTGATAATTGCTAGAGTAAACCTTGTCAAATTATAGAGAAAGCTTTGTTTCTTTATATCAAGCATGCTTAGTTTTAGTCAGAGCACCTTTTTCCTTAGTGAATTTCATCATAATACTTTTGCAAAGTCTTAATGATATTGCAAGTCTGAACAGAGTTTTGGGATGGCGTCTATATACTGCTAAAATTTGAGTACGGCTAACTTTTAAGGATTTTGGCCTTGAAAATACCCTTAAATGCTCAAATAAATGACTATGAGAAAATGCCTTTGTCGGTGAACTGATAGGAGCTCAATGACTTGTATGTTGTACAAAATTGGGGTGAATATTGAGAATAATTTAAGAGAATATGAAAATTGGTTGATATGTAGAGATTGTTGGCATGATTGCTTTAGCCTTTTGTTGAAAAATTGATGCAAGATGGGAGTCAATCTGTTTTGCCTTGGTGCTTGAGCAATTGAACTAGGCTCGGGTGAACTTGGGTTTGCTCAGCCCATCGAGATCCTCTTTGCTCGAGGGTGTATCTTCTCATGCGAAGGAAGTGATCGATAGGGATGGCCTTCTACTTAACCCTTACTCTAATGTTGAATGGAGAGTTTCAATGCGTGAATTGAAAATCTAGCGAAGATGGGTAACTTTCTGATAGGAAATGGATGCAATTTCTCGAAATCAGCAAACGATAATAAGAAATTAGGAAGAAAAACACACCAAAGCTATTTTTATTACAAGATATATGAAAGTAAATAGCAAGATACAGCTGGATCTTCAATTGGAGAGGAAGATCATGCTCTCTCAAATCCCTAACCACCAGCTAGAGCCCAAATAACCTAAGAATAAATTAAATTCAACAAACTCCGAAAACATTATTTGAAATCATCCTATTGTTAGCCTTAAATAGGCTCCCATAATTCCCTCCCAAATCAGCCCTCTTTTCCTAAATAATTCCCTTTTAGATTTGAATTCAAATTAGTTTTTTTTTTCCTAATTAATTCTATCTCAGTTGTGATTAAAATTTTTCTAAACAATCCCCCATTAATTCCCCCTGCTTTTCTCTAAATAATTCCCTCTTAAATTTTGAATTCAATGTAGATATCTTGCTTAAATAATTCTCTTTGATTAAGAACCTTCTTAAACAGCTCTCTCTTGACTAAGAAACTTCGTGATTCCCTCCAAATCAAATCGGCCGGTCAATCACTTTCATCTAGGTGGGAGGTGAGGAAAGTTTAAAGTGGGCATTGTTCAATCGAATTTACTTTGTATGGACTTCACAGTTCTTCAAAAACAAGAGGTCCAATGTCTTCTTTTAGGATTTTTTTTTGAAGTTAATGATGAATGATGATGAAGAACTGTCTCATGTCGACAATATTGAGTGTTATAATGTTGATGGCGATGACAATGAGAGGGGTTGATGATTTATTAGCCTTAGGGAAAGTTTGGCCAAGGTTCCAAATAAATGTGAAAGGTGTATAAAAAATAAAAGAACACTTGTAATGGTTGTAGTGGTTGCAAATGGTAAGATGTAAATTTGAGCTCCGTAGCTTATGGTGCTGTGACTATGAGGTGGAAGGGCTTGTAAGATTTAGATTGAGTGAACTAGCTTTCTAGCAACAAATGGAGGCTGAGAGCTTCTAAATGGAATCAAAATCTCTGCGTTTGGGTTTATTAAAGGCTTCGGGAATTGGGATGATTTTATGTATGTGGATGCTATTATGATGATCATATTGTGGGAGCGGAGTTTGAGAAGAAGCATAAGAAGCTAGATGGTAAGTATCTCTATCAAAAGTAACGACTGGGCAGTGGTCACTAAGGCTTTGTTTGAGGTAGTTTTATTACTACTTTTTAAAATAATTTTTTAATTCAAAAAATTTTAGCACTAAAAATTTGTTTTAAAAAATAATAAGAAAGCTGTCCCATATCAAGCCTAAGGTTTCATTTGGGACAGTTTTTGTACTGCTTTTAAAATGGCTTTTTAGTACAAAAATTTTAAATTCAAGAAATCTTTGTATTAGAAAGCTGTTTTAGAAAGCAAGAAGAAAGTCATCCCAAACAAAGCCCAAGTCTAGAGCCAAAAAGCGAGGTTTCTCAGTTTTTGTTAATGATGCCAAAACTTCTTTCATTGCATGATGAAAGAAGTTTTATACTAGAAAATTGTTTTAGAAAGCGATAAAAAAACCAAAATTTTTTGATGTTTTATAAAACAGATTTATAATACCAAAATTTCTTGAATTAGAAAGTTTTATACTAGAAAATTGTTTTAGAAAGCGGTAAAAAAATCATCCCAAATGAAGCATAAGTCTAGAGCCAAAAAAGCGAGGTTTCTCACTTTTTTGTTAATAATGCCTAACTTCTTTCATAGTATTATTGGCATAGCCACCTTTTATTTTAAAAATTTACATAATAATCCTAACTAGTTGAGAGAGAGAGAAAGAGAGATTCTTAAGCCGCCTTCAAAATTCTAATTGAAAAGTTCGTTTTGTTTTGTCAACTTATAAAAGTAGAAGAAACAAAAATTCTAAATTTATTCTGCATTCCCCTCTTGTGCTTCCCTCGCCTATATTCTGCGACGTATACAGCCCGATCTTCAGGAAGTCTAAGCTAAGTTGGATTTGAGTTGCCGGACTTGTCTCAATCAATTAGTTATTCACATGTCTTCAATGCTACCACAGTCCAAATGTGTTTGTATGACACGTATATAATGAGCTTGTGATGAGGTGGAAGAACAGCTACTGTTAGTATCTTATATCCTTTATAGTGTCATGAGTCATCTTTGCCTTTGTTAGGTGGTTGGATAATATTTTTTAAGTTTAGGGTTTAGGGTTTAGGCTGTCGTATGCTTCACAGGTATGTTAGAGATCTAACGGGGCAATGTGTCATGATAGGGTTTGACCCTAATTTTGGAATTATCTGTTTTACAGTACCGTATTTTTCTCTTATAAATATGTTGTAAACAACTTAGGGTTAGTAAGTTGTTTTGTTCTCTGTGTTTTTTCTATAGTGAAGTCGTTCTCCTTTCTCTCCAGTGTTTTTTCTCATATTTGAATTTTTCACGTAAATCCTTTGTGTTCACATTTGTGTTTTGCAGATCATGATTTATTATTTTTCTTTGTGTTTGGTTCATTGTACCCTAAGAAGGTTAATTCAATTTTTAGAATTCTGATTCATCAGATTCCTTCTGTTGTTCTTGGATACATCTCTGCTTCACCGCTTTTAGGTTTTAAGATTCCCTTTCATTTTTAGTAGATTGATTGCCCTACTAATCTCCAATCATCCTCCCTTTATAGGCCACTTAGTTCTAAGAAATTATTAAGTGCAGAGTCCGGACGTGTCCGGAGGTCAATCAGAGCGCGCCACATCATCCGAACACCGCACGCAATAATTTTTGCCTTGTTCTTGCTCCCACGGGAGGTACTTTTCAACTATCTCAAGCCGCTCTCCGACTTGTAGTCACATGCTGATTCCAGTTAAAAATATATATATTTCGGCAAATGTTTTAATTATTTTTTATCTATAAAAAATAAAACATAGAATTTTATACAATTACATATAATAATAATGCCAAATATTGCATCTGAAAGTTCATTCTTTTGGATCACACTAAATATTATTTTTTTTTCCTTCATTTCAGGCCCCAAAAAAGGAACAAAGAGGTCAACACACGCAATTTGATATCATGGATGGATTAAATAAAAATCAATGTCTGCAAATTGGAAGCAAAGCTTGGATTGGTGTGATTTTTCAAAGATTAAGACTTTGCATTAATGAATATTTCCACGTTTTAAATATTTATTAAAAATAAGACTTCCTAGGTTTAAAATTCTTCACCGGTGGTTGATGCCTAGCTTTCATGGAAATCTTAGTTTGGTATTTTACAATATCAAATATATTAAATAATATCTAAATTTTCATTAAAATATAAATTTGCTTTTTTTAGTATGTCAATGATTGGTATTTTCAACATATATCATTGAAATCAACGCTATTTATAAAAGTTATCATATAATCCACAAAAATGAATTAAAATTATTAATATATTTTATCAAAATTAATATACTCTCATGTTTGTTCATTTTCCATCTATTTTGAATTCATCTTGTCCAAATGAATTTGAAATGCATCACAATGCCAATATGATTTTGTGAAATTATTCTACGCGGAGATCAGATATAGAATGTCGTTCGGAGATCAATCAAAATGCATTGCGTTAGCGGTACCGAGCCGCAATATTGAGCGAAGGGGTGATGTGGCGTATTTTGGTTGGTCTCCTGAAGATGTTTGGCGTCCGCTTAGAATAATTAATATGAGATTTATGATCGCTCTCGTGACCATGAACATGTAACTTCCTCGCTGTGTAACTTCCACCTACGACTAATATGGCATTGCCAAACTTGCAATGCCATCACAATTTTGATGAACCTATAATGTTTGCAACTTATCTAAGTTTTCCCCCACCACGCTACCGACTTGCCACCATAATCACAACACTCTTGTCACATGTAGTTCTCTCGTCTCCGATGAAACCGCTTGCGTTATATAGGTTTCTTTTTTTATTTTTCATAGTTTTACCTCTCATCTTCATTAGTTCCAATCAAACACAAGAAATTATCTATGAATTTCAAATACCTTATTTTAATGCTTTTAAAAGTAATTTTATAGTACAAAATTTTCTAATTCAAAAAATTTTTAAACAAAAAATTTACTTAAAAAGTAGTTAGAAAACTAACTCAAACGAATCATTAAATAAATTGTATAAAAAATATTAAATAAAACTTGTAAATAAGCTAATTTTAAAGGGGAATATTGAATGATCTTGATTGCCTAGAATTTGACCAAGGACAATCAATCATTGTATAATGGGATTGAGCAAATTTAGGCTAGTAGGTTGGTGGAGGGTTGTTAGTGGTAGGGGACCCCTTTGCTTTAAAAATAAATATTTATTTCCAATAAATTTTCTTTAAACAAATCATTTAAATATAAATTACTAAAACATTTTTGAAAATTTACATACCTCATAATCCTCTTAAATATAAAAATATAATCTAAAGATTTTTTTTTTCAAGTTGGCTAAAATTTTTCAAATTGATTTTTAACTTTGAGTCTATTAAAACTCTAATAGATTTCAAATATAATTATTACCTCTAAATATAAAACAATTTCTCTTGCTTTCTCGTACTTGTAAATAAAATCTTTCAACATATCTATATGAAATCTTTATTGGATGTTCGACACAACAGTCATCATTAGCCATCATAATCACTCAGCTGTCATCGTTTGACTAAAGCCCCCATTTGACTATCAACATTTGATTGTTATAATCAATTCATTATCATTTGACTACTTTTGTCTAACCACCATTATCTAATCACTACTATCCAATTGACATCGTCTGACTTTCGTCTTCGTCCACTCACTCTAAGAAAGAGCGGACTTTTGTAATTTCAAATGCATCATATATTATTTTAACCAAGTTAGGCCTTAATTTTTCTTCCATTTTTTTTAATTTTTCATGTAAAAACTTTAACGCCTCACAAAATTAGGACATAAAACTCTCTTTCTATTGCTAAGAATCTTTTAGCACATAATAAAATATAATAAACATGTAATTAACCAAGATAAGATAGCTTTTAATATTTTAATCTCAAAAACAGCCAAACACATCTCACATTAAAAAAATCACTAATCACCATCATACGGTCATAATTTTTAATTAGTCCAATCCAATACACATTACAATAATTAATCTTGTATTAATATTCTAAATCCTAAACCCTAATCCTAAATTATGAACCTCTAATCCTTCCAATGCCTCTCACACTCCATTAGATTATTAGATGCTTTAAGCACTCAATATACCTAATAATATACAAAGGGAGTGTGGGGCCCATAATGATCTATTTTTCCTTAATCAAATTTTGATGAATATGAAATTAAAAATTATTAATTTTTTAACATGAGTATCATTAATATTTATATTATACTCATTTTAAAATAAATTCAATAATTTTGATATTCATCTTAACAAAAAAAAAATTTGATCATATCTAACATTGTTAGAAAAAGAGACGGTGGAGGTGCGTTAGCCAAAAGACGATAACGCTAGCGAAGATTGTCGGCCACGCGTTTATTGCGACCGCGCTGCTCGTGTCCACCACACCCATGAATACCATTGTGTCGTTGATTAATGGTACCTTCGCGACTGTCGGAATCTTCTCCCCTGCCTTTTGGCTGTAATAAAAACAAAAAAATCTCAAAATTAAAACAATTCTTAACAAATTTTATTTATTAATCATAATTGTAATTAACAACTTAACTAGGTCCATATAATACAATTTAGAGAAATTTACGTACATACCACTTTATAACATTCTATTTACATATCTAACACCTAAAACTTTAATATTACATACATACCACCCTATATTATTTTAATATCAAATATACCACTTATATTTCTTTCCTACCACTCATATATTTCATTTCTACCACTCATATTTCATATAAAAATGAACAAAAAATATTTTTTACTTTAAAAAATACTTTAATAATTAATAATAGTGAGTAATTTTAATGATTCTGAAAATATTTACATGGGAAAAAATTCAAAGTAAGTTTACTTATCAGAAAAAGATGGAGACAGATAAAAGAGAGGATACACCAATAATCCCACAATTGCTGGAAATCCAGCTAAAAAGCTATTCTTGCTACGTTTGAATTACGCGCTTTCCAGTAAGCACTTATCAATTATCACCAAACAGATAAAAAAGATGCAGAGAAAAGAGGAGAGAGAAAGTGGAGCTGCTGTGTACCTGGTTGTAGCAGGGCAGAAAGTGATTTCGTAATCCGTTCCGGTGGCGCAGGTGAAGGTGGAGCTGGCGTCGTCGTAAGCGTAGCTGTAAGCTCGAGGACAAGCGTTCTTGAAGAATTCCGAGTAGGATGATGGCTTGCAGGTGTTTGGATTCCCGTACTCCCCGCTGCAGCAAAACTCCGGCTTTCCGAAGGCCTCGCAGGCGCTCCGGCAAGCGACGCTCTTGCCTTCATCGTCGCCGGCGAAGACGCGGAGGTCCGATGGACAGAGGCCGTTGATATCAACTGCGCAGCCAGTGGCAGTGCATTTTCCGGTGGCGGCGCCGCTCTGAGGGACGATGAGGACGGGGAGGTTGTAGCCGTCGACGAGGCTGACGTCGAAGAAGTCTAGGCCGCCGCTGCCGGCGAGAGTGAACTCGGCGAGAGTTGTCGGTGGGGCGGCGCCGCTGGAGCAGGCGAGGGTGCCGGAGCCACAGTCACCCGTGGAGCAGGAGAATTTGGCGGTGGATGGGTCGGTGGAGCAGAGAGTGCGACCCCAGAGGCGGCCAGACCAGGACGGCGACATCGCAACCGCGCGCGACTCGCCGCGGGAGAGGGAGAAGCCGGTGGTTGAAACCGGCGCTGTGCCGGCGCCAGAGAGGATGCCCGGCCAAACGGTATAGCCGCAGTTGTTGGTGATAGTAAACGTAGTAGAGATCGCTACTGTAAACGCATAAAAAAGACAACTTTGTTAGAAATTGAAACAGGGGAAAGAAAGAAAACAGGGGAAAATTCTGTCTCACCTGGAGATAAGAGGGACAGAAGACTGAGAAGAAGCCGAAGGGAGGAGGGGAAGGAAGCCATTTTCATCCTTCGACGGAAATGTGAAGAGGAGTAAGAAGAAGAAGAATATAATTATGAAGACTGAGAGGAGATTCGGGATTTATAAAGGAAGATTATACTAGGAAGGAAAAAGGAAACGGTGTTTCTCTCTTATTTTGACTACTTGAAGTTGGGTTACAGCAAAAATGCTGTGGATATTTGTGCATTTCTCAGTGTATGAAAAATATAATTTTTAAATATGTCGGCAGTTTGTTCATGCAAATATCTTTTAATGGAGAGATGTGATAGAACATGAGGAGTTTTGATTGTTTTTTAACTAACTAAGGTCCAATCATAAATTAAATGCTGTAGAGCAGAAAATAAAATTTTATTTTAAATATTAATAATGAATATAAATTACAAAATATCACACTTATATGAACTCTGGAGACAGACCTCATAGATTTAAAAGTTTGAATGATTTGAAGTCACCCAAAAGGTTTGGGAGATCTTTGAGGATTGTTAGGGTGGTCTTTCTCTTGGAGGTTAGAGAAAAGGTCATGGAGGCCGCTGAAGATGATTGTAATGATACTTCCACTTTGGAGCGAAGGATGAGATGACATTGAATGGGTGGGGAGGCCATTGAGAATGGCTTGGGGTCCAGTCTTTAGGTTGTGTGCATATCACATGAACTACATTGATGATCATAGATCATTTCCAGTCGAAAAACTCATTTTTCACTTCAAAATACAGTAATTCATCTCCAATCGAACTTTCTTAGCACCAAAAATAAAAATAAAAAAAAAATTGTGTATATTTTTCTCAATCACACATGCTACCCTTTTTCTCCTCCGCTTTCTATATTTCTCTAAAAAATGCGTTTGTGAACGATGCGACGCCAATATTAGTGTTGCATTGTTAAAAAAAATGAGAGAATGGTGTGCATTTTGCCGTTTGATTGTAGAAGTTTGCGGATGCCTGATAGGGGTATGGAGTTTGGTTGGAGATGCCCTAATTCAAATTTGATTTCATAATTGTTCATCGAAAAGATTTCATTATAGTCGTGTCTTTGTTCATTGATCTTACTTCATGAACAATTGTTTTATGAAGTTATCTAAGTGGTCACTTTTTTTTATTTAAATGTGGAATTCCCCATTATTACGATGTGGGTTTCTTTCCCTAACTTGCGGTCTCATCTTTTTTTATCTCGCATTCTCCACGGTTTGGGATCGTTATTTGGTTAACCCCTTAAAATTGATAATGCCACTACGTGTAATTCGCCCCCTTCTGTTGTTCGCGTCCTTGTCGAATTAGACATCACTAAACCTTACCCTGGTAGAGTTTTTCTTGGTCCGGAGAAGTTTGGATATGTTCAGTTGGTGTAAATGGAAGCCTTTCCTCATTATTGTGGTCATTGCAAGTCCCTTGGACATTCTTTTTTTCTGAAATGACCTAGTTTGCACCCTACTCATGTTGTGAATTATGTAAATGCCTTATATGACCCTCTTATTGTTGGTCAGATTGCTAAGGTTTTGCCCAAGCCGTTGCCTCTTGTTTCATCTTTTGCTTTTGATATCGAAGCATATGAAAATGATATTTTGGGTGCCAATAATTATTCGGTTAAACCTATTGCTTACAAGGGATTTGAGTTTTGTTGTGCCTTCTGAGGTTGTTGTTGTAACCCTTAATCTCTATGAATGGTTGTCCTTCTCCTATTGATTTGGATCCTACCATGAACTGTGTTGTGGGTGATGTTGCTGTTGACAATTTGGATGATGGTATTGGGGGTTCTGCGGACCTCTCACTCTTCCTACTTTTTACTTCTACGTCAGTTAATGATCAAACTAAAATTGATAACACAGCTTTATTTCCTACTGATTACCAGCCACTTGCTTCTCCTATTGTTGTTGAGATGAATTTTTGCCTTGTTAATGCGGCGGTGTTGGCTGTTTCTTCTAACGATGAGTCACCCCGTGCTTTATCTAAAAAGGAGTTGTCGCATGATATTGCAAATCCGACTGACATGTATCCTTTATAGATGTTCTGATCTCTCTAATTTTAAATGTTGCTTTGAAAGCTCATTTGTCTTTGACAAGGAGAATAATTCTTTGAATCACTCTGATTGGCTGGAAGGATTTACTTCCTCGCCTCGCGAGGGTATTAGGGAAGAATTGGATGATATGGTGGATGATTTATATAGTTTGAATGCTGGACGGGTCGTTGAAAAAGCTTTTTGTCATGGTGGTATCAAACGGGGTAGGCAAAAAGCCAAAATGAAGAAGTTGTTTTGCATGTTGTGGTTGTCTTTTGTTGTTGGCCTTCTGTGCCTTATCTGGTTTGAGGTTGGTGTTGGTTCGGTTGCTGGCTGGACTTGTATTTTGGTGGGGTTTTACTGTGTTGTTGGTCCCCCTTTTTTGGATTACCTGGTGGGGTTGTTGGCTTGTTGGTTTTGTTTCTTGGCTTCTTTGAAATCGCTTCTATGGTTATTTTTCTTTGAGTCGGACAATGATGTGATAGTCCTCGTGCTCGCCCCCTAGTCAGCTTTGGCTTGATTTGGAAACCTTGGTGGTTGATCCTTCGTTCTGGCCTTCTTTCTTTACTGGGCTTTCTTGCTACTTCATATTATGCCTCCAACGGATGGTCTTTGACTGACAACAATATG
This sequence comes from Dendrobium catenatum, assembly GCF_001605985.2. Lineage (NCBI taxonomy): Eukaryota > Viridiplantae > Streptophyta > Magnoliopsida > Asparagales > Orchidaceae > Dendrobium > Dendrobium catenatum. The sequence continues at coordinate 931,152 of NW_021320055.1, forward strand.
ACGCTCTTGTGGCCTTCTTTATTTCTAACTTTGATTTATTGCTTTTTTAGGTTGCATTGAAATCTATCATTTACTTGGCTAGTTTCAGCCTTGTATTTTCCTTTTTGATCTTTTTTTGGACCTTTGGATGTTATCCCCTTTTCAGTTATTGAAAATAAATAAAATTTTAGCTGGGAAAAAATTCTTGGAAAAGAGCTCATATTCCTACATAAGTAAAAATGATTTTACTTCGTTTTCATGGTTTCCTTGTACGTGTCTATTACTTTTTTCCCCACTCTCTGTACATATTCTTTTTTTTTTTTTTTTTTTTTTTGGGACATTTAGGCCATTTAAGGCAAACTCACACACACAACGCATACACATGGACTCGAACCTTGGACCTCTTAGTTGGAAGCCTAAGCTCTCAACCAATAGGCCAAGGGGAGTTGTGTGTACATATTCTCTTGTTACAACATTTAATATAATGGTCAGATTTTAAAGGATAATAAAGTCTATTTTCTTCTTACACATATAATAGACAAAGTTCCCACTCTGGTTGGGTCCAATCATTAATAAGTTTAGGTACCACCACATGACCATTGATCACTTCAATTGGTAATTTGTAAACTTTCAAAATAAGGCTATAGATTCTCATCAAATAGGAAAGGACAGACACCACCATTTGATTATTTTAGAAATATTTTATGGTTAATTTAAAAAATAAAATTTTAATTAACTTACAACAAGAATAGTTTCAATTTACAATTCAAACCAAAAGAAAATAAAGGAATAATAATAATAATAATAAGCAAATTAGGATACTTGAAAATTTTTATGTGGTTGAAGGGGGGTCAAAATGGGCATTCGAGTAGGGTTCAGGTTGAACCCGAAGTTGATCCGGGTCTAATTTAGCTAACACGAACCAAACACAATTTTGTAAATCGGTCAGAAATTTAGACCCAGGTTGGACTCGCCAGATCTCCGGGTTGACCCGACCTGGATCATAACTAGTCGAGCGTGACAGGGTGTGGGTGTACTAATCCAGGCGAGGTATGTAGGAGCCCGAGAGAGGTATGTTTGTGTGGGCATGAGTTCGGGCAAAGCGTTGTGCAAGCGGATACGTGATTGTGTGAATGTGCACAGGCAAGGGTGAGGGCGAGGCTAGTCGCCATGAGTGCGCGACTCCACTTGGGCAGGACCGCACGGCTTGATTGTGGGTGTGGTGCACGAGTCCAGGGCAAGCACTGGGGGATGCACGAGTGATGCGAGTCCGATGGAAACAAACAGAATTATTCAGGACAGACATATCCGGGTCAAATTCAAGTTAGTGGGTTTACTTGGTCCCGACCCGATTTTCTAATGAGTCATGAATTGAAACTTGAATCCATCTCGTTTGTTAAATTGGTCGATCGGAATTCAAATTTTTAGGATAATTGATGTGTACATTCATGCATAAAAAAAAAACAAATTATGAGACAATATAAAAAATATCTAAAATATGAAAATATAATTTTTAATAAAATCTTATTATTTTGTCCATTTTTTGAGCTTCAATATGCCAACATTGTATTCTTATCCTTTCACATATGAAGAAATTTGATATTTATCCCAATTCCAGGTTATTTTCATTTGCAAACTGGTGTTTAGGGGTGTGAGCAAGCCGAGCCAACTCATGAGTTTGACTAGTTTATGGGCTCGTGAGCTGAGCTTATCAAGCTCACGAGCCGGCTCGATTCACTAATAATATTTTTAGAATCTTTTTTATTTTATTTATTATATATTTGAACCCGCCTAATCAATTTGAGCCGGCTCACATTCGAGGCAGATAGCTCACGAGGCGATCACGTCAAGTTGTGTTGCGTGCCTTTGGAATGAGCGTTGAAGACGACGAAATACGGAAGATGGTGAGACATCAGACTGTCGGAGGCTCGCGAGTTTGACGGCTGGGGAAGACGCCGGTGGCTCGCGAGCGGAGGCGGAAGACGCGGATGACCACTGAGGCTCGTGAGCCGGCTCAAGCTCGTTTATAGTGCAACGAGCTCAAATCTAAGCTCACTTTCCGACTGACGAGTTGAACTTGATAATGTCAAAACTCTAGTCGTGTACACCCCTGCTGATCAGCGTTTGATATCATCAAAATGAAGTACTACACAATGTGGGCTCCTAGGAGTCAAATAACTACTTTAATTTTAACATTGCATGTGAATAGAATGATATAATAAGTATGAAATTATTTAAATAAAATTTAAATGATAGAATAATCAAATAATATAAAATTTTTATTAAAAAAAATTGAATTCACACCTTAATAATATCTTATATAATTTTAAATTTAAAAATATTCAGTGTTTAAATTTAATTCAAATTTAATTAAAGTATAGCTTATATATAAATTTATATATTTAATATAAATTATTATTAATTTTCATTATATTTTTAGATATAACTTACACGTATAAAATATATATTAAAGTCATATTATAAATTGAAATTTAAAAATAATAAAGGTTAGATCATTTGTTATTAATAAATAAATAAATAAAGAAATTTATAGTACATAAATAATAATTTATGTATATAATTTATTTAACAGTTTTAATTAAAAATAAATATTATTTCCATAATATAAAATTTATTTAAAAAATCTATTTTAAAATATATAGTCTATTTATGAAATTTTTAGTACAAAATTTTAATATAAATCAAGTTATTGAATTATAAATATTATTTAGTATTTTATTCTTAATGTATTAAACTAAGTTATTTAATTATTTAAATAACTCAATAATTGAACCGAAATAGACCGGCCATAAGGGCCTGTCAAAACAAACCTTGGGCTGTTGTGGAGTTTTGACTAGAGCGTGCGGGCCGGCCGGGATTCGAACCAGCTACCAGCTGAGCCGGCCGTCCGCTAAACTAATTCGACAACACGTGTATCCTTTTGATCGGCGGCATTCATGAACCAAACAAATGGCCCAAGCCGGCTGGAAAGTTGGAATAACTTTCTAAATTATAATTTTTATATTGTCTAAATAATGAAAAAAAATTAAAATTTACGTAAGAAATATTTGTTCACAGTTTTAGCTTACAAACAAATCATAATTATCATTAATTATTTTATAAAAATATAATTAAATAGTAAAATAATTATAATTATTATTTGATTAATAGATTCACCAAAAATTAGAACATATGAGCATAGCAAGGAGTCATTGACAAAATAGAGGTTGAGTGGTAGGTAGAATTCAAGTGGGTAATTGACTAAGTGCCTAACTTGTATGACATTTTTTTTTTGGTATGATGATGATGATGATGATGTTGATGATGATGATGATGATGATGATGATGTTGATGTTGATGAGGTTGGTTAAGATGTTGGAGTCATATAATTTGTTTTACTATAATTAATGGTGATGTTAATTAAGTATTTTAAGCTTGGGGTCACATTTTATTTGTGAAGTTAATGAAGGGATTAGGTCATTAATGGTGGCCATCAAGTTGATTAGGTGAGTGTAATAATTTTTCGTTTTGGGTATCCCATTTGATCAATTGTATTATGTTTTTTTATTTTCTTAAGAGATTGGTTTGAAGATGGATTTGGATGGGAAGATGTATGTTCAAGAATTGCTCGCTCTTTTTCTTAATATTTGTGCCAACTTATTCGTTACTCGTATTACATCGACATTAATCATGAAGCTTTTAACATCTAGTCGATTATAAATCTTGAATCATAATTAATATTTATCTTATTTTTTTTTCAAGCTCGATATAATTGTTCTTCATCAAAGAGGGGTCCAATAAAATGCATGAAGTTCTCCATCCTCTAATCAATTAAAGGACTAAGGGTCTGCTCAGGACAACTTTGTCATTGTTTTGCTTTCAAATCACAATTGCAATCTTATTTTACTATTATTTTATTGTTATTTTTTCGTTGGTTCATAGAAATTTTTTTAGCATAAAACTGTTTTTTATAACCATAATTGCTAATTAATGTATTGCAACTTTGTGAAAGTCGTTTGATTTTTCAAAAAAGAACATATATCCATAACAACTTTGACTTTGTTAGGGGCAGCTTTAGACTATTGTTTTTTCTCTGTTTTCAAGAGATTTTTGTACTAAATAACAGCTTTACAAAGAAGTAAGAAAATCATCCCAAATGAAGCCTTCATAACTACCTTTACAAAATATTACAATCGTCCCAAATATATCCTAAATCAACTTAGCTTAAGCAATATCTTAAATGGATATAGATCTCAAAGATGATTTTTATTCATCTTTCCATCATAAGATTCATTGAGGTATATAAATACTCTCTAGTCTTTATCCTGGAGTTTAAGGTTTCATTTGGGACGGCTTTCTTACTGTTTCTTAAAGAGACTTCCTAGTTCAAAATTTTTAATTTTTGTACTAAAAAATTATTTTAAGAAGCAGTAAGAAAGACATCCCAAACGAAGCCTAAGTATGCTAGCTAAAAAAATTTCAGTTTGAGGGATGGTACATAGAATTGGTTTCATCTATTTTTTTCCTTCAAGATGTGCTATATGTCTAGAGATTCAATGGTTTTCTCAAGTGGGAAACTCTTAAAGTGTCCTTTCTCTTTTTGTTTGACTTGGTTATATATATATGCAAGGTGTATTAGACAAATATGCTTGAACTATATATCTCAAATCACTTTGAAACCATAGAACATTGAGACATCAAGCAAATATCATAAATAATTAGTTGTTTGAACTATCTTAAAATCCAATGCATGACATGGTGAGCGTTTGATAATGCTTTCACTTATGCCAACCATGGAGGCAAGTGGAAAGTCAAAATCATGAGTTGGAGAATGTTCAATTCTTCAACTCTTTGCTTCAGCTTTAATGCCTCATGATGTATAAGTTTTTGTTGTTATTAACTTTTGTTAGTTGCATGCTTCCAATATCAGATGAATTTAGTGTTTTATAAGTTATTTGATCTATGTGTTTTGTATTTTGAGCATTCAATGACTAGAGAAACATATCATATGCAAAGAGAGTGTAAATAAAGAGTTTGGTGTGATGAGAGATTAATCATCAAATATCAATATATTTTAAATTGTTTAATACTAATACTAAGCACCCCTGAACCAGCGAAACATCAAATAATACCAACCAATTCTCATATATATTGAGAACTTAATACGTTCTAAGCTCAAAGATGCAAATTTGAAAACAAGTCTAGATAAAATTCTTAGAGACATAATGCGAAAGGAGTATATACATGAAAAGGTTGGAGTAGCTCTAGTGGCAGATAAGATTAGAGAGAGTTGCCTTTGATGATTTGGTCACATAAAATGTCGGTTTTCTGATGACCTTATTAGAAGAATTGATGTATTAGATCTGACCTATGTTATTTAAATAGATTTATTTATTTTATATAGGCAGTCGCTTTTTCATCCAAGTCAGAGCCAGGTCAGATCTGATATGAGCACTCTTAGTGCTTCACCGATATTTCCACAATTTATTTATTATATGATGCCAACCCAATTATTCAACGTATACTTTTTTTGTTTTTAATTATTCAACGTATACTAATCTTCATATGAGAGGGTCAAATTAGTAATCTTTTTTTCTTTCAATAGAAAGAAATGTGAAGCCCATTCACATGGCCTTAGTGCATAGAAGCATGATTACATAAGCTAGCATTTATGTTTCCATTCTTACAATTATTATGAAGTTAACATTGCAAGCATGAGTAGTTGCAAAGTTGCACATGTAGGCAATTACTCTTCCATCAAAAAGAAATTATTATGCACGGAGTCTAGATAGGAAGAATCGTTCAGACGTCTGAGTGTATGCTGTGTACAAATTTATATACATTATTGTTGAGGGCTAGAATATACGCTGCGGTAGAGAAATATAAATTCGCGTCTGAGCATTGTACAAATATTCAACCCACAAACAGAAAAGAAAGTGAACACCATGATTTTTACGTGGAAAACCCGGAAGAGAGAAAAAAACCACGAGGCCACGCCCAGTTGAAATAATTTTACTAGTGTTTGTTTGAAGTACAAAGACCGATTCGTCTCACAAGTTGAGACAATCAGTTTACAATCAGCTTCTAACAAAGTTACGATGCCACACCATTCAAATCGTAGGTCTTCCATTGGCATTTAGCTACTACCTCATTTGTATATTGTTGTTTTCATCCAAAATCCAAATTAGTCGTACCAATTAGATCGATTGAATGATAAAATGACAAATCTTGTAAAAAAATAGACATAGAAATTGATTCACAAATAGTTATACAACAGCAACAATAAGTCTTTATCTTAATATGTGAGGTTGGCTGCATGAATCCTTTCCTACATTATGTCAGGTTAAAAGTTAAATTCTCATTTAAATCTAATAAAGAAATACCATTTCTAATATTTTATAACCAAGACCTTTTTAGGTCTACCTCTATCTTTCTTAACATAAGCTAAATCTAATACATCTACTTTTCTAACCGAGTCATCGGAAGGCCGCCGTTTTATGTGACCAAACCATCCAAGGCAACTCTCTCTAATCTTATCTTCCACTGGAACTACTCCAACCTTCTCACCTATATGCTCATTTCGTATATTGTCTCTAAGAATAAAGCCATTCATTCACCTGAGCATCCTCAACTCTGCAACACTAACTTAATGTTATGATTCTCTTTTAATGTCCAACATCCTACACCATAAGGCATTGCAGGTCTAACCACAATCTTATAGAATTTGTCCTTAAGTTATGATTATAAAAATTCAGAAAAGATAAACAACAATGAGATAACCACTAAACTTCTTACTAATGACATTTTTTTGATCTATTGCGTCTATACATTTTTTTCAGTCTCAAGCATTATCCTTCTAGTAATTAGTCGACACCCCCTTTTTTCATGATTGATGTTATTTTAATAGATAATGTTGGTCACCTTTCGTCCCCATAATTTTTATTGCCATCAATTGAAATATTTCCACTCATTGGCAACCTCATAATAGATTCCAAAACATTCATAAAATGCAGGCCGAATATGGGCTTTCTAGTAAGAAAAGGTGAAGCTTAAAAATCTCATGGTACAAGATTCTTTGGTGAGTTTTTTAATAATATTATTTATTTTATTTTTAAAGTTATTCTTCTTCTTTGAATAATATTTCTTACGTGCTAGAAAATTTGAGTCAGCAGAATGTGTATTTTACGTCTCAGCGTAGAACAAAAGTTTGGCATGTACAAATAAAAGTGTTAAGACCATAATATTTTTTTACGTGGAATATTAACCCTGAAATAGAAAAAATTGTGGGCTTAACCCACTTGAAAAATCTCCAGTAGGTTAAATCTTATCAATATTTTCAAGATAGTGATGATTTTTTATGTTGATTATCGGTGACAATGGTGGTTGTCGGCAATAATAGTTGGTGGTGGTCGTTAGCGCCGATAACTCGAAAATGTAAGAGATTTCTCCCTAGTTCTCTCTCTTCTTCCGCCTTCCTCATATGAAAAATGATGTTCTATTTATGGGTTTATAGCTTCAAAAGTAAGGTCAAAATCATTTTTTTTTTTTTTTGATCCATCATTAAAACATATGACATAGATGATTTCAACATTCTTTTTTTTTTTAAATTAACCATCAAGATGATTAATCAAAATTTTCATAATAAATAGTTTATGATTTAGCATAAGAAGATAAGCATGATTCATAAGTGTAGAAATTTTATTAAATTAAATATATATGAATCATTTAAGACATCTTGCATGCATTGGACAATTCTCTAAAATAGATAAGTTAAACTAAACTTTTAAAAGGGCTTCCATAATCATAACTATCCTTTGAATATTTCTCATAATAAATGTTAAAACTATCATTAAAATTATTAAAATTCAATCCATATATACCTCCTCTTTTATTATAAATTACAATTAATAACAAAAATTTTATTTTATAGACTATAATAGTAACATCTATATTTCAAAATTTTCTATAAAAAAAAAATCATCTTTCGACATTTTTTTAATAATACTTTTTTTATTTAACAATGTTATTAACAGGTCTTAAATCATGAATGAAAAAAAATGTAGATTATTACATTAAATATTCAATAGTTAGTATAAAACTAATCGAACAATCATGAAATAATAATAAAAACTTTTTTTTTCAATTAATGAATGCATTATTTACAATTCAAACCCAATTTGACTTAAATGTAAAACTCATTTAAAATTTTCTCCATTTGTTAGCCTCCCCAAGCTAAAGCCAAGCCTTGTTGTCCACATAATACTATTGTGACATCATCCCATAAAGAAGCATTTCACATAAATTATAATGATAGGCCCCATGAAACAAATAATTAAATAAAAGTGTCCTTTTCATAGACAAATTAAAATAATAACAATCAGTCAAATTGCTTTAAAACTTCATGAGAAGACATCAATTTGGTCCTTACTACACGCCTACAGGCTTCATATCTTAATATTTTTTTAAGGCAAAAATATGTGATAAAGTATGGCACATTATAAAAATAATCGTGCATAGTTTTGAATGATCAAACCTCATTATAATACAAGTGTGGCTCATTATAAAATTTGACTGATTATTATTTGGTGCAGCCTTTTGATTATTTTTATGATATGAAAAGCAATTAGTTTGAAAGTAATATTTGTTTGAATGATCGTTGATATGTCACCAAAAATTGTCTTGATCGGGCACAAATAACGATGCAGATATGAATTTGAAATTTTCAAAATGAAATTCGTGATCATCCAAACTCCGATTTCAACGAACTTATAGTCAAAGTAAACATATCAAGGAGATGAACCCAATGATATCAAATTCATTCTGATCTGCACCCAAATGAGCCCAAATGAAAAGATGAAAGTATTCTTAGAACTTCGTAGCATTAATTGGATAACTAAATGAAATCTAAATATGACATGCTTATGGTCGAATCAAGCGGCTCGACAAGATGAATCTAACGAGCCCAAGATCATTCAATTCTGACATGCTCGAAACTAATATTAGTCGTCCGAATGAACACTCTCATCATGCCTTTGATTTTCTCCATAATTATTAGTCATGTCACTATCAAAAAACTATAAATAATCCTCCATTCTTCACATGAGAGGAGGAGAAGCGGAAAGAATGCTTGAGAACTCTCTTGCATTCAGTGCTTTTTTAAAAAAATTCTTAGTAAAAAAATAATGTATTTCATAGATAACTTTTTCACCACTTTTACAAGTTTTTTATAATAAAATGGTATTTTTGAAAAAAATAATAATTTTAAATTTGTGATTGAAAAAATAGCTTTAAAAAGCAAAAATAGAAAAGCTTAAGCCGCTGCAAATAAAGCCTTTATGTTTTGTAGACCCATCATAATTAAAATTTAATTAAAATATTCTAAACCAAAATCATTTAAAATATTGTCATTTAAATTAAGAATGTCTTAAATCTATGATTAAGATTTGGTTAGGGGCAGTTTAGGCTTTTCTATTCTAACTTTTAAAAGCTCTTTTTTTAGCCACAATTTCCAAAAAAAAAAAAAAAACTCCACAAATAGCTTTTTAAAAACAAAATTTTGAAATAGCGGAGTAAAAATTGTCTTTTAAATATATATATTTTCTTGCAAAGTATTTTTCTTACTACAAAAACAGTCAAAAAATTATTCCGAGGAAATACTAATTGAAATTGAATTTCACTCATTTTTAAACTAATTAAAATACTACAAAACCAATCATAAGGGGTAAAAAAAGGAAATCCTAATTATATTTTAATTGAATTAGTATTTTAAAAAATAAGAGCGATTGAAAATTTGTGAAGAGAAATATATTTCATTTTTCAATCAAAACTAAATTATTTTATGGCAATAATGAAATTTAGACAATTAAATAAAAAAATTAAGCTCATTCGGTTGCATGAAATTATAAATCATTTTAGGTGAATTAAAAAAATGTTCAATTCAATACTTAATGGAATATAACTATGTGAACTTTAGTTTCAAAACCCAAATTTTTTCCCAATATTTCATAAATAATATTTTTTCATTTTTAAAAATAAGTAAAAAAAATTAAATTGTCATTATTCAAATATATTTTATAATCATAAATCAACTTTTTTAGTACAAAAAATTTTTAAATTAAAAATTACATACTAAAAAAATTGTTTTAAAAAGCATTAAGAAAGCCGGCCCAACCAAAACTTAAGAAGATAATTTTTATCAAAATTCCAACCAAGCCGAAAGGTTAGCCAAGTAATATTGGGCCTAATTATCTGTTTTAATGGGCTTATTCTCACGGGCCAGTATCCAGCCCGCTTTTGAAACTATTTCTAGTTTTCTTAGGAATTGGAGGCTTTGCGAAGCGAGTTAGGAAATAGGATGAGATAAAAATTGATAGTCCCCTTTATCTTTTAATATTTGTATTTTAATTTAGGAACAATTTATTATTATGGGTTCTAACTTTTGAGTACAAGAAATTTAGATATTCTAATTTTTTAAATATTTAATCAAAAATAAAATAAATACAAAATAATTTTTTAAAAATTTTAGAACATCTTGAAAATATTTTTCAAATTCATACGAATCAAATAAATTCATACGCACTTGTAAATCATCACTTTCAAATCTTAGTAATTTGGGGCAACTTTCTTAGCTTAGTTTGAGACTGTTTTTTTATTAAAATAGTTTTTAGTAAAAAAAATTGTACTATAAAACTGATTAAAAAATAATAAACAAAATTGGTCCAAATGAAATCTTAGCTAAATGTCATAGCTTGTGCTCTGTAATCAAACCTTATTGTACTTAGATTATTTAGAGTGATTTTTGTTGCGGACTAGAATATATGTGGCGGTAGAGTTAAAAAATTTTCGTCTTAGCGTTGTACGGATATCTAGCACACAAACAAAGAAGAAACAATAACAGAAGAATTTTTACGTGGAAACCCTGAAAGGGAAAAAATCACAGGGCCTCGCTCAGTTGAAATAGTTCCACTAGTGTTTTGTTTGAAATACAAGAGGTTGACTCGTCCACAAAGTTAGGACGATCAGATTACAATGAATCTCTTTTAAGTTGAGATTCAATTACAAAGTTGAACAGAGTTCCGGCGTCACTAAAGGGATTGGGCGGAATTCAGGTGTCGTCCGAAGTTGGACTGAATTCTGGCGTCGAACAGAACTTTGATGTTGCTTAGGAAGAATTCTGGCGTCGCCCGGATGTCCGACCGAATTCAAGCGTTACTCAGGCGGCGGGAAGAACTCTGACGGTGGTCGAGGAGGAGTTATTCCCTCATATCCTTCTCTTCTCTCTTCTCTTCTTCTTCTCTTCTTCTTGCTTGAGGTCCCCTCTCATGAGAAATGAAGGATCTATTTATAGATTTTATGGAGTGGCATATATAGCTTGTAAATAGGTGTGATATCAGAGGCAAATAGGGAGTGGTCGAATGTACGGTTGATATTGAATCCTTGATCGTGCACCGTTCGTCAGACATTTGAAGGTCTTAATGATGCCAGAATTCGGCGATCTTGAGTTCGTTGGATTTGTCTCGTCGAGCCGTTCAATTCGACTATAAGCTCGTCAAAATTGGAGACTGTTTGGTAACTCAAATTGTGGTATGAACTTTCCAACAGCACTTTTGGGTGCTTGATTTGGGCTTATTTGGGCTCGGATTGAGTTGAATTTGGTGTCGTTGGGTTCATGTTTCCAAGACGCTTAGTTCGACTATAAGTTTGCTGAAATCGGAGTTCATGTGATCCCGGATTTAATTTTTGAAGTTTCCGGTTGATTTTGCCTCGAGATTCGTGCCCGATCAAGATAATTTTTTGATGATATATCAATTTTATTTAAATTTAATTTACAATTATTGATGATCCAACCATTATAAGTGATAAAGAGTATAAATGAATGTATTTTATTGTGCTTCCTTTAATTTATGGATCCCTTCAGATGCTTCTCTTTGGTGCTTACAATGGATTCATGGAGGTTCGACACAGTTTTCAAGGCATTGCAAGGCAAAGCCTGCTACTGTACTGGAAGTTATAAAGCAAGAAGTACGGGAAGAAGTCCTGATGCATCCATCCTCCATTGTTTTCCACTGTTCTCACAACAGCAATTTTTCCATACAATTTGAGCTATGATCAATTAGAAGTTCTTGCTATTGCATTCAGTAAGAAATAATCCAATCCTGAACTAAGTTTCAGCCAGCTTAACTAACCTCATCTTCCCCAGCACTGCATAGAGCCCTAGCAGACCATTGATTTTAAAAGAAGAAACAAATGCAAGAAAGGAACTCTTCTTTTGATATTAGTACTAGCTTACTATTTGAGCCCATCAAATAAAGTAGTATAGAAAGAGAGAGAGAGAGAGAAGCATGGGATTCTTCCTGCATGCTCTTCCCTAATTTACCAAACAAGAACTTGAGCTTCTTCTGCAAACGACAAACACTTGTTCTCTCTCACATGCAGCTTCAGTTGAAGAAAGTTTTCTCTTTAAACAAAGTTGTAAATCCTTCACCCGTGAGCCCTATCCCTTTGGAACTCACCCAAAAAAAAAAAAAAAATCATGAAGTTTATAATCTCTACCTTTGTGGATTGATGCTTCTCAAATTTGCAGAACTTTATCGTTGTAAGTATTGGGTTGTTGATGGAAATCTAACAGAAGCTGTGGTTTGTAATGAAAGATTTTATTTGAAATTTTTTGGTACAACAGCAACAACATCAAGCATTTGTCCCATTACGTAGGGTCGGCTATATAAATTCTTTTTCTCCATTGTGTCCTATTAAAAATCAAATGTTCATTTAAATCTAATTAAGAAATGTCATTTCTAATATTTTCTAACCAATTCTTTTTATGTCTACCTCTACCGTTCTTAGCATAACTCAAATATAATACCTCTACTAGATCTCCTAATTGGGTCATCAGGAGGACGTTGTTTTATGTGACCAAACCATCTAAGGTGAATCTCTCTAGTCTTATTTTCTACTGGAGCTACTCCAACCTTTTCACGTATATACTCATTTCGTATCCTATCTATAAGGGTAAAGTCACTCATCCACCTGAGCATCCTCATCTCTGCAACACTTACTATTATGCTTCTCTTTTAATGGCCAACTTCGGCACCATAAAGCAATGCAGGTCTCACCATCTTCTTATAGAATTCTCCCTTAAGTTTGAGGGGGTCTTTTCTATCACAGAACAAGCACGACGCATTTCTCCACTTCAACCATCCAACTTAAATTCTAATGATATATAATATTCTCATCTATTTCACCAACACTCTGAACAATATATTCAATATATCTAAAACGTGTACTCTTAATAATGACTTGATCATCCAAAGTCACAATACCGGCCTCACTAGATCCATTACTATTAAAATTACACTCCACTACTCAAGCGAAAATATTTAGACTCTAAGGTTGACCTCCATAATTTAAGTTTACCTTCAACTCCCTCTCTAGTCTTATCAAGAAGAAGAATATCATAAGCAAAAAGTATACACCGAGGTACATCCTCTTGCAAATGTCTAATGAGAACATTCATGGCTAAAGCAAAAAGATATGAGCTTAAGGCTGATCCTTGATGTAATCCAACTGAAATAGGAAAATACTTGGTCAAACCACCTTGTGTTTGAACACAAGTAATAGCTCTTGCATATATGCATATATTTGGTGGTCGGCTAAAATGTTATAAGCAATATGCTAATATGGTTCATAAATCAATGATAGTGTTGATCTCACTACACAAAAATCATCAAATCCACTGGTGACGGACGGTTTTCCTATAGTGTCTCCTAGCCATCTTGTGCTTCTAAGCTTGGTTAAGCCGAATTGCATACAATTTGGGTTCTTCTTCTATGTTGTAATTGTTTCTTTCTCTTTAGTGATAGTTGGGGCTACATCATTCAATGGTCCTAGTAAATGCTTCTAGATCACCTATCTCTGCATTGATCCTTACAATAACGAACTTGTACAAAGTGTGATTTGGAGATTAATCACTATAATATTTAAGGTTAAGAAATTTGATTGGTCCAAAACGTTCAAGCTTTTGAGAACAAAGATGAATGATATTTTTTCTTGTATGTTCGACTTTGTGCATGCACTCATAGGACATTCACAAATGCATGCAATGATGGGTTAAGGTGGGAAAATGGAGCCTTTTAAACCATATAGAATATAACTAAACCATATAGAATATGATGCAAATCACAAGTTATAGGGATTGTTTATAGTTTGGTTCCATAATAAACCATATAGAAAAAGAAAATATAATGCAATTGGGTTCTACTCAATGAGAAGTGCAAGGAACAAATTTCATAATGGTCCTATTCCTTTATTGGTTCTTATTCATTGGATTTTCTTATGTATATAAGAAATTAAAGATATATCAATATGAGGTTAAGAACGTCTTTTCTCATGACTTTGGTTTCATTTGGGGTAATTTTTTTATTGCTTTTTAAAATAGCTTTTAGTATAAAAATTTATTGATCAAGAAAATTTTATACTAAAAAACTGCTTTAAGAACAAGGGCGCGGAGCCAATATTTTTTTCATGTGGGAGTACAAATTATTAAAAAAACCTAAACTTTTTTCATCCGGATTTGAGACCGGCATTAATACATTAAAAAAAAGTTGTTTAAATCATTAGACTCTTTATAGAAAGAAAGAATAGATGAAAAAGGAAAAAACTTACAATGGCGAATATTAAATCTTAATATTTTTCTTACATATTATCTATAATTTATACCACTGGGTTTTCATTTTTTTTTTCACAACAGGGAAATTATTGAATTACCAGCAGCATTTAGCGACGGAAATTGATCTTTTTTAGAAGGATTTGGAATTGACCGACTGCAAATTAATTTAATGTCGGTAAAACCCGCATAGAAAAATATTTCTAGCGGTCTTTTCTGGCGGCAAATATTTTCAGGGATTTTCCTGCGGAATAAGGCCGCTGCCCGCCGGAGAATAAAAAAATTAATTTAAAATGAAGTCGTCTGTCGGCCCAGCCACCCGCTGGTCGCTGACTATTCGGGATTCGAACTGAGTCTAAGAAGTAATTCTAAGTCCCAATTATTTTGTTCTAAGAGCAAATGTATTAAAATAATAATATTTATTTATTTAAACTATAATTATATGAAAATTATTATTAATAATTAATTAAGACAAATTAATAATTAATTAAAATAAATTAATAATTAATTAAAATAAACTATAAATTTATTAATTAATTAAATTACATATACATGATTTTTCATAAATTATTAAAAACTGCCAGAAAAGTTTCCAAAAATAAAATTTCGGAAAAGTCATAAAAAATTCTTCCAAAAAATTAGGCCATCGCAAAACAGTTTGCTGGGAAAATCCGCCAGTAATGAGTGATTTTCCTGTAGTGTTTTTTGAAATTATTGTACAAATATATTATTGTCAATATTATTAATTATATTTTTTCAATATAAATAAAATATTCAATCATTCATCCAAGAGTCTCCCATACGACTATGTAAATGGTTATTTATGTTGTTCATTATAAAGAATGTTCCTTCGACTATTGCTATAGTAATTGGTACGAATAGGGCAAGCTTTATAAGTAGAACACCAAAGGATAAATATCATTCATCCTAGTCTCTTCTATTTTTTGAGCAAATTCTCTAAATCATTTTAAATTCATAAATACATATGTCGATCTCAAATCAACAATAAAATTTTCAATTTGATTATCTAGTATTACGAGGTACATTTCTTAAAAATATGACGAATAAAATTTTGTTAGACGTAGCAATCATTCTTTATCATGCATAACATAGATTCAAACATGACATGGATTTAAACATGACACAGACATAATTAATTATGTATTATTTGTCAAACCTGTTACTAAGCTCTTGAAGTTGCATATCTATCATAACATAAAATAATTCAATTTAATAAAGATATCTATTTGTGATAATTTCAATATGACATATTGATCATTATCGCATCACAAATGTATCAGTCATATTATGAATATTTATGTTATTCTTCTTATAAGAAATTTCAAGTTCTTTTAAAAAATTCACACATAACATCTCTCACATTTTGAAGCATTTGTTTAGAAATTTTTATTAAAGTTGTGACATTTATAATGTCTTGATCCTTTCTTTTTAGTACTTGTTATAACTCATTTATAACTCCTAATATAATCTTCATCATATGCAAATTAAAAACAAATTCAAAATTTTGCACAAAATAAAATAAGACATATATCTCATATTTTTGCTCACTGGTAGATCCATCTTGTATTACTATCTTAAGAACCTCAGTTATAGTTCCAAACAGAAGAATTAATTAGTGAATTATATTAGGAACCCCAACGAGTATCGTCTATCTTTTAACAAGTAGTGTCTCCACACAATATTCTCTCATTAGGATAATAATTCAAAAATATTTTTCTCAATCTAGGATCAACAGGAATATCAGCAAAATTTCTTTCGGCATGACTTTGTTTAATTTGTGTATTATTTTCAACACATAAATTCACCTCAATATTGCTGCTAGAGCATTTTCAAGTATGAGAGCTGATAGAGCATTTGCAAGTATGAGAGTATATCAAAAAACAAGTAACTAACAACCCTAATTAAAGCTCTTAAGTCTTACTTCTTTTTTTTTCTTAAGAATAACATCTTTTTGATTCATTTTCCGAATTTCTGTAATAAAGTTGTTTACAGATATAATTTGTTTATCTAAATCAGATAACGACATTCCTTGGGGTGTCAATATTTGACACGACTCGAAAATCCGACCCAAAACGGGTCATGTCGGATGGACCCGGACTTGAAGTGGGTCGAGTTCGGGTCAAGAAAACTGACTAGTTTCAAAAACGGGTCGGATTCGGATTGACCCGAATAGTGCCGGGTTAGTTTCGGGTTCGACCCGGTCGGGCCCGTGACCCGAAATTGACACCCCTTAAACATTCCCAATAAAACGTTTCACTACTTTAGGAGCCATACCAAAATCAAAGCAAGTTGTAGGGAAATAAGAAAAACTAATAAGTAATAACATATTTTGATTTTATTTATAATTAAGGAGCCTTAAATATATTTAATTAAGCATTAAGTGCACAACCAATGGGGGCCATGCCCCGAGGGCCCCATGATAAATCTGCCCCTATTCAAAAAAAAAAAACATTAAGGCTTCGTTTGATTTGAAGTTTTTAGTGCTTATTCATTTTTAAAACATCAAATTCATTTCTTCTTTATTGTTTGGTTCTTTTGTTTCATTTTTCTGTTGTTTGGAGAAAGTTTTTTATATATGCTTCTCCGTTAGAAAACTTCATTTTCTGAACCAATGTTTCTTAAAACTGCCATTTACAAAAGTACCAAGAAATCAAACGAAGATTAAAAAATCGTCTCAAATGAAGTTGTAATTGCACATTGAATGCTTATTTCATTTGCCCTGGAGATAGGAGCATTTTAGTAAATTAATATCTTCGACATACCCTCTTGATCTGTGATGTCATCTAAGTGCTTTTGAGAAGAACATCTTCACCATATAATCATACTCGCAGCAGATTCTTTTGATATTAGGAAGGTTTTGGCGAGCATCCTTTATCTTATATTGTTCTATGGCTTTTTTCAATCAAACATATTGAAATCACAAAACATCTGAATCAATGAACCTATTCATCATTAATGATACATCATCAAAGAATTATCTTAATCGGGCATGAATCTCGATATAAAATTAAGTTTGAAACTTTCGAAATTAAAATTGGGACCATTTGAACTCCGATTTCAGCAAACTTATAGTCAAACTGAGCGTCTCGAAATTATGAACCCAACGACACCAAATTCAAGTCAATTTGAGTCCAAATGGGTCCAAATGAAGGACCGAAGCGCTATTGGAAGCTTCAAATCACAATTTATATTACCAAATGTGACATGCTTATAGTAGAATCGAGCGGCTCGACGAAACAAATCCAATGAGCCTGAGATCGCAAAATTCTGATGTCATTAAGACATTCAAAAGCCTAGTAAACTGTCTACGATCAAGGGATTCAACATCGGCCGTCCATCCAAATTACTCTCAACTTACCCTTGATCTTCCAGTTATTTACAAGTTATGCCACTCTAGAAAATCTATAAATAGGACCCTACTTCTCATGAAAGAGGGACCGCAAGCAAGGAATCAAGAAAGAGATCGAAGATCACTCTTATCTTCTCGCTCCTCCTCGACCGCCACCCGAACTTCCTCTGGACCACTACCTCACGTTGGAGTTCTGCCGTACCACCGCCCGATGCTAGAGTTCCTCTGGACCACCGCCTGACATCGGACTTCCGTCCGGACCACTGCTTGATTTCGAACCGCCGCCCAATGCTGGAGTTTCGCCAGACCACCACCTAACATCAGACTTCCGTCAGGACCACCACCTGACACTGAACTTTTGCCGGACCACCGCCCGAAGCCAAAGTTCTGCCAGGCCAACACTTGACGCAGGAGTTCCACCGGACCACCACCTGACGCCGGATTTTCACCAGGAACACCACATGACGCCGGACTTCCATCGGACCACTGCTTGACGCCGAACTTCCGTTATGACCACCGCCTGACGTTGAACTTCCGCTAGACCACCGACAGAAGTCGGAGTTCCTCCAGACCACCGAATAATGCCCGAATTTCCGTCGGACCACCTCCCTATGACTACAATCTTTCTGACCCCTGTCTCCTGCCGACTATGATCCTGACCTCCATTGCCTATTACGGTCCTTCCGACCTCCATCGCCAGACAACGATCTTTCTAACCCCTGTCTCCCAACGACTACAGCCCTTCCAACCTTCCACGCCAGACAACGATTTTTCTTACCACTATCTCCCACCGACTACGGCCCTTCCAACCTCCCATGCCAGAAAACGATTTTTCTTACCACTGTCTCTCACAAACTACAGTCCTTCTGACCTCCCTCACCAGATAATGATCCTTCTGACCACTGTCACCAGACTACGATCTTTCCGACCTTTGTAGCTCTCCGACTATGGTTCTATCAACTAAAAGAATATTTCAATACTAATTATTCCAATTTTCACCATGTAATATAATGTACATTTGCTAGATCAACCCAAGGTCTTCCCCCCAAGGAAGGACCTCATTTGTAATCAACTGTAAATAACAGTGGATTCATTCAAACTGGGTCATGCCCCATGATTTTTCCCCCTTTTATGAACGCTACACCCTCTCATTTATCTACTTGTGTGTTGGATTTTCGTACAAATCTAAGGCATTAAATTCTATATTTTTTCGTCATCGCAAATATTCCAGGACGCAACAATTGAAAACAAAACAAAACAAAACAAACATCTCATATTAGCAAAGCTCACCTACCTACACACCCTATCAAACTAACTACACATATTAACATTCTTAGATATTTCAGAAATATTGATTCAAGATTCCTATTTATATTCTTTAATCTTTTTATTCAGAGTTGTCTCTATTCTTGTCCGTTCTTCCAGTCAGTGTCCATTGGGAAGAAGGGAAGCAAGCTAAAGCTAAGGAAAGGCAGTCCTCTTCCCACAAAAACTAAGGCAATAAGCCCCACAAATGACTAATGGAATAAGATTTTAATCTTGAGAAAGCTAATTTTAATGGAAAACACAAATCACTTAATGAAAAAGAGCACAAAATACACAGCACTTCAACAATAAAATATGGTTCATACAAAGCAAACTATTACATCAATAGCTACTCTCTTCTGATTGATGGCCTCTCCAAGCAATTCCCTCTAACTCAAATAAAACAAAGAGCTGGCAATATAAAATCTATATATATATTCCAAAATAGTGCTAATTCCAAGAGAGAGTCCTTCCTCCTTGCAGCCTTACTTGTCCCTCTCTTTGTCCTTCCTTTCTAACTTTCTTCCCGCCTAGGAGAAAATTTTGCCAACTACTGATTAAGCTTTAAATCAATGGCCATGATGATAGTGATGGTGATGAAAATGAGGAGGAAGATAGGAAGGAGAAGGGGAAGGGGAAGAAGAGAATGTAAATTGGGTCGAGTTGGGAGCAACGTTGTAAGAGAACGGCGACGGTGCGACTGCCGGTGTGTTAACTGGGAGAAAAATAGGCGGCAACGGTGGCGGACATTGATAGCATTTGGTGAACAAGCCGAATGTTTTGATTTGATGGATGAAATTAGTCATACTAGCCCATCCGCCGAACCCGAATCCGACCACGAAAACCCACCCGACTATGATCGTGTTGATTGTGTAGACCCCAATCCAACGCCCGAAGTATCTGGGCGGCGGCTCCACCGCATTCTGCAAGCAATCACACATATTTCAATTAGTTTAACATCAAGATGACTTAAAGACAAAGGCACCTTACAAAATTATAATTTCATAGGGTGGCACACTAACCAAGTATTTATTTATTTTTTTAGAACATGGCATTACCCTTAAAAATTATCAAATTATACAAGATTCACATGTCTTCACAAAGTACAATAACAACCAAAAACAGTTCAAAAAATATTTGACTGGGCCCACATGTCGGTCAAGGAATCACTTTAAGTCAACCGAACATACTCTTAAACTAAACAACTTTCATTAACTTGTAATTAGTAGCTTAACAATAACCATAATCACATTCTTAACATGCTTAATGACAATTAATTAAGTTTTAATACTCTTTACTCATTCATAGATGCATAACAAACTTTCAGCAAAGGACAATAAAAGCCTAAAATTATATTTATTATCTTCCTAATTTCTGGTAAGCTGACAAAATTACAAAACATTCATATTAAATTATGAAATTGCACATGGTGCACATGCCCATAAGAAATACAATATTAAGTAATAACAAATAAACGGTCAAGTCAACGGATCATTTCTTCCAATAACACCACCTGTAATCAAATCTTAGGCATGCTTAATTATAGTTAATTATCTTAATCAAGTAGTCAAAATTAACACAAAATTACTTCTATTAACCTCTTAATCTCTTATATCTAAGATATCAAACTTAGAGTCTTTTGAAATGGCTGTAACTTTTTGTAAAAGTGATGTGAAAAAAATCACTTTTTTGAAAGTCCAAATAATACTAAATCTATGTAATTAACATGCTTAATGATAATTAACCAATTAACAAAATAATTATCATCATAGATCATACCTCACGTGCGTGCCCGGACCGAAACGTGAGCATGTGAGCCAAAGCAGGGATGATATAAACAGTGAAGCTGACCAGCAGAGATCCCACGGCGGAGTTGATCGGCCCAAAGAAGGGGAAAATGATAGCCAGAAACCAAATGGGCACCACCACCGGCAGCCTCGCCGCCGCCCGCTTGCACAAACTCTCACAGTCATGAAGCCCAATGGCTTTCTCCCAGACAAAGTAGAGCGGCGTGCAGGCGAATCCGAAGGTTATGAACTGATGGATGAGCATCAGAACAACTGCGGCGTCGCGGAATGGAGTTCTTGGGAGCAACGCGAAGGCGTTGGATCGCTCCAGGAGCTTGTCGCCGAAGGCCCAGTAGACGGTGGCGGCCGACGGGAGGGTGAGGGTGAGGACGTAGGCGGTGGCGAGGAGGTAGATGGCTTTGAATTTCTGGGGCTTCCACATTGCGTGCATTATTTCCCTGCAAGATCAATCTTGCTGTAAAAAACTGCAGAAAAAGTTGAATATAATCTTTCAAATAAATTTTAGTAGTTATTAATTTAAAATTTGAAGACT
The DNA here is from genome assembly GCF_001605985.2 of Dendrobium catenatum. Classification (NCBI taxonomy): domain Eukaryota; kingdom Viridiplantae; phylum Streptophyta; class Magnoliopsida; order Asparagales; family Orchidaceae; genus Dendrobium; species Dendrobium catenatum. The sequence continues at coordinate 952,808 of NW_021320055.1, forward strand.
GTACTTCTTTAAAGCATACCACATATGGTTTCATAGAGGATTAATGGCTGTACAATATCTTTGCAGCTTTTGCAGGGAGTAAAGGAAATGAAAGATTGATTGTTTGACTGTCTAAGGATTGAGTGTGGAAAGCAGAAGTGTCAGTCTTTGGCTTTGGATTCTTCATTTTTGTTTATTGGCTTTGAACTCAGATTGGAATCAAAAGATGCAGAGATAAGATCAGTGAATGGTTTTTAGAGAATTTGAGCTGATATTCAAGAAAAAGAAAAAAGTAAAGACAAAATTTGCAAGCAGCTTTTTTCCTTTTTATGTTGTTTTTTTCTTTGTTTAAAGATGAAAGTAGCAGAATAGCAGATGATGAGATGGGGGTATTTAGGCCAATCAAGATAAACTTTCTCTCACACACCACATACACAAGAGTCGAATCCAAGACCTCTTGGTTGGCAGCGAAAGCTCCAAGCCAACAAGTCAAGACGAGCGGACCTCTTGGTTAGTTCGTCAAAGCTAACCTATTCGTCAACGAATAGACCAAGATGAACTATGTAAAACTAAAACTTGTTGAATTGATAGTATGGTGAGGTATTGATGGGGTCCGGGGAATAAATGTTGAGAAAAGAAAATGCTGTCAGTATTTAAAGCCAAATCTTCTTATCCAAATATCTGTTACCATAATAAATACAGATTTCAGGTAACTTATTGTGCAAAAGCTACATTTCAGAGAGATTGAATGCAAAGCTACATTTCAGAGAGATTGAATGCAAATATGTAAATATACTGTTTGTTTTAGTTTAAAAAAAAAATCATTTTATTTAGGAGATGATTTGCAAATTAAAAAAAATTTAGGTAAAAACTTCTAAATTTTTTGGAATTGACAGATGCATATGAGGAGGGTTCGTCTATCACATCACATGGGCATGAGAGTTACTGTGCTTAGTTTATGAATCTCTGGAGCAAAAATAAGAGAGATAAGAAATGAAATGTAATGTTCCCAATGAAATTACTTGATCGAATGCTTTAGCTTATTTGTTTTCTATTTTATCTACTTTGGGAAGCAAATAGTTTGTCGCCTTACACAGTAACAGCGTGGCCACCAAAGGTGTAGAGAATGTTGGTAGCGCCTGTAAAGTAAAGAACAGGCTTCGTTGGCCCCGAATGCTTCACTCCATCCACCTGAAATAAATTTCAGACATCCCATGTTCTCTGATTAACCACTTTCATGAAATTTTTATTGTTATTTTTGTTGAAAGATAGCAAATTTATTGGATTTTCTACAAAAAGATTGCAAATTTATTGGATCTGTTACCTGGCCATGGAGAAGAGCAGCAATGGCAAGATACCAAGCAGTGTAAGTGGTCATAAGAAGGCCAAGGAATGACCATATCCTGTAGTTTCTGAAAGAGGGGATGAACACAGTCGTAGCACAGCAAGCTCCAAATATGTAAGTCCATGTTCTCTTGTCCAACTTGTCATTTATGTAATATATATTGCTGCCAGATTATCAGATTTGCATGTTTTCAGACATGAAAATAGCAGAGAAAAATGGTATGTAAAAGAATCATAAATATTGATATTAAATATGTTTTTTGCTTACAAAATGGCAAAAAAATATCAAAATTTCTATCATACCTAGCACAAGCAATGAGCTGGATTACAGAGCCAAAGAGTAGAAATGTACAGTTGAAGACCAAGCCCACATTTCTCCAATGCTTTCCAAGTAATCCTTCAAGAACTTCAAACCACTTCACACAAAAACAATGGAAGAAATCATATGAGACAAAGCCACATTATCTTAACTATGGAGAAGCTATATGATTATATACCTGTATGACATGATTTCTGAAATCAACCTTCTCCCTCTCCTTCCTAGTTCTGTACTCCACATAAAGAATACTTATAAGGTAGGCTGTCCAGCTTCCCATGAGACCATAAAGAAGCTGGAATAGGATGCCGCTAAGCATGCCGAGCTGGGAGAATGAGTAAGGTAAGGTGAGAAGCACCTGAGCAACCTGTGAGGAACAAGAAGAAGAAGAAGTAGAAGGTTTCAGAAGCTTGAATGTGTTTGTTGAACGTAAACTACAAGGCATTTTCAGTTTTACCTGGTTAGAGGCACAGCTGAACCAGGCGTCGTAGGCAGAGCCGCCATGCCAGAGGAGGGAGGAGAAGCGAGACTTGGCTGTCTTCTTCTCTCCTTCATTTTCCATCTCGATGTATCTTCCCACCATTACTGTTTCTACTATCTTGTCATCGTTGTGGTTGGAGGTTGAGCTCATTTTCTCTCAAGTTCTTGTTGCTTTATCAGTGTTTTTGTGGTAGAACAGAGTAAGGTGGAACAGAGAAGAGCTGCTGGTCGTGGTTTGGGAGCAGAGGAAAGAGGTTGTGCTCTATTTATATAGAGATTCTGATGAGTTGGGCTCTTTTGGCTTTCTTTTCGGTTAAGAGTGTTGGGATTTTAATTTGACAGAATAAATCATCATTTACTGTAATTTACTCAGTAATTTCTATCTATGTTCATAGCGTTGTTTTGGTAAAATTATTGTGCGGACATCGAATGTCGTTCGTTATTCAGAGGCGAATTAGTGTGTCACGTCATGATTTGCTATGTATTGATATTATGTATCAAGGTGATGTGGCGTATTCTCATTCACCTCTCGACTGTCCGTTGACCTCATGTAATAATTTCTCGTTGTTTTGAAAATTTTTACTTACGAGCATGTAGACATTTATGTTTTTCTTTTTTTTTAATAGAAATTGGAAAATAATAAAAATGTATATAAAATTTATTTATATATATTAAAATTCATAATTAATGTTTCAAATTGAGACAAAAAAAAAGTAGTTTATTTAATTATATTGGATATAATTCATTAAATATTAGTTTCATATTTTTAGAAGTTAAAAATTAGATATTTATATTTGAGATAAGTACTAAAATGATCTCCTAATTTTTGGGGAATGATCAAATTAGTCTCCGATAAGTTAAAAGTTTCATTTAGATCTTTAATTTTTATAAATAGAAAATTAAATAATCTCACAGAATAATTAATTTGGTTCCTATTAAAAAGCCAATCGACCAAATTAATTCTTTCTATTTTTATTTTTTTTAATATCTGAAAAATAAATAAGTAATTTATGTGCACGAAAATAAACTAATCACGTTCTGTTGTGTTAATTATTTATTTAATTATTTTACGGTTTCCTATAATGATATAAAATACAAATACTGTGAACTAGACAACACGTGCCAGCGTGCATGGCTCGCCGGTCCGCACGAGCGGCTCGACCCGGTTCCCGAGCCGGAATATTCACCGGAACCGGCGGTCTGGCGATGCGAGTATCCGAACGAGAGAGGCGTAGCTTGAAAAGTAGCCGTTGGTGGATTATTCAAATCGGTGGCACGGTAATTATTGCCCTTTGCGTGCCTCATTATAACCACTTCCCAATGTCGATAGAAGTTTATAACGACAGTAAATTCTCTTACATGTGATTATGTCTAGGAGTGAAAATGAGTCAAGTTGAGTTCAAGTTAAATTTTACTCGAATTCATGCTTGAACTTGATTCGAGCTCAAATGTCTTGCTCTAGCTCAGCTGATGGCGATAGATGCGAGCTCGCGCTTCCCATTCTGGTCTCGCTTTCATGTTTATTGTTCCACGAGACCGCACCTGATTTTCCGCTTCTGTGCCCTCGCTGCCGCTTCCGAGCTTGCACTCATGTTGTCGCTTATGTGCTTCCGCTTTCCGCACTCGAGCCGCTCGACGAGTAATTGAGTCGAGCCTCATCTTGATCGAACTCAAACTCAATAATCCAACGAGCTTGATAATCTACTTGAGCTTGAGCTTGAAACTGATAAACTCGGCTCACAAGCTCGTTAATGAGTTGAGCTCGAACAAACTGTTGATTCAACTTGATTTGCTTGCATCCCTAATTATGTTCATTAATTCTAATTATGCAAATTTTTTGTTGATATAGATTAGGATTAAGATCATATGTAAATAAAATACTATGTAAAATTAAAAAAAAATTTATTGATTAATCAAAATGATCAGTTGAATGATCTTACTAGTGACAATAAATTGTATGTACAAAAAAAATAAAAATGAATATTTTTAATAAGCTATTTTGTTCATTATTTGTTTATCAATTAAATTTGATGAAATAGAAATTTAGAAAATATAGTATTAGTTTATAAAATAAATAAAAGATGGAAGAAATTGGGCTAGATAAATGTCAAATTTATTTCAAAATAAAAAAATATTTGATTTATGAGTAAAAATAGATGCAGAGCTACAGTTTTGTTTTCGTAAATATCATAATTTTCAATGAAATTTTTAAAAAAGATAGATGTGGAGCTTACAATCTAAATGATATTTCATTTCTCAACATTCCTCTTTTAAACATGTTGGCTGAATGCTTTGTCTATCAATTAAGATATCTTGAATTTAAATAATGTATATATACGTTATGTGTGAGTCTGAACACTATCCCTTAATTCTCCCAAAAAAATATTTCCTTTCTCACTAACTAATTACATACAAAGCATTATGTACTTCTTAATTAAAAGACTTTTTTATCAAAGTTATTAGCAAACCATATGAATGATGTTGGAAGAAACAAAGATCATGTTGGTTGGATGCTTTGTCTATCAATTAAGAGATCTTGAATTTAAATAATGTATATATACGTTATGTGTGAGTCTGAACACTATCCCTTAATTCTCCCAAAAAAATATTTCCTTTCTCACTAACTAATTACATACAAAGCATTATGTACTTCTTAATTAAAAGACTTTTTTATCAAAGTTATTAGCAAACCATATGAATGATGTTGGAAGAAACAAAGATGTTTTTATTCAAATAATGTGAGTGCGAGGCTGAAGAAAGAGATCAAGGAACCCAAATGAGGAAGAGAGAGAGAGAGAGAGAGAGAGAGAGAGAGAGAGAGAGAGAGAGAGAGCCTTAAGAGAAGTGTAAGACTTTGAGATATAAGGGAAAGAAAAGTAATAAAAGGGAAGGGAAGGGAAGACCGCATCATTACTTAGAAGAGAGCGTGTTAGCTTTAATGGGAAGAGAGCAGTTGGAAGGGAGAGTATGAAAGCTGTGAAGAGGCTCCCTACCCAAAGGCCCTTTACCACATGGGGGTCCTCTCTAAGCTTCAGCATTCTACTTTCTAATTAGTAATTACATTCTCTCTCTCTCTCTCTCTCTCTCTCTCTCTCTCTCTCTCTTCCTCATTTGGGTTCCTTGATCCCTTTCAATTATGTACAATTTGTTCTAATTTTTCTGTGCTTGTTAAAAACTTTTTAATGATTAACTTAATTCAAACTTTTAATTTGATAAGTCTTAATGACAATAGATAAAATTATGTTGATTACCAAAACAATGAAATTTCCAACTAACATGAAGATGTGGGGCCGACCTTGATGTCACATTGGGACCCCCAAGGATTATCAAGTGTTTGATCTTGGAGGCCCAAGGGAATTGTAGGGCTTGAGAGGGACATTCCTCCCTTTTATTTTTATTGTTATTCTTAGGCACATGGTTCTATAGTTTTTAATCTCCAAGGGGATAAAAAATAGTTTCCTATAAGTTATTTTCTATAGTAGTAATGAATCCTTGTTTAATCTTTTATTTCTTGGTTCTTGATGCTTCTTTTTAGATAGCCATTGATGCATTTGCATTAGCTTATTTTATTTAATAGTAGATCATTGAATTAACCTATCAAGTGCTATGGTTAGGGGTGTCAATTATTGACCTGACCCGATAATTCGATTCGAAAAATTCATGTTAGAATCCACTCGTTTAACAAACAGGTTGGGTTGGTGTTTAAATTTATGGCTCGTGTGAAAATTGGGTCAAATCTGGGTTAACCCTAACCCGAATTTGACTCGAATTTGATCATATATGCTGCTGCCCACCCCCCTTTCGCACATGCACAGGCCCCACCTCTGTTGCGCTACATGCATGCATGTGCATATGCACCACACAAACACCCGCGTTCCACATCCGCATCGTGCAGCTCACGCACACACCCCAAATCCCAAAACCTGGGCTCGCATCCTCACCAGTACTTGCGCTCACGCACGCAACTTGAGCTAGTGCCTCACCCTCACCCACTCGGGTCGCACACCTCGTACCTGCTTTAGCCCCCTGGACTATACCCTCGCTATCCTATTGCATGCTCACAATCTGGGTTAGTGGATCGGGTCTGGTCGGGTCAACTCGGTAACCCTATGGGTCGGGTCTGGGTCTGAATTATTGACTTATTTGTCTAATTGGGTCAAGTTCAGGTTGAACTAGTTAAAGGCGAGTCAGTTAAAGGTTCGACTTGAATACCCATTTTGACACCCGGACTATGATTGTGAGAATTATATGTCGCTTATATTAGTATACACCATAAACTTATTCATAAATTCAATGTTAGACTGGGGTTAGGGTATAAGTCAGCCGTGTCAACTCGCATGGCGGGCGGCTCGAACTAGCTTGTACGTCATACAAGCTCGAGCTCTAGCTTAACCTGGCTCGGATCATACACTTGTCGAGCCACTCGTTTAAATTAATATTTATTTTAAAATTAATTTTAAAATAATATAATAAAATATATACTAATATTATTAATTATTATAATATTATTTGAGTCAAGCTCAAAGTTGTCAAATGAGCTCGAGTAGTTAAACTTGAGCAATAAAAAAGATTAAATATATTTATTAATAACAGAAAATTTATCGACAAATTGACTTATTTTTGTATATTGGACTCAATAAATAAATAAATAATTTAGCTCGCTTACACATTTTATCTTCTTCAAAAAATCTTCCGAAACATTAATATTCACCCAAAGCTTAATTAATATATAAACATTATGCAATAATAAAACAATAGAATCTGATAATAATTAACTCTAATTAAGGACAAAAACAATAATTAATAAAATGGTTGTAATTTTTATTTACCACCTCCAACTTTTGTTTATTACAAACACGATAAGATCACATTGTGCTCGTTTCAGAAATAATAATTAAAGCTTCTTTCATGTTTGGAAAAGACATAGTGCTGCATTCATGAAAAGAAGAGAGCACCAAAGTATTTCAAACGTTAGCTATGTGAAGCTCCTCTCTTATATCTATATTTAAATTACTATAATATAACTTTTAACCTGAAAAATTAATGTAATTAGTCATAAATTTTATATATTTGTAAACAAAAAAAAAGCCATTTCATGCAAAAATAAGTTGCCTCACACACCTATGATGGCTTATTAAGAGTCTGTTTATGAAGAAATTATTCAATGCGTAGACCGAACGCATAACTTCGTCCGGAGACCAACCAGAATACGCTACGTCAACAATATTGAGCAGTACTAAGCCGTGGTATAAAGTGAATGGGTGATATGACGCATTCCGGTTGGTTTTCTGACGGCGTTCGGCGTCCGCACAAAATAATTAATCCCATTTATGATAGATTTCTAACTGCTTTGCCATTCAGATAACAACCATAATTTCGTTTGGCTACTGTTTTCCTATTGCTTTTTCACCAAGTTTTAATTTTTTTTTTTTGTGATATAAAATTGCTTTTCGCAATGAGGTAGTTAAGTTACTTTCTCCATCATAACTTCACAACCCACTGTATAAACGCTACAGTCGTCCCAAACAGATCATAACAATGAACCATGACCTTCTCGTTAAGAGTCAACTATGAACCCTAAAGTCAAGACTTCATTACACATAAGTAGGTATATTAAATCATCAATTATAAAAAAAAAAAACTTTATAAGAACAAATTTAAGATATCCAACTTTAACTTCCCTTTCCTGTAAAACTTTGTAAGAACAAATTATGCCCACTCCATGATCAATAATTAAAGCTTCCTATAGCCTTATAAAGCAAAAACCTTATACTGTATCCTTCCATGGAAAGAAGAGCACGCTAAGGCTTCATTTGAGACAGCTTTCTTTCTGCTTCTTAAAGCAGCTTTATAGTAAAAAAAATTAATTTTTATACTGAAAAGTAGTTTTAAGAAGCAGTAAGAAAGCCGCTCCAAACAAAATCTAAATCTTTACAAAATTCAAACTTCACATTCATATATAAGTGAGAAAATACATTAAAATATAACAGCTAACCTACCAAAAGCTTATTTTTACAAGGAATCACACCTTATGATTCAAAGAGGGCCTTAATGAGAAAAGCATGAGAGCTAAAGCTTCCAGCTTTATCTTTTCTTCTTTCTTCTTTTCTTCTTTTTTCATCAGTTTTCTCATAGCAATGAACATATAGCAGCAGGCAAGAGCCTCACTTAGAAGCACAAAAATCTATCACTTTGCCTCTATAACAGCATGCACAGTATTATTATAACTTCACATCATTTTGTCTGCTAACTCTTCAATTTTCTTCCTTCTTCCATATCTATCAGAGGATGCCAAAATAGAGCTTGGAATAATTACAGTCAAAGCAAAGGTGTGTGGCTTTCATGCTTGGTGATGTAATCACACAATCAAAAGTGTGGCTTCAATGATTGTTAAGGGGGGAGGAAGAGTGGACTTAGGGTTGGATTGATATGATTTTAATCATGATTTGCTTTTTTTTTAAATCATATTTTGATTTTTGCACGAATTTTAAAGAAATTTTTTTTTGAAACTTGCTGAGTTCTTGCATCATGATTTTAAGGATTTGTAATTTTATTTCTTACAATATGATATCAGTACACAAGAACAATAATGTTGTATGAAGTAAGCCTAGTTTTATTTGGTGTAGGATTTATTATATTTTTCTTTTTGGTTAGTTTGTTTAGGGTTTGTGTGAAAATTGTGCTATGAAATTGTATAAATTGATTGTTCATTTTCTTTATCATTTGATGGCTATAGAGAACATATTTATGAAATATGGTGGCTTTATTAGAACAATAGAAAAAGTAGAGGTGTCAATATTTGACACGACTAGAAAATCTGGCTTGAATTTGACCCGAAAATTTCAAATTAGGGTCAACCCGGACCCGAAATGGGTCGGATTCGGATTGAACAATTCGACCTGTTTCAAAAATCGGGTTGGGTTGACCCATTGACCCAAAATTGATCAAATTTTTTACCCAAAAACTCGTTTTGGGCTCGAAAACCCGTTTTGACCAGAAAACCCGAGATTGACCCGTTTTAACCCAAAAAAATGATATTGACCCATTTTTTGACCCGAAAACTAGCAATTTTTTCATGGCCCGGGTCATTCGGGTCGTGTCAGGTTCGGGTCCAAAAAAACAACCTGTTTGTAAAAATGGGTTAGGTTCAAGTTGACCTAAATAGTGTCAGGTCAGTTTTCGGGTTCGACCAAACCCGACCCATGACCCGAAATTGACACCTCTAAGAAAAACCAAAATACGTCATAAAACTCAATGACCTAATAGTACAATGCTCCTAAGGGTGTAAACGAGTCGAGTATCTGCCTAATCGAGCTATCTTGAATTTAGAAACATAAAATACTATTTTTCTTCCCACATCCTCATACAAAATTAAATTTAAAAACCCAAAATCTTCCTAAAATCAAAGCATCTTGAAATCATTTCCAAACAAAATGAGTATACAAACCTCAAGAACCATAGATCCATAAGATGACATCACCAATGTACCTTAGGGGGAGCATGAGTGACCAAAGTAAGATCATTGCACCACTCACGCTGATACTTACAATAAGAACATGAATAAAAAGTAGGTGACCATGCCTGTAAATCAGCTGCCCTTTTGCCCTTTTTTTTCTTTCCAAATTGATATGTAAACAACATACATAAGGAAGCCATGTGGATATGCCTACCCTATACAAGGGCATGTATTATTATAATGTGTGGGGTATACCCTACATCATTCATTTCTCCCACGCCTCTCCAGTTTCCATCTATGGAGTTACAGAAGCAGGTTCTGCTAAGTTATGGGAGGATTAAGTAAGTTATACATCTCCCATGGCGTGCAATGGCCTGCTTCTTCTGATATGATTGTGCTGTGTAAGAAGAATCAAAGGGAAGGGAATTGGTTTCCTTTCTGAGAGTGAAGAGGGAAGATGTAGAGAGAATTCAGATCAAGATTTTATGATATAAATATGTTTGGTTTGTGCTTTGAAGGACTTAGAAGGGATGCTCATGAATTTCAATATGTTTTTTATGCTGAAGAAGTTACACCACGCGAAAAACGCAGGTTACCGGCGACCAAGATCAACAGGAAAATGTCAAAAATCCGTCGGAAATTAACATTTCCGGCGGATTTCCTACGAAAATTCCACCAAAATTATTTCCTCCAAAAATTCCAGCGAAATTATTTCCGCCAGAAATGAGTTGTTTTCATGTAATGTTAATATATGATTGAATTTATATAGAAAAAAGAAAATAAATGAATTATTGTAACTCACATGTCATCTTATCATGATTCTCATCAATTAAATAAGAAAAACAAAAAAATTTAATTTATTTTCATTCAATCAAATAAGTGTCTAAAAACAAAGTATCATTTGATTCTTTTCATCATTTTCGTTCCCATTTTCTTATCTTTTTGTTGTTTCAGGTTCTTCAGATCAAAACAAAGTTTCAATTGATTTTGGATCATCTTTGAAGCTGAAGATCGAGAAAACAATGAAAAATCATTTGAAAAAAAAAACTATAATTTGACAAACATTTTCATCTCTGAAGAATTTCAGAAAAAAAAAAGTTGTTGAAATCAAAACTGGACAAAAATATGTCCCCAAAAAAAAAAAACTGGACAAAAATAGAAAACAGGCAATCAAACTCTGCAATAAGCTTTCTTCTGTGATTTTTTTTTTCTTTTTCTTTGATAAATGCTTGAACTTTGAACGAAAGCTGGCATTCTCTTATTAAGATACAAAAACATACAAAATCAATATCACACGCATTCTTTCTAAAATCTGCTTTTAAAGCAAAAATGGCAGCTTTGCAGGAGATTGTATTACTGTAGTGAGGCAAAAAAAAAAAAAAGATTAAGATATTATATATTTTACTCTGATCTTCAAAGTAAGTTCTGAGAGAATTCATATGAATAATTCAAGTTTAAAAAAATTAAGAGAAATAGATCCTTTTAGTTTAGAAAGAGTTAAAATCGTATAGTTTTCTTCAAAGGAAAAAGACACTACTACAGTTGAAAACTTCTGCTGCATATCTTGCAATATCTGCTGTACAGATTTGTATGTTTGTATACACTGATGCTGTAAAAGATATTGAAGAACTGTTAGAGGATAATTTGATTCAATCAAGTGGCATATCATGTTTAGTTATAACTTTGCTTGATTTGGTTTGGATTCAAACTATGCTTCGAATTTTTGTGTTTGTCTGGAGGCCGGATGTAGCTCTATGTCCGAAGGTGAATCAGGTCAACGTTACACATCGAAGGGGTGACGTGATACATTTTGATCGGTCTACGGATGACGTTCAACCTCCGCACAAAATAATTATTTTTATTTTTATTTTTTGTGTCGGGGGTATGGGGCAGTTAGCCCAAATAAGTTAAATTCACAAACATTATATACGTAAGACAAAATCAAAGACCTCTTAATTGATAACCAAAGATCACAACCGACAGACTTCAAAACTCCTAACAAATCTCATTAGAGCTCCAAAAAGCCTCTCTGCTCTCTCCTCCCTCTCTCTACAACAGCCCTCTTTCTGTTCAATAAATTTGACTCATTTAGATGTATAAGCATACAATTTTTTAAGATGTTTCGTCCTCCTTAATGTCTCAGCTTTCAATTACACTAAGTGTTTGATTTAAGCTTATTCGGACTCATATTGCTTCACTTTCCATGTCAATGGATACAAATGTATCTTTAAAACATTCAAATTAATTTCAAATTATAAATCTCTTCAAAATCTCTCAATTGCAAATACTTTATTTTTAAATAATAAATAATAAAAATTATTATTATTATTATTATCTAAAACAGAATATATTGAGTGTAATTTAAGTAATAATAGACATAATGAGGGGATTGTGACTTTGGGCGATCAAGTCATTAATAAGAGTACATGTTTTAGATATCTTGGATCTATTGTTCAGAGTGATGGTGAAATAGATGGGGATATTATCAGCAGAATTCAAGTTGGATGGTTGAAGTGGAGGAAGGCATCGGGCTTGTTGTGTGATAGAAAAGTATCCCTCAAACTTAAGGGAAAATTCTATAAGATGGTAGTGCGTCCTGCAATGCTTTATGGTGATGAATGTTGGCCACTAAAAGATAAGCATAATACTAAGTTAAATGTGACAAAGATGAGGATGCTCAGGTGGATGAGTGGCTTTACCCTTAGAGATAGGATACGAAATGAGCATATACGGGAAAAGGTTGGAGTAGCTCTAGTAAAAGATAAGATTAGAGAGAGTCGCCTTATATGGTTTGGTCACATAAAACGGCGGCCTTCCAATGACCCAGTTAGGATAGTAGAGATATTAGATTTGACTTATTTTAAGAAAGATAGAGGCAGGCCTAAAAAGACTTGATTAGAAAATATTAGGAATGACCTTTTTTTATTAGATTTAAATAAGAATTTGACCTTTAATAGGACACAATAGAAAAAAGGGATTCATGTAGCCGACCCCACGTAGTGGAATAAAGGCTTGATGTTATTGTTATTGTATTATTATCTAAAACCCTAAGAAATCATGGAATCTATATGAAGAAACAACCAATTCATCAATAAACCTAACGTTGAAATAAAGCAAAAAGGGAACACTGCCCTTTGCAAGTAGTTAGGTTAGCTCTTTGCCCATTAAAAGTTGAACATTCACAACCATAACTTGCACGTCAATGGTCCAAATCCCCTAACACGCCTAAGAGAATAAGGCCCATCAACAATTTAGCCCTTTTCGAGCTATTTCAAATTTTTTGAATTTATTTTAAGATAAATATATTATAATTCATTTATATATTTCATCATCTGAAAATGAATTTAAAGCCTTCAAATTTCATAGTATTTTTTAGAGAGGACATTCATAGCACAAACTTTAAAGAAATAAAAATTAAATGGAAATTTTAAAAATAGGACTTTTAAAGAACATTAAAATAATTTTAAGAAAATAATGTAAAAATATTCGGCAACAAATTATAACGTGTACCATATAAAAATTATTGTATCATTTTGATTTCGTGTAATACAAATTCTTTATATGTAGAATTAATATGAAAATAAATTTTAAGATCATATTAATATAATTGGTCATTAAAAGAGAAGCATAATACTAAATTAAGTGTGACAGAGATGAGGATGCTCAAATGGATAAGTGGCTTTACCCTTAGAGATAAGATACAAAATGAGCATATACCTGAAAAGGTTGGAATAGCTCCAGTAGAAGATAAGATTAGAGAGAGTCACCTTAAATAATTTGGTCACATAAAACAGCGGCCTTCCGATAACCCGGTTAGGAGAGTAAAGGTATTAAATTTGACTTATGTTAAGAAGATAGGTGAAGACCTAAAAAGACTTGGTTAGAAATATTAAGAATGACCTTTCTTTATTAGATTTAAACGAAAATTTGACTTTTAATAGGACACAATGGAGAAAAAGTATTCATATAGTCGACCCCACGTAGTGGGATAAAGGCTTGATGTTGTTCTTGTTGTTGTTATTAATATAATTTAGTTTAAAATATCCTAATTTCCTGAGTAAGTAATGCACAACTAAACTAAAAAATTCTTGAGTATTAGATCCATCACTAGATAATTCAACATGATTTCAATATGAGAAATTTGACTTTGCATATCTTCCTAACTTCATTTGGAATGGCTTTCTCCCCATTTCCTAAAGCTACTTTCTCATGCAAAAATTTTAGTTTATGTACTAAAAAAAATTATTTTAAGAAACAATAAGAAAGCCGCACAAAACAAAGCCTAAAATTTATTAATAAATATCATTTTATATAGCAAGTACCTTTTAAAATTGTTTTTGAACTAAAATAGCTCAAAAATTCGTATGAAATCTAAGAATAATATCAAAAGTTAAAAAGCCTTAAATTTTATTCAATTGAAGGTTCAAATACCCCTATCTTACATAGTAAGACAAAGTTTAGGACAAAAGCAAAGCATAATAAATAAAGCTATCACAAACAAAACTTAAATCATAACAATAGAAAATTAATGATCCCCTTCAAGTAAATAAACACATCGACCGAATAAGAATTCACAGAAAACTAAAACGACCAGCAGATAAGGTTAGATAACAACAATGAACAATCAATATAAAACAACAACAACATCAAGCCTTTATCCCACTATATGGCATCATCTACATGAATTGTTTTTCTTCATTATGTCCGATTAAAAATCAAATTCTCATTTAAATCTAATAAAAAAGATCATTTCTAATATTTTCTGAGTCCTTTAGTTCTACCTCTACCTTTTCTAACATAAACCAAATCTAATACATCTACTTCTCTAACAGGATCATCAGATGACCACCGCTTTATATGACCATACCATCTAAGGCGACTCGCACTAATCTTATCCTCCATAAAAACTACTCCAACCTTTTCATGTACATGCCAATTTCGTATGTCTCTAAGAATAAAGCCACTCATCCACCTCACCATCCTCAACCCTACAATACTTAATATTATACTTCTTTTTTAATGGTCAACATTCTGCACCATAAAATATTGCAGGTCTCACCACGATCTTATAGAATTTTCCATTAAGGAATCCAAAATATGCAATAATCTTAACATTTTGAATAAATTAAGGGCACAAGAGTTCTCAAAGAAAATTAAAATTGTAGGAAACCAATCCAGTTCTCTGGATTCTAAACTTCCAACCAAAAAAAAAACCATTTCCATCTTTAAACTGATAGTAAAGCAAAGAATGGAAATGAAACAATATATAAAAGATGCAGGGCAGGGGCTTGAAACAAAAGCTTGTACTCATTTTTTAATGGTCAAGTCTATTAATATAAACTAATCAACCAACGATAATCAACAACTGCAGCAAATTTAATCCATCAAAATAAATGTATATTCCAAGTACAGAAACAAGTATCAAATGTTTCAAGCACAACATACATGCAATCCTTTTCAAACAGAATCAAAAGAAAGCTTGGTTTGGGGCACGAGAAATTATTATGTGCGGACGCCAAACGCAGCTCTATATCCGGAGACCAATCAGAATGAGCCACGTCAGCAATACTGAGCGCAGTACTGAGCAGTGGGGCGTGGCTCGTTCTGATTGGTCTTAGGCAGGCGTTCAGAGTCCGCACAGAATAATTTCTCTTGGGGCACAGGAACAAAAATAGCATAGAGAACAAGATAGATTCACTAGCGTTTTAGCTCACAGCAATCTCTTGCCACAGCTCAACACAGTTATATCAAATATATTATATTGATTCAAAAGTTCAGCAATAAATAAGACATAGTTAACAATGTAGAAATGAGGATGTTAATAATGATGTTTGACAACTTTAAGAGAATAAATCGAGAAATAACTATATTAAAAAAATTGGTGAGCAAAGCATCTAAATAGATTGGCAAACTAAGTTATACAATTTGGGCACATAGACCAAATGATAAAAGATTCACCAACAGAGAAAATAAAATTAACGAGAGAATAGACAAGAGAAGGGACAAGTCGAATGTATCATGGATAAAAGGTAAACAAAACCGACAACATAAGCTTCTTCTACAGTCAGAAAAACTTCAAGCAAATCTACAAGCTCGAAATGAACTGAAGTGATTAATTCTACATGCATCCATAAACTATTTGGTTCCATAAATTACACTTAATCCAAAGTAAATTTTGATGCAATTTGTGAACTTCAAAACAATCAAATATTTGAACCAAAAAAAACTTCAGCAAATTATTTTAGAAGGTCGAACTCATACAAATTTATGCATATTTATAAGTCAAAAGTGATCAGCTCAAGGAAGACGAACATTTTACCTAAAAAATGATAGCATATAGTCACAATTTTCGGATGGCCCTAACTGTAATCTCTAACCATTCTGAGAATCATTGTGAATCCCAAATAAGTCAAATTGAAAAGCAATCTACATTATTGGATTGCTCACAAAGAGAGCAGCAATTCAATATCAATATCAGTTCTTGCATGATCATTCTATTGCTTTATTGAGCACCGGCACTTGCCCACATGTTACCTAGGAGGGGTAATCAAACTGTCCCGAGGGAATGCATAATCATTTTCTAATCAAATGAGGGTATAAATGGAGCAGCCATTACTAATAAGAACAAGAAATATTCCAGTATATTTTTGGATAAAATTCAAAATGCCTCCACCCCTTGAAATCTAAAAATACCTCCCATTCTTACTCATTTTTCCACATTTTAAATTCTTTTAACTATTGAATAAAAAGAAATTATGGAGCTCTGATTGTCTCTAAAAGTCTAGATAGCCTCAATGGCGTTATAATCGTCCATGCCTCACCACTTCTGTCATTTGTCACCTACAGATTATAGTTGAATTTCTTGAATTTAAATAAATCCTTGACCACCCCCACCCCCCCAAAGGGCGGCAAATACAGAGATGGGGGCAGCTAAAGCATTGGAGGTTATTTTGAATTTGGTTTATTTTATGATGATTTTTGTTAGGAAGATATATATTTAAAGAGGATGAGATGTTATTTAGGGCAGGCATGCATGATTATTGTTCTCTCTTGGAATTCTCTTTGTGGTTTTGGGCTCTAGATTCATTAGAGATTGGAAGAGAACGATCCTCCTCTCGAATTGAAATCAATTGTATATTTGCTTGTTCTTGATTTTGATTTGATTCATATAATACAATCTACTGTTTTTGGATTGTTTTCATTGGAGATCCTGAAGTTCACTCGCTGTTTTCACCAATTATTGTTAGGTTTGCTCGCGAACTCAAGTATTTCCCATTAGGGTTACTTGCGAACTCAAGTATTTCCAATCAAACACACCCTCATTTGATGTTTGAGGCTTACGATCATCCATCCTTTGTCATCCATCACCATCTAATGCCCATTGTCACTTGATAGTGGACTCTCATTCAGCATTATCAACAGACATGATATTTCTAGATATTAATAACTCATCATCCATTGTCCTACATCACCTGACACCAATCATTGACTATCATTCAACACTCACACTTCATCATTCAACACCCATCATCATGTAACACCAATTATTATTGCAAGACAAGTAACCTACTTTGACACTTGCCATTGCTTGGCGTTCAACTCTTATTGTTTAATGTTCACCTTAATCTTGCACTCATTATAACTAGCATCTACAATGCCTCACAATCGCATATCTGCTATCCTTGCGTCTAATTCATGTTGTCTACTTCCCAAAATCTAACATCCTCCATAATATAATGCTTGTTGTTGCCTAACATTTGATGCATGACATTGACTAACACCATACTCCTCGTGAGCTCGAACTCTTAATTGTTTTATGCTAGTAATAGTATGCATGTCATTATTTGAAATTGACGCCTAATGCCCACCACCTACCATCAATCATCGGATGTCGCCTTCATTTGTCGATACTTGTCACTCCCGCTCCTTTAATCTGTTGGTGTCGGCCATCACCATTGTCTGACATTTAACATCCCACATTACCCAACACCAACCATCACCAAACCATAAATATTTATGGTTACATCCCTCCTTTCCATAAATAAGGCAATATAGTTCCATTTAACAACCCAAGAAGTTGAGTTCGCTAACGGTTTGATTTAAATCAAACTTTCTTGAAAGAAGGTATGGATTGATCACCGATCAAGGGATGCCTACATTCACTTAAGAATACGATGGACTAGTCAATTTGATTAGGAGGGAATTAAGAAGTTTTCTAACCAATGGGGGCTTTTTAGGAAGGTTCTTAATAAAAGGGGAATTATTTAAGAAAGATTTAATTATAATTGGGAGAGAAGTATTTAGGACAAGAGATCTAATTTTAATTCAAATGTGAGAGGGAATTATTAAGGTAAAGAGGGCTGATTTGGAGGGGATTAATTAGAAAATATTTCCTAATTGAACATAGCAAATTTTGGGGCTGATTTGGAGGGGATTAATTAAGAAGTATTTATGGATTGAAGATGGCATATTTGGGGGTTGATTTGGAGGGCATTAATTAGGAACTGTTTCCAAATTGAAGAGGTTTGATTTGGGAGAGAAATAATTAAGAAACTAAGGAAAATTTGGGAGGGAATTGGGGGAGGGCTGTTTGGGCATTTGTTGTTTATTTTTTTATTTATGTGATTTTCCTAGGGTTATGGGAGGTGTTGTTGGCTGAATTTAGACTGTTCTTAGGGTGTTTGTGCTCTAGCTAATGGCTAGAGGTTTGGGAGAACCGGATCTTCCTTTCCAATTGAAGATCCACTTGTATCTTGTCTTTCTTTCATAAAACTTTCAATAAAAAAAATGTTCTTGTGTTCTATTCATGGTTTTCTTGTCATTAGTTTTCTGAAATTGTTGAAATCAGATTTCAACCAAGATTTTTCCTAAATTTTTGCAAGCACTTCCTATCATAATCAAAATTTTTGGAAAGGAGGGATGGATTGGTCGCTGATTATAGCAACCCAAGAAGTTAAATCCATGTTAATTACATTCCTTTCCATATTGTGGCAACCTAACCATCCAACATTCACTTTACCAAGAAGTTGAGTTCAACAATCATGCTCATCTTGTATTCATTGATTGTGCATTTAAGAAACTCACATAAGAATTTGTTGCTTGCACGTGGGAGTTAATATTGGATAGAACACAAAATTTTGATTTGGACCAACCATGTAAGTTTTGGGATGGGTTTAAGTCATCTTAAATGACTTTAAAAAAAATCGAGTCTAATTTGTGTTATTATGGATCAAGTTTGGGTCAACCCTAAAAATTGATTTAATTGTTTATTCTTTTCTTAATGAAAAATTCATACAACATTAAAACTTTTCATTGACTTGTCATTTCCAAATCAAATAATAACCTCCATTACAAGGTAGGGTTGAAACTAACCTATCACAACTTCAATTTGTTGTGTCGAGTCGTTTTAGATTTGGGTTTCATCAAGTTGGATTCGGGTTAAAATTTTTAACAAGTTTAATAAATGAGTCAAGTCAACTATATTTGTGTCGAGTCAGTTTCGAGTAGGACTCAAACCGAACCCATGAGATCAAAATGACACCCCTAATTACACCAAAGAGAATGTAATTAGCATGGATATAAACTTAAAGCAAATCATTCTTGGTTTCTTAAAGAACAAGTGGTATTTTTATTCTATTAAAGAAACCATGGTCAAATAAGAAATGATCATGACTCTCCAATATTAGAGACAATTCCATCCAATATTAGAGACAATTCCATGTACATGTTTTAGGCTTCGTTTGGGATAGCTCTCTAACTACTTAGCTTTTCAAACCGCAATCACAATTTTTATTTTGCCACTATATATATATTAGGAAGCTATTTTCTACAAAAAAATTTAAAAATTACTTCTCTGCAACAGCTTTACAAAACAATAAGAAAACCATACCAAATAAAGCCTTAATTTATTTAGAAAAGCGCTTTTCACACCAATTTGGTGAAGTTACTCTTGAAGTAAATCCTAGTAGAAACCTAATGGTGTCTCATGACTCTCATCAAATATTGGAAAAAGGTCTATTTAAAGCTTATGCTTGCTATAAAAATAAACTCCCAAGTTATTAAATTAGCCTCATTTCTAACTATAGCCCTCGAGTCATTTCATTAATTCCTAAATACTCATTTAGTTTCAACAACCAATTGATCATTGGGTCTTGGAACTAGTTCAAAAACATCATTTCTACTAAATTGATTTAATTATTTTAAGAATGCTATCATCCAATATTCATCTTATTATGCTTCTTTTAATCCTATATAAAGGCAATGTGGTTAATTTTCTTCCTCAAAAAGTTAAGTTCAAAAAACATATAAATAATCTCCTAAAATTCTTTCTTAAGATGACTCCAAGACCACATCTATTGTCTAATGCCTAGGAAGATCATTACTATTATAATTATTATTATATGCCATAAGTTCTTTTTTTCAAATTTATGTTATATCAGCATCATCAATATTTACTCTTTAAATCTTATGCATGCTACCAAGGTAAACCCCTTAGATAATAACTTGATTTAATTATAATTATAGACTGCTCATCATTTTCTTTGGTCTTAAAGTCTCGTTTAATTCCAATAATCAATTGGTCATTTGTCTTCAAACTAGTTTCAAAACATCATTTTTAATAAATTAACTTAACTCTTCTTACATCAACATTCATCTTACAATGATTTTTTTATGTTCTAATTCTGCTTATTGTATAATGGAAATGTGATTCATTTTATTCTTCAAAAAGTTCCTAGTTCTAACACATTATCAAGCATCTCAATCGATTCATTCTTAAGGCACACCCTAAAGTACATTAATTAACTAGGATGTTTATTATCATTACTATCATCATCATCAATTGTCTCCTTAAGATCAAGCATAACAATCTTTTTCACATTAACATGATCAACATTAATTTTTCTTATAATAAAATCTACAATCATCAAACATAGCATCTATAAATCATAGAAAAATTTCATCCTAAAGTTTAAATTTCTGCAAGCCCTCCTACGGAAAAATAACCAAAAGAATATAGTTCTATTTGACTTGAATCAAACTTTCTAAGATGATTATTCTCATTATTCAATACATAGCATACAACAACAAAATTAAGTCTTTATCCCACTACATGGTGTCGATTGCATGAATTTTTTTCTCCATTAGAGTCATATTAAGAGTCTATTTCTCATTTAAATCTAATTAAAAAATGTCATTTCTATACTATATAACCAAGTCTTTTTAGATCTACATCTACCTTTCTTAACATAGGCCGAATCTAATACATCTAATCTACCAACCGGGTCATCAAAAGGCCAACACTAAAGTACATTAGGCTTTCAAGCCTCTAAAAGCTCACAAGAAGGTTCTCTTAAGGATCTACCAAATATTAACCAAATTTACGACAAAATATGCAATATTCAAGGCCTCAACAAAAAAAGTATATTCATACATGATAAGATTAACTTCAAAGAGCTTAGATGATAACAAGTGTCACACATTTCTACATCCACATGGTACATCTTATGATCACCATATCATATGATTTTAAATTTGAATTTAAATGAATTTAAAGCTATCACATCATACATGTTGTTACTTCTACATTTTAATATGAAATGGCACAATTTATAATTCAAAAAGAATAACAATTTCATAAAATATTTAAATATCGCAACATGTATGTGATTAATTTCAAAGTTAACTACAACATGACAACTTTGAAATTAGTAGTACAACTATTTGCTAAACAAATACCGTAGCATCACCTATGTCATTACTTATGCATTTGAATTCAAATTTTGAATTTAAATATACAAATACTAATTTATGTATGTCAACTGTTTGATTTGAGGACTACTCATATTTGATATATGATAGTAACACAAATTTAGATTTATTAATATCTTAATTCTAATTTACTTGCTAAATATTTAATTACTTGAAACCAAACCAAGCCATGCCCAAGTCGCATGCTAGTAGATTTGTAGTAGTAGAGTAAAAAAGGATTAACATCTTAACTTTCTACAAAAATACAACACACACAGATAAAAAAGGTTGCAAAAGCCACCAAATTGTTACATAGAAAACTAGAAAAATGTCAAGACCATAGGGTTTGTGGCCCAGTTGAAATTATTTTAATAGTATTTATCAACAATTATATATGATTTGTTCTTTGTAATTAGGGAGGTGGACATAGATTGTATAAAATGAACTCCATAGTGGATGTTGGAAGAGAAATGTGGCATAGTAGTTGTCTTCAAAAAAGTATTTGAAGTCATATTGGCTTAAATTTGAAGACCATAGACCAAGATGTAAAGCATAAACCTTGATGTTGATGTCGGGAATCAAAGCTGGCGTAGATGGCATGCATAAGCCTTATAAGCACTACTGTGTGCCAGCACTATTTGCAATTGCGAGCAACAAAGTCAATGAGCGTCAATGTAATCAGGTGACAATAATCAAGATACCATAGAGTGGTTATAGTGATTAGGAGATCATAATCGGGTGATGTTGGTTTAAGAGATTGATAAATGTCGGAGGATCATCACAGAGCGATGGTGATCAAAGAACTGCTGTCCCACAAGGTGGTCTGATGACCGCGATGGTCTGAGGGCGATAATTTAATGGTAGTGGTCCAAAGATGATTGAGCTCTAGGATTCTTCAGACCTAAAAAATCTCTTAGATCTCCAACCTAAACTTCTGATAAATGGGGCCCAAATTAATTTTTCAAAAAAATTTCCTCTTTTTTTTTCATCTAGGCTTGGGACCGGCATTTACAATTTTAAAAACTTAGAAAGCAAGAAACTAGTCATTGTTTCGACAAAGAAGCATTTTATCAAACACCAAGAGAGCGCGGGAATGAACAATTCAATTTCTGACCAAGACAAACAAAAAAGGCTGGATTTTGATTTTTGAGCTCTATATTAATCACCGACAAAACTTTTAGCAACAATAACAACAAATAATATCAAAGAACTACTGGTTGTTTCTCCAAAGAAGCCATAAGAAAACCATGACAACTGAGAAAGCAAGGGTAAAAAACCAAATTATATTTCTGTTTTATAAAAAAAATATCAAACTATGAAAAAACTAATGATTGTTTATGCAAGGAAGCAAGCCATGAAACACCAGAAAGGAGTAACGACCAAAGCAAACATGGACTAGAAGAATGAAATCACCATGAGAAAGGATTAACGACCAAATACATGTGAAAGGATCTTCCTCACATATGACAACATTAGTAAATAATTGCTACGTAGCTTGCACTTATAGTTGAGATGAAGCAATTACGAATTATCTAGCAATGATTCATTGACATGCTCGAATATATCATAAGCATCTAAAAATAGCTCATCCACCGGGCCAAGAACAATAATAGCATGCGAATCTTACCTCTCATGATCGGTCGAGCAAAGCAAACGAACTAAAAATGTTTTTTCCTCATAGACGTCAGAGCGTGTTCTAGCGGAGCAGGTAAACTGCGAACAAACCTTCCTCACAGAAGAAGTATGCGAATATGCGATCGAGCGGAGGAGGCAAATCATGAGAAGGCCAATTGCGATAGAAAATAAAAATTAGGGTTGTCGCTTGCCAAAATATACAACTGCACCGAGCGCGAAGCAAGTCTTTCCAATTTTCAGAGAAGACCACCCCCCCCCCCTTCCCAAATTTAACCTTGTGTGTGATGTTAACTTCAAATTTAATTTACAATTAATTAATATTCTAATTTTAATTTGTTCAATTAAATGTTTAATCAACATTCAAATATCCAAAAAAAAAAAAAGTTTAAGCAATCAGTGGTTCCAAACCTACAAAAATAACAAACAATCCATCCCCCCCCCCCTCCCATCTAACCTTGTGTGTGTGATGTTAACTTCAATTTTTATTTACAATTAATTAATATTCTAATTTTAATTTGTTCAATTAAATGATTAATCAACATTCAAATATCGAAAAAAAAAAAAAGATTAAGCAATCAGTGGTTCCAAACCTACAAAAATAACAAACAATCCATTTACAAAAAAAAAATTAACATATCAATAGGTTACACCACTGCAATCAACTTAAAAGAAATATACAACCCTTAAATAAATGAAAAATGCACAATAGAAAAGTGAACAATCACAAAAAGTAAAATAAGTTCAAACTTCACACCCAAAATTCAAGTCTATAGATCAATAATAAGAACTTAGATTGTTTAGTTCAGGCTTATTTAACATTAAGCTTCTTTTTCCTTCCAAATGCAATATTGAGCCAAGTCCTAAACCATAGTAAGCTAAGCCTAGCTTTTCTTGTGTAGGAGAGAAACCAAGTAAGAAGAGCAAACCTCCAACCTAACTTAAGCATGCTTAGCTTAACCCCCTACTCATTCCTCCTCCCATTTTTTCACTAACTTTCATCAAATTATCTATTTGACTAAATTTACTGATTTAGCATTTACATTCACTTAGTTTAAATTCACTTGACTTGCATAAATCCACAACCAAATAGGCTCCGACTCTCTAAAGAACAAAAAGTAAAGAATGTTAGTAAAGCATCAAAAAGAAAGAAGAAAAAAAATGCCAAATGTAAGGGCTAGAAAAAAAAAACTTGTGCTCATTCATTCATGTTTAATAATATGCATCCAACCCTAAATGATAAAGATTATGCCTTATTATCTTTAAAGCTAGCAGCTTACTTGATCATATTTACCCATAAAAAAATACAAACGCTACCCACGTCAACTAGGGGGCATTGTCAGATGCAAAAGTTCCATAAGAGAAACACCTTCCCTATCAAATAAAAATATTAGCAGAGCATTAACAGACATGGTAGAAAATAATAAATCAACCAACCTAATCAACTAATGAAGCTCAACTTACTCCATCAAAATCCATATATATTCTTATGAAGCACATTACAAAATCCAAGCGCAAAATAAGTATCACTTGTTTAAAGCACAATAAATGTGCCATCCTTTTCAACCAAAATATAAGAGTAATTACGGCATCAGACAGAGCTACCTAAATCAAGCCACATCAAAAGAAAATGAATCCATATCCACGACCCTACAGGCCATCAAAAGAAAGCTTCAAAACAAAATAAGTGCAGTTCATAGATAGAACATCCCAGATCATAAAACAGTAAGATTGGCCTGAGGGACAGTAACCAAAATAGCATAGAGGGCAAGAAAGATTCACTAGCGTTTTGGCGCAGGGCACTCCCTTGCGAAATGCCCAACCTCACCGCAGTTATAGCATTCTCCAGCACTGCCGCCGCCGCCGACGCCTCCGCCGCCACCGCCTCCATACCTCCCACCACCTCCACCTCCATACCTCCCACCACCTCCACCACTGCTGTTGTAGCAGTCTCGAGCCATGTGACCCGACTCACCACAGTTGTAGCAAGAACCAGCTCCGCCACCGCCACCGCCACCACTGCTATAGCCACCGCCGCCGCTGCTTCCGTATCCACCTCCGTAGCCGCCGCCGCCACCCCCGCTCCTATACCCTCCTCCTCCTCCTCCTCCCCTTCCACCGCCCCCACCTCCATTAAACCCATAACTGCCACCACCACCACCACCATACCTCCCACCGCCTCTACCTCCACCGCCTCCGTATCCATCCCTACGCCCGCCGCCACCGCCGCCACCGCCGCCACCAGCGTTTCCTCCTACGACATAATCCCCGCCGGGCCCCGTGACATCGACGGCCTTTGTCCGGCCATCTTCTCCTTCAGAGATCGCAAACTCCACAGCTTCGCCGTCGGCAAGGCTCCGATAGCCCTCCGCTTTGATAGATGACTGGTGGACGAAAAGGTCCTCACCGCCATCATCCGGAGTGATGAAGCCGAAGCCCTTAGATTCGTTGAACCACTTCACCGTCCCCTTAGACCGACCAGTGTCCTGCGCCATGTTTCCCCCGAAGTGATAGGAGAAGCGAAGAGAGGGAAACCCTAACCCTAGAAGCCCCAAAGAAGCAGAGGCACACACTCGGCGACGCTACTCCCTATGCCGCTGTCGCATGCGCGGATTTTATAGGCAGGGAAGGTTAAGGGCTCGATTCGGCGGCCACGTCGGTGGGAGCTGGATCGGACGGCTATGGTCGCTTAGGGTTTGGGGGATGGATATGAATATTTAGTGGTGAATTTTTCTTTGGGGAATATTTTATTTGGTGTGAGTGGTTCGATTTCTGGAGCATATGATCGCTTTATTGATTGGAATTCGAATAAAATTTAAGTCATAATTCTCCTTTAGGTTTTTTTTACCCCCTTTGGAGTATTTTATAAGGAAATAAAATATCTTATTATATATATATATATATATATAATGTTATCAATATTATAAATATTTTTTAAAACTAATCATATATTAGCAATATTAATTATAAAAAATATAATCTTATTATAAAAACTTTTTAAAAAAATAAAAATAAGAAAACAGTAGCAAAATATAATTACAATTTGATCTGAAAATCAAAATAGTAAAAAAAATTGTCATAAATAGACTTTTAAGCTCATTTAAAAATATATTCTTATGATTGTTGTGGTGTCATGTGGAGCGTTCATCCTTAGAGTGAAGCACCCGCGAGACCAGATATCAATGCAAGTTAATATCAGGGGAGTGAGGTCAAGACGTCGATGCAAATTTGGTATATGAGAGGTGTTGATGTTGTTTGAGTGAGAGGAGGAGGTCATTGTGAGATGTTTGTTGAGAAGCGAGGGCAATTGCAATATCCTCGAGCATGATTGGTATATAGTGCATAAGTTGGGTTGGGAATTTTGAAATATGGTTGATTGGTTGGAGATGGTTAGTTGAATTAAAAATATATGCAATGCTCAAAAAATAATTACAAAAATTTTGAAATAGAAGTTTCCCAAAATTAAACTCAGAATGATAAAGGATTATCCATAATTTAGAAAGAAAAATATATTATATGTTTAGGACAAACATCCCCTTCTTTACCTGGAGACCATCCAAAGGGGTGAAATCCCAAATTCGGCATGCGACCTTAGGTGAGGCAACTATTCAGTATAGTTAGTAAAAAATCGCAAGAACGCCCCTAGCCATCATTAAGGGTAATAATGACAATTGCATATCATACAAAGTAAAGTAGCCGTGGTTCAATAAGTTCAATCAACATTGTTGATTTCTAAAAGAATATTTCATCACCATCATACACGTGTAAAGCACATCCACTTTCTCTTAGGACACTCACATGCATATATCCTTTTATCCTTTTTTTTGTGATGAGGAACCCCTCCGCTTAGGAGGAGTAAACCTCGGTTGACCTAGTAAGCAACCCGCACCAATTTACTCGGGCCAATACTTAAGGCTGTCACGGCCGCCCATGGGATTCGAGCCCGGGACCTAGGCTTTGCCCAGCTGAGCTCCCCCCACATGAGCTAAGTCGTGGTGGGTATTATCTTTTATATTTATAAGGAAATATTAAGCTGTAAGATAGGAAATATTCTAATAAAAAGAACTGCTTCCCTATATAGACTAGTCACTTGTTTACTTTCTCCTCTTCCAAGAAACTTCATTCTTCAAGCTTTCATTTATACGTTTACTTGTAGCTATTTGTGGTATCATAGCTTGCTCATGCCTAACAGCAACCAGTTGTAGTTATGCACCAGTCCGCAACATCTCAAATAGGCAACCAACCTATTGAAATCCCAACTTCTAATAAGCAAATACCCTCCTCTCTCAAATTTATTATTTCAAATATCATACACAATGTCCCAACCCAACTCTCCAACGACAACTACCCCATATGGCGCTCTCAAATACTCAATCTCTTTCGTGCAAATGGCTTCGTCCAATACCTGGATGGTACTCTTGTATCCCCTAATCGCTTACACATCGGAGCAAATGGTCACTTCAAACCCAACCTCACCTACAACAAGTGGTTACTTATCAACCAACTTACTATCCTCATATTTAGAAATTCTTTTTCTCTCATTACATTATTTATTAGGAGAATTGAGGGCCGACCCTAATTACATCAACTTTAGAAAATAATTACAATATTAAAAAGTACAAATATGAGGATAATTAGCAGAAAAAAATATTCAATGCTCAAAAAATAGTTTCAAATTTTTTGAAAAAGAAGGTTCTCAAAATTAAACTCAAAATGATAAAGGATTACCTAGAATTTTGGAAGAAGAGTGTATCCTACGATTAGAATAGGCATCCCCTTCTTTGCTTAGAGACCATCCAAAGGGGTAGAATACTGAATTCAACATAAGACCTTAGGTGAGGCAATTATTCAATATAGTTAGCAAAAAAATGTAAGAACTACCCTAGCCATCCCTGAGGGTCTGTTTGAGACTGTGTAGCTTTTTATAAAAATTGTTGTAAATTTGTTATCGAAAAAGTACAATTTTTAGAGCTATTGAAGAAAGTAGCTACCTAGAATAAAAATTTCCTATAAGTAAAAAAATAACAATGGTCAAATAGGAACTATGGTTACGATCTAAAAAGCAAAGCAATAAGAAAGCTATCTCAAATAAAGCTTAAATTGGATGCTTAATATTATAAAATTTTATCCATTTCCAAATTTTGTAATTGATTGCTTATTTGATTTTGATGCAAACGAATAAAAAACAAGTTATTACTATAATTTATATTTTATCATTCCTCCCCCCCCCTAATATAGTATATAGTGCAGCAAATAGATAGAAAATCTATTCTTTTTTATGGTAGACAACTTGTGTTTCATCTCAAAGGTACAACCAAACAATTCCATCAAGTTGGATCTCATCAAAAAGATGGTAGCTTAGGGGAGAATTGTACATATAACATTATAGGTGAAATCTAAAGAAACTGTATATTACATTATTTTTACGCTATATCAGTAAGCCTTGAGCAATATACATTGAATAAAGAAAATGGTTCTCTTATATATTTCTTTTGTAAAGTAAAGCTTATAAAGGCTAAGGAAAAAAAAATCTATAATGTGTGTGCAGAACATGTGTTTTTTCTTTACATGTGTATGGTGGATGTTCCTTATGTAGCATAATCATGTGATATAGAATGGCTTGTGTTGCTCTATGAGTAGGGATGAGTGGAACTAATTATTAGCCCCCTTAAATGCAAGTTTGGTACAAAGTTGATGAAGTCTATGAATCAAAAGAACTTTCATAAGTATGTTTGTTAGTTGAACCTGGGAAGGGGTTGCTGAAATGTGGATGTGGTGAGCTTGTACTTGTTCTCGAACGAAGTGGTAGTCAATATCTATATGTTTGGTTCTGGCGTGAAATAATGGATTATTGGCAAGGGCAATGGCAGAGTTGTTGTCATAGTAAAGTGTCATTGGTTGTACATATGGTATATGGAAGCCTTTGTAACTAGATGATGTCTGCAGCAGCTGCAGTGAGAGCTCTATATTCTGCCTCTATTGAAGATCAAGCCATAATTAGTTATTTCTTAACAGTTCATGAGATGAGAGTATAGCCCAAAAATGAGCAGTGACCTGTGGTAGATCAACGAGTAGATGGGTCACTCGCCTAGTCTGAATTAGATTATGAATGTAGTTTGAGCGGGCCAATGCTGATAGGTAGTTCATATGTTGTTGAGCCCTTGATATACTGATGTAGGTGTTTAAGTAGTTGAGATTGTTTTGGTAGAGGATTATGCATGTGTTGGCATAGCTGATTTACTACATATGCTATATTTAGTTGAGTTATGGTTAGGTATTAAAGAGAACTAGTGAGAAGATGATATAGTTAAGGAGAAAAAAATGGTCCTATGGGTGTGGAAGTGGGTTGTTATTTGGTGGTTATGGGATTAGACAAAGGTTTTCAGGACAAGAATCCTACTTTATTGAGTATAGATAATGCATAGTTTTTTTTTGGATAGAAATAGGAGATGTAATTGATGATGAATTTGGATTCCAAGAAACTTGGAGTAGTAGCCCAGACGTTTCATTGAGAAGGTAAAGTTAATGTTTTGGATAATATGTTTTTTTTTTTTTTGGAGGATAGATGTAGTTGAGCAGAATATCATCTATATATAGATGATAAGATAAATGGATTGTCCATGGGAACTGGAGATGAAGAGTGAAGAATCATCTATGCTTTAATGAAAGCCAACAGATATTAGGTGAGTGGAAAATGTGTGAAACCATTGGTGAGATGCATGTTTGAGACCATATATAGCTTTCTCGAGAAGGAATACAAAATTTGGAAATAGTGGGTCTTTAAAGCCTTTAGATTGGGATATGTAGATGGTTTCATAAAGGAGACCATGAAGGAAGGCATTGGATACATCTAGTTGATGTTGGGTCATTATTTGTTATGGGCAAGAGTAAGCAAAACTTTGATAGATGACATTTTTTGGCAACTGAACTAAATGTTTCACTTTAGTTTAAGTCATATTGTTGATAATTTTCTTGAAAAATAATACGAGTTTTGTATCTCTGAATAAAGCCATTGGGATAAAATTTAAGTTCGTAGGTCCACCAACAACCAAGAGGTTTAAATGAGGATGATTGTGAAACCCCTTAAGTAACTCTTAAATATTGAGGAACCTTTTGGTGTAATGGTTGAAATTTTATTAAAAAACTCTGCATTTAAGCATGCTCATCATGGAGCAATTTTAGAATGGGTGACCTACTAAGAAGTTACACTAATATGATAAAATAATGAGACTCTTAAGTCAAAGTGAATAATATCTCAAAAGTTAAGAGTTTGGATTATTATAAATGGTATCATAGCATAGTATTATGCCATACAAAACAAAGTGTAATGCCATGAGAGCCATCTCTTTAATCATGTATGGGACAAAGTGCTACATAACAGGAACCACCACTTAAACTTATAGATGCCACCTCTAGAATCCTATATGTCTGGTGGATGATTCTGAGATAAAGATACTGATGAGGACGTCATTTACTTAAGTGAGGGAGATTGTGAAACCCTTTAAGTAAAAGAATATAAACTCTTAAATATTTTGGTGTAATGATTGTAATTTTACTAAGAAACTTCATAGGTAAGCATGCTCATCCTGGAGTAATACTGGGATGGGTGGCCTATGGGGAAGTTACACCAAAAAGATAAAACAGTGAGGCTCTTAAGTCAAAGCAAATAATATCTCAAAAGTTAAGAGTTTGAGTTGTTGCAATAGTTTTGGTACAAGTGTCTACGTGTCCTTTTATGCAAAGCTTTGAATTTGATTGTCATGGCATTTTCCCATTGAGGATGAGTAATTGCTTCTGAAAATGTGTTGGATTTGATTGGTTGGTTTGTGGATGAGAAGATATTGAGGAGTTGATGTAGTTTTAAATTACATGTTTGAACCCTTGTGATCTTTGGCTAATGAGGAGCAATGTTGACATTAGTATTTGTGGAAGGAGAGGATTTTGATTGGTTTAATGAGATGTTGGTGAGAGGGGTTTAAGTGGTGGAGGTAGTTATGTATTATTGTGGTAAGCAAGTACATAGTGTTTGACAGGAAGAACTGAAGAAGTTGTGTGATGAGTTTGAAATGGAATATATCAGAGTAAGCAGATATGGGTTAGGCATAGTAGGACTAGAAACTTTGAGTTACAGAGGTTGTAGAAATGGAAATATGGATACATCAAACTAAACATGACGATATATGATTATTTTGATAGTAGACTGATCAAAACATTTGTAACATTTGTGTTGTTTGAATAGCCTAGGAAGATGCAAAAAGTAAATATGGATTGTAGTTTATGGCTTATGTAGGGAGGAAACCCTGGAAAGTGCGCACATCAAAAGATATGAAGGTGATTGTAGGAGGGTGCATAATTAAAGAGTAGTTGATATGAAGATTTATTATTTATGATAGAAGATGTCATACAGTTGATTAGGTAAACTATTGTGAGGGATGCATCTAGCCATATGTTATATGGAAGGTGTCGTTGAGTAAGGTTCGTGTGGTTTCAAGAATCTGATGGTGCTTGCGTTCAACGAGGCCAATTTGTTCAAAGGTGTATCGGCAGCTTGTTTAGTGGAGAATGTCATGGGTTTGAAGGGATGATGTAAGGGAGTGGTTAAGGAATTTAATACCACAATCTATACAAATGCATTTGATTTGAGAGGATAATTGCTTCTCAATTAGTTGTTTGATGTTAGTAAAAATATTTATAACTTCTAATTTTTCCCTCATGGGAAACAACCATACATAAGGAGAGAAGTCATCAATAAGCACTAAGTAATATTTATAACCATGAGATTATAACAATGGGGAAGGACCCCATACATCAAAATGTAAGAGAGCGAGAGGAGTATATTTGTGATTATTAGACGACACGAAAGAAAATTTGTGGCTCTTAGAGTCCATACAAGAAAATTAGGAAGATAATTGAGCTTTAATGTGGAGTTATGGATTATATCAGGATATGATTGTTGTGGTGCCATGTGTAGCCCGCGAGGCCAAGATATCAATGCAAGTGAAGATCGGGGGAGTGAGGCCAAGACGTCGATGCAAATTTGGTATATGAGAGGTGTTGATGTTGTTTGAGTGAGAGGAGGATATCATTGTGATATGTTTTGTTGAGAAGCGAGGGAAATTGCGATATCCTCGAGCATGATTGTTATATAGTGCATAAGCTGGGTTATGGGAATTTTGCAAATCTGGTTGATTCATTGGAGATGTTGATCTCTTCACTCATGAGAAGATAATAGAAGTTATCAAGACTTATGGAGTTTAGTTGGGTGTGAATGGAGGTTTTGAATGACTTATATTACGACGACAGATCATTAAGGTTATATAAAATGATATCTTCAAGATCAACCTTGAAGCCAATAGCTTATATGTGATTAACAAGAGTTTTAGTCTCTATAAGAAATTGGGTCATGGAAGATATTTTCATGGTTATGTTATGGAGCTCATTTAGTTGTATAACAAAAGATCTGTTTGATGCCTAAAGAAGACGCTCTAATGTGAGCCAAATTTCACAGCAGGAGTTAAGATTGTGGACATATGAAAGAATGAATGGAGAGATGGTTTAGCATAGTGCAACTGACATATTCTGATCGATGAGAAGCAATTGTCGATGAGCTGGATTGATGTCGGTGGTGGAGTATGGGTTGGAGAAGGTGGTTGCCGGTATTGGGGATGAGCCATAGAGAAATTTGGAGAAGCCATTTGTCGAAGAGCTTAAGAACTTGAGATTTTCATATGAATATGTGTTATTTGAAAGTTGTGTGGGTACTATAATTTTGATGTTAGATATAACAAATTTCAAGGAGGAAGGGATGAGAGTTTCGAAGAAAGAAGTGAGCAATTTATTGTCTTACAGCTATGAAGTAGCTAACTATTTCATGCTGAAGATATATGTACCGTGAGGTATATCATCTCTGATATCATAAAAAAACTGTAGAATACATTGCTTTTACACTATATCAGTAAGCCTTGAGCAATATACATTGGATAAAGAAAATGGTTCTCCCATATATTTTCTGTATAAACGAAAGAAAATAAAGGCTAAGAAAAAATATATTGTAATGTGTGTGTAGAACATGTTCTTTTGCTTTACAGGTGTATGGTGAATGTTCCTTAGATAGTTATAATCATGTGATGTAGAATGGCTTGTACTGCTCCATGAGCAAGGATGAGTGGCAATCACTATTAAAATCACACTAAAAAAATAGGTGATCAACAGTTTCAGTATACTCATAATAGAAATTGCAACAAGCACTTGCATTAATGTAACTGTAGATCAAATTATCTGTAGTTTTAAGAATCCCAACTAAAGCCAACCAAGACAAACAAGAAAATTGAAGGGCAAAATTTTGGTGCCATGCTAATAGACATGCTCAACTTCAGCATAAAAGGATTTGATGAATGCTTTAAATCAAGGCTTATCCAATCTATTCTAGCTCAAATAAATAACATGCTCGTAAGATATGCCTAGTCGACTTATAACCTCGCAGATCTTAGTTGAAATGGATGGGTGGAGGTTCCAATTGCCATCATCAATAATTGCAGATATAAGAGCATTTAGGGGCAATGAAGGTTCTAATATGGTTGGATAGAGTATCTTGTGTAAAGATTAATATTTGCACTATAGGTCTCAAAACAAAGAGAAAGATATGTTATCAGTTAAATTAAAAGTAAAGTTATTCTTAATCGTTTTATGCAGTTTTCCTTAATTTTTTTCAAAAAATGGAGGCTTAAGAAGTGGCAGGATTTTAGACAAAGATGCTTCTTATTGCACCATCGGGCAAGAAAGAACCATCAGATTTTAGTAAGCACCAAATAATTAAGAGAATAGTTATACTCATGACAATGTGTTGAACTTGTAGGAACTTCTGAACTACATAATTACTTAAGTTCACAACTATTCTTCCAAGAGATGAGGTGAAATTTCTTAGAATTTTAATCTCTATAGAATAAAAATTTTGCACATAAACTATTGATAAGATTTGCATGACTTGGGAATAATTGAATCTCTAATACAATAAGCTATATTATTTCATTTGCTGAATCACAAGAATTATAATATAACTACAAAATATAGCACTTTTGCTTTCCAACCATCAAATAAATTGGAGGTTTTATGCATAAAGGGTAGAAAAACTAAGCCATAAAGTTTTTTTTTAGATATAGGTGTTGGAAATATTTTGAAAGAAAGGTAGATAGGGAGGCAAGTGATGGGCTATAGAGATTTTGGATGTGAGAATATTAGAATAATTTTATTACTGAACTTTTGCTAAGTAGTTTTCATCTTAGCTTACAACAACATGGCATTACCTATTTATAGGTATGAAGGCTAAATCTAGATACTTCTATAATATATCAATTATAGAGTCTTCTCTATTTATTACAAACATCTTGGATCCTTCTATTACTCTATAGTCTTCTGTATTGGACAAGATTTATTATATATATAATACTCTAAAAATGTTGAGAAATGAGCATCAAATTTTATCAATCCTCATTGATGCAAATTTTGATAACTCCAATAATGTCGCGCAGTTGCTCAAACTTTTCTTTTGGAAATGCTTCTATAAATATGTATGCTAATTATTCTTCAGTCTTGCTTCTCTGATGAAGTGATATTTTATGCCAATGTAATTGGTTCTGCTATGAAATACATAATTTTTTGCCATTGCAATAGCTAATTTTCTATCAAAGTAGATTTCTACAACTTTTTCTTGTGGTTCACCCATGTCTTCAAATATGCATTTTAGTGATATATATTGACTTGTAGTTGTTGTTGCTGTAATATATTCATCTTTAATTAATGATTGTGCAACTATTTCTTGCTTCTTTGATTCCCAAAAAAATATTCTAGAGCCTAGTGTGAAAACTTATTCTAATGTGCTCTTCATATTATCTAATGATCATGCCCATTATCATTCATTTTGATATTCTCAAAATCTCATTAGATTATGCTACTTGATGATGCATACCTTCTTAGTTCCTTGAAATTCCTCTTGCAATGTATCCAATGCTTGTTGTTGCGCCCATGACTCATGGAAAGATGTCGTATGCCATTGCTTGTTGTAAGGTAAATATTGCTTTAGAATTCTTTTGTTGCTTCTCTTCAAGCCTTCAGTTAATTTGCCGAAAGACTCATCATATCTTTTGTAAAAATCTGAAATCAATGATCGTAGGCGTTGTACGCATCTTGTTGCTTCGCGATAAGATTTCAGTGAAAATTCAAAGTCATTAGAATTCGACGAAATAAATTTTATAAAATTCTATGCAAAATTTTGAGCAAATTGACATATTTAATTTCACTTAATTTGGGAGATAAAAATATTAGAGGTTTTATAATACCCAAACAACCATTAATAATTATTAAAGTGATATACTGTCATGAACGGGCAATTAGGTAAATTGGAATAACCCTAACATCACACTCTTAATAGGGGACCAAAATTCATTCGGTCCCCATTATTTTTTCGACCGAACCGTGTGAAGAGAGAAGCGGGATAGGAGAGGGAGGCGATGGGAGTTCTTCGACGGCGGCTCCAGTGGTAGTTTCCGATGAAGGAATTTGGGGAAATCGTAGGGGAAGAAGAAGGTATATTTAATTTAAGCATTTTTCCATCTCTTGTAAAATTTTTCTAAAAGGAAAATTTTAGGGTTTCTCCGAAAACGGTTGTTCTTTCAAAATCTCTTCTCGAAATCAATATGGAAGGATAGGGAAGATGTTTTAACAGTAAAAATAAAGTTTCCCCAAAAAATTTTTGAAATTGGAAAATTAGGGTTCACATACTTTCAAATTTTAAAGAAAATCTTTTTACGATTATTGTTGATAATGACATTAGGAGGATTTTTAATAGTAAAATTTTAGGTTTAAAAAAATTATTTTTCATAATTTTTAAATTAAATAAATTCAAAATTTAATTTACCTAATTATTAAGTAGGTTTAGGAGGATGTTCAGCATGATGATTTGATGAAATTAATGAATTTTGGGTTTTCAAAATTTAGTGTTTTTAATAAATCCAAAAATTTTAATTAATTTTATTTTAATTAGGAAATTATTGAATGCTTATTTTTGGATAAATTATGGATTTAAGCGAATTAGGGTGTTGTAATAATTAGAAAATTATTTAATTTCAAAAATAAAAATTAAATTAATCTTTCAATGAAATATGATATGATTAAGGTTAGGTAACAATATTTGCTTTTATACTTAGGTGTTAATTACAATGACACCTCGAGCTTAAGCGGCATCGGTGTGGTTTGTGATATTTGTGCTGTAAGTATTTGCATTTAAATTAAGTTCATGAATTTAAATTAAGTTAATATTGCACTTTCAAATGTTATGGTTATTGATGAAATTTTCACATGATAATGCTTATGAATTTCTTTAATTGCTTTATTTTTACATTTATGTTTATATTCATATCATGATATTAAGAATGTTAATTTTAATAAAACAAAATTCAAGGCATAATTGATATTGAATTGTACATGAAGACTTTATATATATATATATATATATATATATATATATATATATTGATATTATGT